>NC_052140.2:14134768-14456300 GCF_016086655.4 Lepeophtheirus salmonis
AGGAGTTTCTTTGATGATCATAGAAGGGGCTGCGAGACTGCGAGTTTGGGATTGAACTCCAGAAATAGCAACTCCTTCCTCATTGCGTGAAAAGAGTGCTTATATAATTAATGCATACTCAAAATACCTAAATGAGGATCAAAATTTTATGGTATTTTTATCTATATGATATTCAGCTATATACCTAAGGACTTCTTATGGATCTGGAAAAAGGAGTTTTGGAATCAAGCAATGTAAATACAAGAGGGAAGGGCTTAGAGATGTTCGGGAAATGTAATTGTATATACTATAGAGCAAGTTTTGTAAATTAAACTTCTAAATTAGTAAATTATTTAATAGGTTTCATAAATTAACTGTAAGTATTTTTTTGATTATTTTTTCAAAAAAATAATCAAAAATCCATAGTTCTTAATTGATTCCAATTGCTAAATGTCCTGGGCAAGACTAAGCAAATGTATTCTAATATAATTTAAAGATGGGGAGGAAATCTGTAAGGTTGGAGTCTTCCTTAGTTCTTTTTGTATATAATATTTGTTGAATTTTAGCAATAATGGACGGTGTTAACCTTGCATTCCTCCTTCCCACAATAGTAGTCTAAAAATTAATATTTATTAGTTGTTGTACTAAAGTTCTTTAGCAGGTCATGTGAGGGTTCTGTATAATTTTGCCACGAATATATTCACCCTCGATAACTTTGCTGCGTAGGTTTTCTCTGTTTGTAAATTTTGCCATATGACATATTTGCTTCCTTTTTGATATTTATATGATAGGCCCGTACTTTACAATTAGTGTTTATGTTGAACATTCCTTTCTTTCAATTGAGGAAGTTCTATACATTTTTCAAGCATCAAATAAGAGTAAAGGTGACACTAGTCAATTAGTTCTTTTAAAATAGACTGATGATCCTCAATCTCTATTTTCTTGTCTTTGTAAACACTGTTCTTTCTTTGTTTTTCACTATTTTTATTTATTTTCTTATTTAGATCTGAAAATTATAGGATCAGAAAAAAAAACGTAAATTTCACAGTTTTTTTATTTACTAACAGGATATTAAAATTTGAAAATATGTTTCTTACTCAAAGAAACCTCAGTTCTTTCCTTTTTATATTATTTGGAGAAAAAAAAATTCCGAAAAAAGGAAAGAAAAATTATTCAATTTACGATGTATGACAAATAAACATAACCTTTTTAAGGCTCAGTTATTTTATTTTTTTCAAATCCTAACGTACCCCATACCATCATATTTAAGTTTACATTAAAAGAAATTATCACAGCTCGAATTTTAATATATTTTTTCCAAAGTTGAGGTTATTTAATATTTGAATTATCATTTTTGATTGTTTCTATTTATAAATATTGCCTTTATCTTCAAAAACAAAAAAGGAAGCCAGAAGAATTCTTGTACTGGAAATGCTTTCACGCTAGAAGACTGAAATCACAAATAATCTTAGGGATCAGCTGGACGGTTTTACATGGCATTAAATACCATTTGAAACAAAAGGAACAGGCGCCTAAAAGTCTAGCCAAGGTCAAAAAAGAACAGTAATAACAAACTCCGTGATAATGGAGATCAAACCCCGCCTTGCTAGAAATCCAAGGAGGAAAATTCACGGTTTGGCCAAGAAGATGAATGTGAGCGAAGTGACGCTCCGACGGATTATTAAAATTGACTTGGGAACAAAATAAAGAATAAGGATAAAAAAGACATCTCATTACGACGGCCACAAAGGAGAAGAGGTTGTCTAGACCCAAACTTCTTTTGAATCTGTCCAAGAACATGTGGCCTCCCACCTCCCCCGATCTTAATCCTTTGAATTATTCCAATTGAGTAAAGGTCGAGGGATCTCCCACAACAAGTCTCCAAATCTGTGAGATCTTTGGAGTCCGACATTAAGGCTACACGGGCTGACTGATGTCAGAAAACTACTTCCATAAGGTTTGTGCTGCCTCCAGAAAGAGGGTGTAGGTCGTCATTGAGGCTGACGAAGACCATATTGAATATAAAATGTCGATTTCACATATTATTCACTGTAAATAAAGTTAATTTTGTTTTTACGGTCTTCACAAACAAGTATTTAATAAAGTTTGAAGAACAAAGTTAAGTGTAAACTTAAATATGACCCATGGGGTATATACATAACTTCTTGGGATTTTTCAAGACCCCAACTATATATCTCTATATTCTTTAGATATCATCTACAAGTTATATTGTTTGTCAATAGATTGATGATAATAAATGAATAAATTTTAAGTCCTTAATACAGAATTAAAGAGATGGGGAAAATAGAAAGTTTAAAGAGAAGAGTAAATTAATATTCTTAATCTGTATGTTCTCCTGTGTTTTCAACACCCCAACTCAAAAATCAAAATTATAATCATTTTTAAATTATTTTCTTCTGACAAAATGGACCCGATAAATTTACAATATATAGAAAAGAACAGTTTGAGTATATTTTCTAACATTTTGAGTCGCTTTTCATATGGTAATAGAGGGTAAATATGAACATTAAATGTAAAATAGCCTTGAATTTAATTTTTTTGTCTTCTTTATGAAAAAAAAATTATTATTTAATTTAAAGCAATTATCATTATTTAGTATAATTTATTCACCTGAATATTATAAAAAGTTTAATTTTTTAAGCATGAGGATTTGAAACTTGTTTTTTTATTTTTACAACAGATCAGATGGGATATCTTCCTAACTTTTTAGAAATTTGATGTTAGGGTGATCATCAGAGCATTTAAAGTTTTCATCATGGGGGAGAAAGGCTTCCCAAAAATTATCACCACCGTAACATAACTATTTATATAATTAGGTATATTTTATCTTTATAAATGCCCCATTTATAAAGATAAACAAATCAATCAAATAATGGTAAGATTTTAGATTCTAGTTTCGAAAGTATCTGGGTTTTTTTTTTTTTTTTTTTGATTTTTTGTTAGATAGGAACAAAAATATTAAATAAAAAGTTATTGTAAATCTCGTGTTCTTATTTACTCAGTATTGCAGTCTTTGGGACGCCTCCACGATACGTAAAGAAGGCACTTCAATCAATATTGGTGGGAACGATATAACAAAGATCAAAGTAAAAACGTATACATACTTTACTTTATAAGCTGAAGTCGAAGTGTATCAAGCTCGGAAGAGAAAAATTGAGACTCATTGTACAAGCCTACACTGGGCATTACCCTTTTCTAGCCCACCTAAGCAAGTAGAAGGGCATAAACTCAACGTGCAATATATGTGAAGAATAATTCTAAAGTGCAGACCAATAGATGCCCCCCCCGTGAGGAAAACAAAGACATTCTTATTTTAAAATTTCTGAAATGTACAAAAATAAGAAATATTATTTAAATTTTTTTAAATGTAATCTAGGTTTTAGAATCTTCTGTAGTAGCACAAAAAAACCCTAATGTGGTTGTGTTCGTTGCCTTATATTTGTACAATTTTATTTTTTTGTATGTATGGCAAACTGTAATAAATATTTAACTAACATTATTGCAATCTATTAAAAAAAAAATTATAGATAAATTGATCAGATTCAAGGTTAAAGAAACATTATCATAATAAAATTTGATGTGTTGTAATGATAAAAACTCCCAGTAAAGTATTCAATTTAGGTTTAGATAAGAGTTTAAACTTTGTAATTTTTTTAACTATTTCTTCCATTCTGCATCGTGAATATCAAATAAAATGTTAAAAGTACTTACAAAAAAAACAAGACTCAGATCAAAACTAAATTTTTAATCAAAAAAATTAGTGATATAAACTTAGTGTTTCAACCAGATATAATTCATTATTTTCATAGTTAAAAGATTCAATTTTTACATTTGATAAATATTTCTATAAAATATTTATATCATTATGAATACTTTTGAGAATCAAATACCATCATTTTTGTGATGAATGTTGCGTGTATTTTATAATATAATTGATAAAAAATCATAGTTTTGTGGCGGGCGTTGTATTCCTTAGTCTTCAAATTGAAAATTTAAAAAAAGTCAAATGAATTAAGTGGAAAAATAATGAAACAACTTTAAAAAAACAGTTAATTTAATTGACTAAACCTCGATAAAAAAAAGAAGGAGTAAAATAAATAGAATGGCGAGACGCGAAACCAAATCAAGGTAGTTATTTGACACTAAAGTTAATTTAAACTACGACAGACTCATCTTCAGAAATAAAATTCCGACCCTTCACTCCCTCAGTTATCGGACTGGAAGTAATCCAAAGTAAAGAAATAAAAAATTCGGGGATGACTCGGAATATAATTAGTCCATTAATAGTCGATAGAACATGCAGGGGTATCGCAGGTCCAGGGAGGATGTTAATGACCATAATCCACGAACTTTTAAATTCAATGCAAAAATGGTTTCGCTATAAAATGTTGACTTTGAGCCTTGTCAATAAAAAATCGATTCTAGAAAAGGATAGTCAAAGTGTGTTCCTTTTGTAAAGAGGAAAAAACTAGTCGAACCCACTTCTACTCTGCTCTATGATCCTTGGAGTCCTTAATATCTTAAAGGAAAAAATTAATTAGGAATAAGGGGCATATTGCCTGGACGATCACTCCCTCAAGTCAACACACAATTTATTTTAAAATATATTTTCTAATTATACGTGTTTTAAACATAGTTTCAGCAGTTAGATATAAAGGTTCCTATAAGGTTCAAACTTTTATTGATGGGTCTATTACTTGGATAATTAGTTTTGACAATAAAGTGTCCAAAAAAACTACCCTTCTCATGTTGTTATTTGGCTCATTCTTTCTTTTACTAGCAAAGATCACTCATAGAACGCCATAATAATATCAAATTAATTCAAATAAAAAAACCAAGAAAGTTCAATTGACTAAACTTCGATTAAAAATGGCTAAATATACAAATAAATTTTAATATGCCATTATCAATATAAATAAATATTTGTAATTAATCAAATTCAATGCTTTAAGACCATATTGAAAAGTATTGGAGATAAAATGTATATTAAAAGGAATAAAAAGTTTTTTTATTCATCTCAGGGTGTATCTAATTCTAGTTCACAAACGGATGGTTAAAGTTTTATAGAAAATATGTGACTTGACAACCTAATAGACTTGTTATCTTAATTTGGAGTGTACATTCCATTTGTAATTATTGGGATAAAGCCATAGTCAATTTCTATCAAGAAATTATTATGAATAATCCTCTGAATGTGCCGCAAATTAGTGTTAAAATTATCAAAAATTCATTGTTGCAATTTACACATTAAAAATTAATATACTTTATGGTTGAAAAACCACGGAAATTAAGTCTCATAAATAAAAAAAGGATTCTAACTGAAGTTAAAATTCCTTTTCTTTCTAATTTTAAATACATTAAAAACCTAAAATTAAAAACTTAAAATTAAAAAATATAACTACAACTGTGCATTTATAAAGTCAATTTAATATGTAGATTAATCATATAATTATATTAAAATAACAAAAAATTAAATAAATTTATGTAAAATAAACATTATAAATTAAAAGTAGTACTTAAATAATAAGTACTACTTTCAACTAATAAAAAAGTTTTTAAGATCACTATTTAAACAATTATCTCAAAATTTAAATTAAGTTTAATAGAAAACAACTTTATGTTGCACCTTCCTTTCATTTGGCAATTTTAATTCTTTTAAATCTATATTCCATTTTCGTAAAAACTCTCAATCATCGATATTGATTTCTTGATTATTGCCGTCATCTCATTGGGTAATGCGTTTTCATTATTTCTTATCACGTACATGACTTATTGTATTTTTTGAGGTCTTTATTTACATTGTTGATATATTTACATAAAAATACAATACAAAAAGTTAGGAAGAATTGTGTTGTTAAAAACATACAAACATTATAGTTTAAAATTAGACCACCTAACCAAAGACCTAACAACCACTAAAATATAAAAATACAATTAACTGAATAAAGGTCAACACGGATAAAATAATGTACCAACATCACAGTAAAATAAAAATACAACTCCAATATAAGACTTCATTTTGTTTATTAAAAGTTTATATTGCCGGACGATCATTCTCAACGATGAATGGTAACAAAGGGAATCGGATATCCGATATCGTATTAGATCCAGGGCATTGTCCCAGGAGCTACCTACCATGTTAGGAATTTTGAGAGAAAAAGCAGCATATCTTGCACATGCAGATATAATTATTGCCCTCAGATCTTGCTTGAAAACTGGTTCACTTAACAGGGTAAAATGCATTCCTTGACTATCCTGTGATCGTTTCCTCTAAAAACCAAATAAAATGGTGGCTTTAATTTCTCCATTATTGTGCTCTGTTATATTCAAGTTCAACTACGAGAACTCTTGAAGAATTGCCACAAAAGAGGACTCCACGAATGAATGAAGAACATTATGAAAAAACTTCCCACAGTCTTTAGAGGGAATCTTTAAAAAGAGATAGCCCGTGGATATCTGGAATTACGAAGTGAATTCACTTCCTTCCACTACTCCACGGAGGGGTTCCCTTATTCTTATTAGCCAAGTGACCAGCAACTTTAAATATTTTACATAATTTTATGCACAATTTCGATGCCTCTCCACTGTATGAAGACTAAACTCTCATTTTTAGGTGCCAAGGGCTGAGATGCTTATGATTGCTTCCGGATCTCATTAGAGGAATAAGACATTTTCCATGATTTAATAAAGAATCAGAGTTCTGTTACAGGTAATGCATATTAAGAATTTGAAACTCCATTGCTTCTTTCTCCAAGCCTTTGGGATTTTCTAGCTCTTTGAAAAAACCTCTCCTTCAAGAGTTCTGTCTAATTATATCCACCGTTAAAGTCGAGTCATATATAGGTTTACCATGACATACAATCCTTTACACTGCAGCCCATGAGGGAGAGAGTGAGTTCAAGAACTCGTTGGAGATATCTGAGCTGATCACTAACCAATGATATATACGTGGGTTAGAGACTGATGATCTCCATTCGAGTTCAGCTCTAGTCGATAGGTCAATAAGAACCTTATTTATTACAAATTTTAGGTAAAACTTTAGACAAAAGAACTAACCCTCCGGCCAGATCCTTTCTCGACCTTTTGAGAGGTGGAATATAACTTTTATGGAAAAGACACAGGAGCCACTTTTTCTCCTCTTTGATTGTAAAGTCTGCTAAGCCGTATTTTTTTTTTTACACTGGCTAATTACCTTTTGTGATTCTGCTGTTCCATTGTGTTTCTGTACCACCTTCTCCACTCTGTTAATTAATTGCCAAGTGTTCGTAAATAGGAACAAGAAGTGTTCTGAATTTTGAACCACTGAGGCATAGAAGTTGTATAATTTATTTTCAACAGCTGGTTTATTCCTATAGAGTAATGATGTAAACATTCGATAAGAGAACCACTTTTGTTCATAAGAAGTAAGATTATTTAGTATCTTAATTCATCCACGAATGGATATACTAAGCCTATTTTTGGGCGGGATAGGTCTATGAAACATTGGTTCTTATCCACATATTCTGGAAAAAACATAAATTGAAAATTTTTCTCCGTTTCTATATCTTTTTAAATTATTTTTTGTGTTAACTCTGTATATATTAGGTGCAATTTGTAAGATTTTCTAAAATACCATAGTATCATATCATTAAAGTATTGAAGGTTTTGTTTATTTGTGGATATTTAGTTGAATTTTGTTATGTTTTTTACGTCAGAACCGTCCCTTGTTTGCTTTGTTTCTTGCTTGCATATATAATTAGTTCAATAACTCTTATCAACTGCTTCTATTTTGTGAATTATAATCAAATGAATATTCAAATAACCACCAAAATAAATTAAGCATGGATTAAAAGGTATATAATTTATTATTTTTTATTCATTTAATAGTCGTACATATATTACACTCCAATTCCTTATTATATTTTATTTTTAAATTATATCCACGTGCAATGAGTTGACAATTTTTTTTCTTACTCTTCATCGTATTAATCTTTACCTCAAAGTGCACAAATACCTACATACAAAGTGCGGGAGATACTTCTTCAGCTTTGAGATTTTAGCATTTTCGTAAGAGTGAAAATACAGTAAACTGACAAAAAAACTCTTTTTTTTTTGTCAATAAAAATTAATTGTTTGTTTTTTTTAATCTTGTGAACGTTAAAAAAATCAGACAAGGAGATCTTCACTATTGAATGGGTATAAATACATTCCAGGATGGTCACAATAAGTTAATGTGACCTTCAGAACACAGCATCCATCTGCTAAGGTCAAGTGTATTAGAACCATAGTGTCTCATGTCAAAAAGATATATGTACGCAGAATGACGTTCATACATCTCCATGGCCTAATAATTTTGACTTGATATCATTATAGGACAAGTACTTCTAGTACCATACTATCTCGACGTCAATCCTCTGGACTACAATATGTTGAATGTTTTTGAAAGCTAATGCTGTTAAGACTTCTTACTATAATCTCAACGTCTTGAAGCCCGGCATCCTGGAGCACTGAAAACATATGTCCAAAGAATATGTGTTGATAATGTGACTTTTTTGCCAAAGGTGAAAGTCATTACTAAAGAAGGGATGTTTGTAAAGAAAAAACTAAATTTACAAATCAGAAAAGGAAATATGCACTTTCTTCTATTTTGTTCATTATGTAATAAGTCAAGGGCGTGTTAATATTTCACTCTAAATGAAGAATTCTCGCCTATCTTTGGTGTAAATTGATCTAAAAATGAATAATAAATTAAATATAAAATCAATTAAAAAATAATTATAATATTTTCCCTGCAGTAATCCTATGTCAAATGTATAAGACTCTCCTTATTATAGCAGATCTTAAAATAGGTTTTAATTTATTAATAACCGCTCCTGCCTTTTCCTCCCACTCTTAAAAACTGTTTTTAAAATGATAAAAATTTAGAATTGTTTTTTTTGCACCCTGTATTTATTCAGAAAAAAGACTTGTACAATAATGGATAACACTATATATTTCTTTATAAGACAGAATACTTTGGTATTTTTTGCACTTCATATTCTATATCTATACAATGTATACATAAGAATAAAATTCAACTTCATTAATTTTATCTCTTATGCAAATAATTTTTCTATGGAAATGCATTCCAATTTCATTCATTTGGCGTTATGTTTTGAAGGGTAATTTTGATGATGATAGGTCTTTTTCACAGTGGCAATTACCAATGAGGACACATATACGGCTGATTTATTGGAAAATTGGCTTGAATTGTAAAAATGGAGCTTATTAGATGTATACAACTCTAGCATCTATCACGGCATGAATCCGGGTCAGAAGGAGGAGTAGGCGCTGGTCAGTTAATTCCTTAGCATGTTAGTTATTGTGTCCTTCATCAGAGAGGCATTGACGGTACAAAATAATTCATCGAATAAAGATCCAAACGACTGGGGCCATAGTTCCCTCGCAATGAAGTCATAGTAGCTCTCACACAGTCACTTCTGCGACGTCTCTGAGATGGGACAATGTGCTACGTCATGTTGCCGCCAGATCCAAGGCAAATTTCCAGACAGTTGAAATACTCATGCTGTTATGTACAAAAATAACCCTGGTGGCGTAAGTTCATTTAAGTCCTTTGATGCAACAAAGTCTTTAGACAAAAAATAGAGATGTCATCATTGCTCATAAAAAATATTCTGCTCACGCAAGATCAAACATCTTGACATCCTATGCTATGTGATCCAGATTTAGAGTTCCATTAAACGTACTAAGTACCATAAGTATTGTATCTAGTTATTGCATTCCACACATCAAATGAAACAAAAATGGTGCAAAGAGTATTATGATCTTTAAGGAATAAAACCTTTTGACCTACCTCTCACCTGATCTTAACCACTTTAATTTTGTATTAAAGGAAAGTCCAAGGGGTCCCTAATCGCAGTTATACATAGAAAGAAATCAATTTTACTAATTTTAGATTTACGTCAAGACTTATGGAAAAGAACTTGTGATAATAGATTGAATTGATATAAAAATAATTATTTATTTAATAAATAGATAACTAAGAAAAAACTATTGAAGTAAAAAATAACATGTTTATATTTGAATTATATATAACATAAACATCCCAAGCTAATGAACCGTTTTTCTACAATGATAAGAATTTTGTGACATATATTTATTAAATAATAATGTCAATAGCCCATGAAAAGCTCTCTATAAAGACATTTAGAAATGATGATAACGAAGGACACCATGGAATATAAAAGACTTGAATATTATAATGAAGAAGATGTAAAAAAAAGAAAAAAAAAAGAATATGACTCAATATTGTTTTTTTTTAGTTTTCTTTGTAAAGACAATAAAGGATTTATTGTAGTAGATCATTCTTTTTATCAAAAACTCAATAGTGGATCAATTGTATGATTATTAATTTTAAAATCAGCAAGTCTCAAGTATAATACAGTTTGATATATGAAATAGCATTGGAAATAAGGACTGAACATTATCAAAACACAAATGTAGAGTTGATCGGAGAGAGATTGGAGCCCTTTATTGAGACTCCATCGGATCTTTACGATAGAAATATAATCCAAAGCGAGGAATCATCCATTTATGAGACATTTGGGATATTCAGGGTATTGATGATATCCCAAGACACCAGTTAATGCAATTCCATCTCAAGATGGATTCAGTGGCAAGGATACGACCCAAGAGAAGAGTTTGAAGGGCGTTTAGCGTAGTATTAACAAGTATTACATAGTTTGACAGGGATGGAATCCAATACCAACAGAGATTTAACTTTTTTCTTCTTTTGTTCATTCATTTAATCAATTTAATAATCACAGTTAACTTAAAAACACCTTTGAGTAGGGTTAACGTAGAATTTTCCCAACTTGTTTTTTTTTTTTTTTTTCAAACCAAAAACAACCCAACTTTGTTTATAGTAGCAGATGAATCCTTTCTAAATGGAGTTTTATATTATTTCTGTTACTTTCTAGGGGTATTTGGAAACACCTGTTTTTAAAACGTGTATATTTTATTGTTTTTAATATATTTTTGCATCCGCCTTTTACAAAAAAAACTCCTTATTTGTCTTTATTAAAATGTATATTGTTTTTTCAAAATATTCTCGAATATTATACATTACAATTGGTTATTCATTTATTGTTTCTTTGCCTATTTTATTTGAAAATGTTAGGTATCAAGAAAATGACTTAGCAAAACTAGCCGATTTATTTTATCTCTCCTTCTGGTGACTTCAATGGGATTCTTACCTTGGGAAAATGTTATATGTACATGTAAAATAAGAATGTATTTTTAAAACTATCATAGAAGCAGTTGCTGGATATAAGACGCATTTAACCACATCCAACCTCATAATGCAAGGTGTATATAAATTGAAAATAAATCAATTAGTAATTAAATATATTATTTTCGTTACACATTCATAGTTAGAAAAAATATAATTATAAATAAGACCACAAATGAATGCATTTCGTATATTTTCATTTTTATTGTCAAGAACGCTTACAGCTAGAAATTGACAATCCTTCGTGAATATCTTCAGAGCTTGAAGAAATTGATCCAACAACTCGTCTTTCTCTTTTTACTCGAAGCAAGCAAATGTATTGCGAATATTTTGTTCTTTTATATATATCTACATATAGTGTAGTAAGTGCCTCGTCATAAATTTCAGCTGCTTTGATAAATTCATAATTCGACGGGTTCACATAGTGTTTCATTTGTACTTGGTTACTTAATTAGTTACCTGCACTTCTGGTAAAGATTCAAAAAAAAACTTTTGAAAGTAAACTTCCACTAACTACAAAACTTTCTTTATCTGGTGAGTTCGGATTCCCGTCAAATCTGTCTGTTACTTTTCCATTTTGTTTAAACTTTGATTATTTGTGAAAGTAAGTCGAATAAATGGAATAATATTCACATATTGAAATGGCTTATATATTTTATTTCAACAGAGCTTTATGAGTTGAACTAATACAAATTATATCACCAAAGAGGTATAATCTGATTATTACCTACTTCTTTCATTATTTTGATAGCTCACTAATTATTTGGACTGAGATTATCTCTTCTGAAGGATTTGTTTCATTTTTATACGAGTTCTTAAAGTTTCCATAGACCAAAATAGTTTTCCAACAAATTCTAAGACATTAAGGTGGTTGATAACCTTAGAATGATTGAAGTCAGTTACAATAGATTTATTGAAGGCAGTAATGATTGATCTTGTATTAAATATAATTTTGTTTTTTTCTTTAATTAAAATTAATCTTTCGGATAAATTAAATATTATATATAAGCGATTCATAATAGTGATTAGAATTTGACAAGTTAAACAAAAAAATATGAGTAGTTTATAGTATAGGTGGTGGCTTTAACCCCCCTAAAAAGGGACTAGCGACGCCATTGTGCTCATGAAAAACAGAAAACAAATCTTAAAATTTCTTTGAAAGCCATCTTTTATAGTGTCTAAGCAAAAAAATTCTCTTTCCGGACGTCTAATTACTACGGCAATGTCAGCTACTACCGCTAGGATTCTAATGAAGTAACACATGTCTGTCTGCCGACACAGTGTAATATTAAAACAGAAAAAAAGAGTACATATCAAGAAGGACTTGCAGATAAATTCGGATTTATTTCAAATTGCTACGTCTCGGCTACCATCTTCATTTTTTAGCTACAAAAAACTGGCCGAAATTTTACCTACATTATAAGGTTAAAATTAGTCTTTCCTTTTGTTCGTTTGTCGACGCCCAATCACTCTGAGCAGTGATTAGTACTCCTTCCAGTAATTAATAAAATTGTATTGTTTATCAACATATTTTTCTAATATTTGTTGGTTTCCATATACTTAGCCAATATTTCTAAAAGAATAAAAAGTTTGCATTATCATAAATATTTTGTCCTGTAAATGTTACAATACCAAATTAAAGGCTATTTTTAGATAACATTTTCCCATTTAGAGTTGACTTCCCTTTTAACTGTATACTACTTATATAGTGAATTTGTGTGTATATTTAAATATAAAGGATTCATGAAACATGCAATACAAAAGTAGTTAATATTTTTATCAAAAATATTATGCTTTTAAATCGATATGCATGTTAGTAAGCATTTGTCAAACATGGGGTAAAAAGTCCCGAGTTTGATACATCTATTATTTATTTTCACACACTTCATTTTCAGTTAGTACCAATTTTCAAAGGACAGGAGCCCAAATTTCATGACAATTTGTTCTTCAGTTTGGGAGTTATTCAGCAAAGTATGACGGTACTTTTGTTATTTCCTAAAAAAGTGGTGCTTTAATATTATAGGGCATCTGTATTGGAATTAATACATTCAAGCTAAGCCATGGCTTGAACTTAAAAAGTGATATGAAGCGAATATTTTTTAAACCAATTTTGAACGAAAAAAAACCCCACATTTTCTTGCTTATCCCTGGATGTATTTTATATAAATGAATGGATTCTAGTGATAATAAAAGCTGAAAAAACATTACCTGATGGGGACGTGTAGCTGTTGCACGCAGACGACCAACATTAAAAGTACTGCCAAGGCTACAAATGAATTCGTATTTATCATAATAATTCCTGAGTACTTTCAGTACATGTTAAGATTTCAATTACTTACAAACACTGGAATATTAAATTGATTTTTCTAGGTTTATTGGTAACTTATCCAACATAGTTTTTTTCTCAATTTAGACTATTTAGTCATTTTATTTTACTTTATCTTTCATAATAGAATTTTTACCGTTTCAGGAAGACATTGAGAAACTCACTTAGAATATAAAAATTAATATTCTTAAAAATATATATGGAACAGTTTGATTTGTGTAGGGGATTAGTCAATCTTTGTAGAGAGAAATTACAGTAAAAGCTGAAAGTTTCTTAATTTTAAAAAAGTTTGAGGATTAAAGAATAGAAAAAAACACTTTTAAAACTAAGTCTTGAATAATTTAAAAGTGAGTCTTCTATATAAAAATTAACATTTTTTTTTTTTTTAAATCTAAGGTATGTTGTTTAACTGAAAATAAAAAAATTAGAAAGTAATTTGTAAAAATCACTTTGCGGATAACAAAAGCAATTATAGACTAACCATGAACAGACCTTTACTTTTTTTAAGTTATTCCAATGTTATTTCCTACGGTTTACAAGACCCTTCCACCCAAAAAATGTTTCAAATTAATGTAGTTAAACAGAATGGTGACCCAAAACTTGCAACCCCATGACTTAGTTAGGAAAATCAAATTCTATATTTAGCTAATTTTGATATATAAAATGTTATCTTTCACAAGCAATAACAACCTCAACACGCTGGTCAACAGATGGACAGCTCTTGACGATTTAGGCTGTGACCCTGGTGTACCACGCTCCCATGATGGCAGCGCAGAGAAAATCGAAATTTGAATCAGAGGTGCAGCATACATTCGTTTCGAAGACGCTTCGAACTCCATTGAATTGAGGTCTGGGCTGGAGGAGGCCCACTTGGAAGCAGCTAAGAAATTCAATCCTATTGTTGCTTCAGAGTTTGAGACTATTTTTGGCTATAAGCACCTTTCAAATCTATTACCATCCTTGATGGACTTATTGATGTTTTAAGCAGTTTGAGTGGAAATTCCAATGGTATTGACAGCGTTCTCGGCACTCACGCCGGTGCAAAGGAGATCCCACCTGTGTTGCCTCTTTTTTGTTTTTGCTCCTACATTTCTACATTTACAGGTATGGGATAAAAGCAAAACTAGTTTATTTTTCATTCAGCTGTCAATTAGTTTCCTTATGAAATGTCATTATTAATAATAACAATCTGCATACATAAAAAAATGCAGCATTTTTCAACTTTAAAATTGAAATTTTAAAGTTGATCGTAATTCCTACATATGTTTATCTTTAGATATAACAACGAGTAATTCTTAAAGGCTCAACCATTATATACATATTTGGCATATAATATTTCTTTTCTTTAATCCTCACGAACCACATGCTCTGTCATCATTATGTATGCACATATATTAACTCAGTTTGAAAGTCAAACATATTTATAGGACAAATATGTATTAGATTTATGTACCCCTTTTATCGTCCTCCAATCCTGGCAAATAGAGGATTGTTCATTTTTATTTCCACTATATATCTACTCATAAAAATTTATCTTGGCTGAATTTCACTTCCAAAATTGCCTGTATCGAACGGGCCAACCGTTATTAAGGACTCATCTCTATTATGCAAATTTTAAGACACAAAGAGTCATTTTTTACCATGTTCCGATAAACCATGTTGTAGAACACATAATATATGTCGATTGCTAAGAAAAATATTGTCCTAGTCGTCACTATGAGCACACAGTACTTTATGCCTATTTAATTTCTTTTTAATTTAGCGAATGTGAGACATGCACTTTGTTGATTCGGCCCATGACACTTGGTTTTTAACACTACCAAGACTTCCACGCCCAACATGGGTGGTTTTTAAGGATCAAGGGGTACCTTTAAGTACCCCGCGCAACTCGAGGGCTTGGAACTATTTTTTGATATTATAGGGATTCATTAGATATATGTGATGCTTTGGCAGTAGTTTTTAGGTATCCCACACTACCCCCGGTACCCCAGCAAAAGGCTTAAACAGTTTTGTGGTGTTGGAGGGACTCCTTGGATATATTGGATGAATTGGTGGTGGTTTTTAAAAATCCCACGCTACATCCGTGACATTGGCCAATTCAAGGGCAGAGAGTATTCAACCATATTTAAGAGGCCCAAAATTATTTATTCTCCAACACTCTTCATCCTATATTGTAATAATATTACTCACACTTGAAGATACTCACTCCCTTGGGAGATGTAACAAACAAATATGACTTAGATATTTGTTATCAATTATATTAAGTGAATTTATTATGTATTATTATTCATCATAAAGAACAAAATACGGGCAATTTTATGATAGTCAATTTTTCTAAATAGCAATTTTCCCCAGGGCAGTTTTCCACACACACACATCTATCCACCTAGGTCAAACTTAATGTGTTAGAAAATTCTTTTAAAAAAAAGATTATTTTAAATCCAAATTCATTTCCCTTCTGAATGGAATAGATTTACATCTAATAGGTTTAAGCACATTTATAATGTGTCATTAAAAAAACAATCTTTAATTAATATGAACGTAATTGGATCAATTTTGGGCCTTGTATTCAAATTTCTGCTATGATTTCCGATACTACTAAAGTTGTCTATACTAAACAGCTTTCCTTTGATTTAAGGAACTTAATTTACCCCCGAAATGAAATTATATTATGAAGATGAATATTTTTGCAACTTTTTTTTGGTCCACATGAATAATTTGTTATAAGAAATTGACAATTTGTTGAAAAATATAAAATAATAAATTAGACTACATTTTGAGAAAAATCATTCCAGCTTGTTTTTGGGTTGATGGGTGACATGTGTGTAAGTTTTCTACAACTATGCGAATTATAAACAAAAAATTTATAAAGAAGCCGTATAAAAAATTATAAACGGTAATTATTTGCCTTCTATAAAAAATTTACATTCTTATTTAATCTTTTTCTGAATGTTTATTATTTCAAAGAGAAGGTGGGAGCGATAAATATGGTACTACTGAATTTATACGCTTCTTAATATCAGCTGCCTTTAATATGATTCTCGGGGGAGAAAATAGATAACTACATCTAAGAGGAGTTCCTTTCACATTTAAAATAGCATTAGTGTAGGAAAGTATTAAAATTGTATTACAAAAGAAGATGCTTATACAACTATGACCTATTAAATAATGAAGAAAAAAAAAGATCACAAACAATAGCGTTATTTTTTTTTTAAAGTACTAAATTTGGTTCCTGCGCTATATACCATTCAACTCTTCAACTCTACTGATTAATGCCTTATGATAAAATTTTCGCTCGGTGTGTGTAAATAAATTAAGAATGTTGATTGACAATCTGTAGTACTCATCACGTTCTGGCAACTCATATTATTATTACTTTACACCCACCAATATGTAGCTTCCATGTATACATCTCCATCTAGAATTGATACTATTTTTAGATATATTGGATAAGACAGGATTTGTCATGTAAAATTTACCCTATTATGTTTTATACTTCTGAAGATATAAAATAAAATAGTAGCTGGGAAAAGATTATTCAATGTTAGAGAAGCAAAACGTTTCTGTTCAATAAACCAAAAATTGTCCGTACGTATGAAAACAGTCATGGTTACAATTTACTATTTTTATTTATTCATTGTTTAAGGTTACTATTTTTTGATATTCTGTTTCTGCCCTTCTTTTTACATAAACAAACTACACTAATCATTTAGTCATTTCATCATCATGAGGGAGCAATGGGCAAAAAGGCAGAACATCTTAGATCTCCTAGATGCTGGAGTTGATTTCATAAAGATTACGGACATTTTTAAGTGTTCTAGGAGCCTGGTTTTTAAGTTGGCCTAGTGGAAAAAACGGAGAAGATTCTCCAGGGTATGATAAAGTAGAGGGCATAATTTAAATAGGAATATGAAGTTCATATATTTTGGAGAGGAATAGAAGTTCATATTATTTTGGAGAGGATTATAAAGGAAGATCTCACTAAGTCGATGAATCCCTCGCCAACGACTCATCCGTAGCTCTTAGAAACAATCAGGAGGGCTATTAAATACAACTTGGCATTAGTTTTTATCACAAATATTACACACCACCTTCTGACAGAGGGCATGAAAGCCAGGAGACTCAAGAGGTGTCAGAAAATCCTCACATGGACCAATATAAGTGGGTAAATTGTAAACATTTTCTTGGACGCTAAGATTTTCACATTTTATCAATTGTACAACTGCCAGAATGGTCGCTGGCTTGCAAAACAAAAGAAAAGGGTCAAGGGGTCTACCACGCCAAATATCTGGCTTAAACAATAGTCCTTGGCGTCGTGGACTCTGATAAAAAGAAGATGCCTCTGTTATTTTTCAAGGCTGGACAAAAATCGACCAGGAGCCCAACTATAAGGTGCTTATGTACGCCATCTTGCCATGGCTGAAGACCAACTATCCAGATGGTAACTATGTGTGAATTCAGGACGGTGTCCCCTCGCATACGTCTACCTAGTTCCAAAAGTTATGTGCAGATAACATGGTTCGATTCTAGTCCCAAGAGATATGGACCCCTTCCTTACTAGTTTTGAACCCATTTAACTTTTCTACATGGGGCACTTCGGAGAGGGAAACCAACAGGACCTCACATCGAAGTCCTCCATAGAGGCTGCATGGGACAACTTGTCAGAAGAATTTATCATCAACTCCTGCATGGCCTGTAGGCGACGTATAAAGACTCGGATTGATAATGAAGGTAACCTCTTTGAGGAGAAATGCTTTGGAAAAACCTTGTCTACATGTTTTGTAAACGTTATTTTTTTTCCTATCATTGAAAATATAAAATTATTGATGTATTTCTATCCATCTCTCGTATCCACTTTTTGCTTGCGTACCTTGTACACTTTCGGGTATATATTTTTTCTAAATTTATACATTTTTATCAAACAATAGATGTTCTATACAGAATAAGACGGCAACTTTTATATAGTCATTGTTATACAAGATAAGCAATCGGATCATATATTTATATTTTTTTAAACCTCGATACTAAACACCCGAAATAATTAATAACTCAGAAACTATTCTTATAAATTCAGATTTTACAAAGAAGATATTACAAAAATATTTTAATCAATGAGGCGGATTATATCCCCGGAAAAGTAACTTAGGGTAAAATTATAGCTACTTCGAATGGCGACGTAAATCAAACTCAAATGATGTAGAATTCAAATTATATACTTGTAAGTAATTCTACTCAATGAAGATTCTATGTAAAATAAATATCAAATATCGTCTCCATCATATCTCTTAATATAAAATAAAAAGACTTTTTATGTATCTTAAAAGTAACGTCTTAGGAAATATGAATGGAAGTTAAAAACAATTTGAGGTCCTTAAAAGAGGTATTTCTTCCAGTTTTTTTTTTCTCTCTTCCTTAGTAGCAAATCCATTAAACAGTAAGCATTGACTTAAATATTATGATCGACAAGAGACGAAATTATATACGTGACTGTCAATTATAGCAAGATCTATAACATTTTAAGCAATACAGAGTTTGTAAAGATATGTATTAGTTTATAAGTTCGATATCAATTTATTAACTTCTGTGAACATGGTCAAATTCGAATATAATTTAATTTTAAAAACCTTTGTTCCAAATAGCCCCCCTTCGCCCAATAACATGCTTGAGACGAAGAAGCACTCGGACAAAGCAGGTCAGACAGTTTTTTTAGGAGATATTTCCCTATTCCTGCATGAAGGCATGCTTCGAAGTGTCTTTGGTTGAGTGGTTCTTGGTACAAGCCCTGGCTTGAACGAAGGATCATTAAAAAAGTCCATTGGATTCAGGTCATGGCTGCTAAGAGGGTCCATATTATTCTCTTGAAAGCCCTTGAAGTTTGTTCTTCACCAGTCCTACACACTTTTTGTAGTGACAGGATACCCCGTCATCAGGTCCAGATAAGGGAATCATACAAATGGAGAAAAAATTGCTTACACCAATTAAAGTATATGATGTCGACAGGGTAATTATAGAAGATTTATTTCCAATTTTGACTCAAGCAATACACATACATCATTCATCTGACCAGTGTTACTAGTTGTTGTATCAAAACATAGTCCTTTCAAGAAATGTTTGGAATCATAATCTTCTAGCAGCTGGTATATAGGTTTATCTTGGGTCTAACCAGTTCCAAAGATTAACTTAGGAACACCCAGAAGTTGACTAGTACTGAATCCAGATATAGTTACAGTTAAGCGATCAACCTTTTTTTCTCCTGCTAGGTCCTTCAACAATTTGGTATCCCAATGTAGAGTTCAATAAGATTTAGGTACAAATTTGTATTTTAAGCTACTTTATATTATTTTCATATAACTTTAAATAAAAGATCAATATCTTAACATTTTATAGTTTTACCATAAAGAATTGTCAGTGCAATTAAGAAAAAAATAAATGGATAATACGCACTGTGAGTTAAAAAAAAATTCCTTCTCCCCTATTCCGTTTAAAATCAAAGAAAATAATTCAAGAGCTAGTTAAAAAAAAATACTTTTAAAGATAATTTACTTATGTAAAAAATACTATAGTTGTGGTTGGAAGATATCAAAAGAAGAAGGCAATTTTCTTGAAAAAACGTCCAAACTTTATGAGGTTAAGTCGACCTCTAAAACTTCTTCAAAAAATTTCAGTCATCGTTTTTTTACACAAATGCATATTATAAACCTATAAGAGCTTAACTTTTCCAACAAAAGTTACTAATGTCCAGACAACTGTATATTTATGAAGATAAATGAAGAATTTTTGTGGTAGGAAAAGCAAACAAATATAAAAGATAACTCTAGATAAATCCTCAGGATTTATATCCATTTTGCAAAACTTAGATTTTCTTTTCTGAGAAATAATGATAACAGCTAGAGAAAATAAAGAAATTGCTCAAGTTGCCAACATCAATGCTTAAGGGTTACAGTACTAAATATATGTATTACAATTTTCTTTTCTTTTTTAATATGACACACTGAGCTTTATCCAGACACGCTCGCTACTAAACCTAATCTAAAGTCCCATTCCTGACATTATATTTTTATATACTTCACTTTTCTTTTCGTCTTATTTTGGCGCACTGACCTATAACTACACAAGCTCAGTGATATAAATGAGTTATTTTCAGACAATCAAACAGACAAAAGTGCTTTAAGTGATGAATTAACACATTGAATTAAACTTCAGAAACTTTATGAGTATTTTCCTTTTTTTTAACCTAATCCAAAATGTTTGTTTCTGAAAGCCTTTCCTAGAAATAACCCATTATTCATTTAAAAAAAAAAAAAAATATGCTATCTTGTAGATGAATCATTGCAGTTGTGAAATATGACCAAAATACGCATAATGATTTGGTTGTTAAAAAAGTATATTATATTTAAATGTATATTTGAACTATCACACTAATAAAAAGACAGAAAAATAGGAAATGTCCATATCTTTGAGAAGATTTGATTTGATGTTTCTCTTCTCTCGGAATGATTAAATCTTCCTATTTATAAATTGAGGTGATTTTTCTATAGTTTGGTTGTTGTATTTTGAGGAAGATGTATGAATTCTACAATCAGAAAGAAAGGAGATTATTTAAAGAAATCCATATTTAGGAGAGGGTAATTCCAAGCCAAAACGTACAAAAATTTCAAAAAATGTTACTTTGAATAAGTACCTTCACGGCTTAGTTTATCAAGTTTTTTTTTCAACATAGAGTAGCTGAATATATGTAGTTCAAGAAAATATAAATTGTATTTTTACCCCTACTCTATCAATTGCCGTAAATTGCCCTCAAAAACTAATGTTGGAAATTACTGCAACCTATTTTTTAAAAGTTTGTATCTTTACAATAACTCATTTTACAAAAAAAACTTCATGAATAAATCTGTTTTAATATATACACACATGATTTTTGAACATACTGTGTGCATAACCGAAATCTGAACAAGCATAAAAGGTTTTAAATGCAGACTAAGGAGTTGAGTTACACGTTTGAAATTTCTAGCGAGGATTAATGATTGTATGAAGAAAATTTGCGAGTAATTTTTTTATATTTTGTTATGGTTTAAATAATAGAATAAACAAAACAAATATATTAATTATTCTCCACAGGGGGAATGAAGCCCCAGAACCAGTTTGGGTGCATTTGCGCCACTCTGTATGCAGTTAGGTACAGATTTGAGGCCACTGGGTCAACTTTAAGGATTAAAGTTCAATGTTTGGCTTGCATCCAATTTATGTGATTTTTGTACTGCATCCATGTGGCCCTTGACCAAATCTGAATTCATTGTATGACAGCATATGGAATTTTCTGGAAGGATGTAAAACCTTTTGCAGAAATATGGAATTTTCTGGAAGGATGTAAAACCTTTCACAGAAATATGGATGATCTGAAGGCTTCCATCATAGCAGCCTTGGGTCTTTAAGACCCATTTGGAAGCTGGAAGCTGCTGCAGCAGCTTATGGGAGTCATTTTGAAGGAGCTATAATTTAATTATATGATGATTTATTAAATAAAGTTTTAAGTTGATACTTCCTATTGCTCTTCAGATATATGATCACATATTGTTGTACTAATATTTGATCAGATTTCAGTTACACACACTGTAATTTGATAAAACCTTTGCTAACTAATATTACTGAAATGAGAGTTTATTCAATTTTTGCCGCCTTTTTTGGAAAATAATATTATAACTCTTAAATAAATTAACCCATATATTCTAAGCTATTTGAATTAGTAAGCCCTATGTAACAATGTCCTAGAAAAATATGAGTCAAGGCTGACATATTATGCGTTTAATGCCAATGGTCGTTTTGGTTTGAAATGTTACCCAAGCCAGAGAAAATGTAGATAAACTTCACTTACCATTAAATAGTTTACCAAAAACCAATTATACACAAAAAGTAGAGGTGAAGAATTTTTGACAATGCATATTTATTTATTCTTCAGCAGCGGTTACACTATCTTCATGCTAAAAAAAAAAGATAAAAAAGCATGGTTTTTAATATATTTATTTTAATTAAAAGAAAAAATCCATCAAAAATAACACAAAATATTTAAAATAAAATCATGGAGCTGTTCAAAAAAATCAAATCAATGCAATTATGGGTTAAAATCTCCAAATATCAAAAAAAGCACAAACAAACACTTTAAAAATAATAGCAAGGTTTTTATATGATATGCAAAGGTATGATATATTTATATTAAAATCAATAGAGTAAAAAAAACATTCACATTTAATGCTAGAGTTGCATGCAAATATAAATTTAATAATGATAGACATAATTATATTTAATTAATGGGATAACATTGTTATTAGTTCAAAATATAGGAATAAGTATATATTTAACTCTCCGTTACTTCCTTCTAAATCCTAAACTTGGGGTGTGTAAGAAATATTGCAATATTTACCTTTGTTTTCCCTAAATAGTTGTTACAAAAATATGTTCCTTGAATTTTATACTTGTGAATTAATAATAATATAAAACAAAGTTGAATAAAAGAAAAGAATATAAAATTTGGTAAACTTTGAGAGAATGTTAAAAAGTATGTTATAATAATCGAATAAGATATGTTAGATAGAGTGAGTATCCCCAACTCCAATTCAATTTCTCTTTTTCCAAGATACATAGAAACAAGGTATATCTCATGATGAAAATTGTGTGTATTTTGGGCATGTTTAAAAAAAAAAGAAATTACCATGGTAACTCATATAATTATTTAAAGTATCTTCTGCTTATCTGTCATGAAGTTTTACTAAATCAAGTAAGAATTACACCAACGTCGATCCTCAATTTTACATTTATAGTTTTGTAACAAATCCTCGGGGAAACTCTCCGTCTTTTATGAGCACACACGAATGTTCAATCAGGTTTTAAATATAATTGAATGTTGTAGGAAAGAAAGTTCATAACTCAGGGGCTGAAATAATAATGGATAAAGCTAAGAAAAAGAAAATTGATTCTTCAGATTTCTAATTCCACAAGCAACTTAAAAAATACACACAATGTATATCGCTAAGTATGTCAGTAATCCTTTTTTATACCATACCAAACAGACTAAACGTACAAAAGATAAATTTAACTTATCCTCATCCTTACGTTTGTAGAGGATAAGTAAAGTACTTTACACATATATTTAAGATTGATAATTATTACGTCAACAATATACCTTGTCTCTAGATTAATTTTTTTTCATATTCATCGTTGTTGTACTATATAAATAATCATAATAAAACATTCTTTGAAGCCATGATAATTAATACCATAATCGTGAAATAGCTCAAAAAATAATAGAGTACAATAACACCAAAAAATAGATTGATAAAAATTCACAAACAAAGCGGACCAAAAATATGTTTTCAGTAGATACTTCACTCTTTTGGCATAGATAAACACCTCTAAGGGGAAGTAACAGAGAATCAATAACAATAAAAAACAATATCACAAAGTATTCATGATCGATAATTAAAGGATTAACGGCCTTGGCAGTAACATATATGTATAACAATAATATGAATTTTAACAAAACAAAGTGAGGGCTTCGTCCAGTTTGTCAATGATATTCCAAAACACTTATTTTGTCGAATTTCTTCATGATCAGATTAGTAGTAGTTATGATATCTTCTAGTTGAGATTGGGTGCTCCATTGACCAAGGAAGCTGCTGTATAAAATGAATTGTGTTGTTTTGTTTAGAATAAAGCATTTTTTTAAAACATACATTTAATTTTTTAAGCAGTGGCTTTAAAAAAGCGAAGAAAAAACTATGTTTTATTACCATCAATATTTATCACAGGTTGGCTATTCAGAAATTAATTAAATTTATATAATAGCCTTATTGACATAACGAATTTATGTTTGTTCATGGAAGACAACCTGTGGGGGATGTTTTAGATGGTCGTTTAGAATTAAGACATGCAACTTTTCTTTTAAAACAAGTAAAAGGACAGTTTAAATATGTATGCACAAATACATATAATTGGTAGTAAATACTATGACGTATCACAACATGATTGGACAAAAAATTTAAATGGGTTGATCAATATATTTATATAGACTTTTTTCTGGTTGTTATGTTCTGTACAAGTTGCAATCAAATAATGAGATGAATAATTTTAAATGACGGATTTACAGCACTTAGGATCCAAAATAATTTAATAATTGAATATTCTATTAATGATTGATAAATGAAGAGCGTAGTTTTTTGTTTTTTAATACATGACACATTATAAAGAACAATTAATTAATTACATTGATAGTTACTCATATATACATAATAATCATTTAATTTCAATAGATCAAAATGAATTGATAGTATCAATATTTATAATTAAATAATGCCAGTTGCAACTTGTACAGATAATACAACTTGTACACAACATTCAAATGTATATTAGATTGCTTCAAAACCGTTGCCACAATGGATTTTTAAATAAAGCATTTTGTCATATTTGGGGCCAATTTAAGTTAACAAAAAAAAAATAACATTTTCTGAGATGTTGATATTGACAGAGCACATTGGCGTAGAAAAAAACGTTTCAGCGTTTTAGAAACAATTATACTTCTTTTATTTATTTGATTGTTTTATTTTAAATTCAAGGTCGTTTGTAACTATTCACAAAAATTGAATAGTTGTTATTATATCTTCTATAAAACCAAAAAAATCAAGTGTTTTTACATCTAAAATACCAATCAAATTCAAATGTCTGTAAATGCTTAACTTTATTTCGAGAGTTATTCGAAAGAAAGTGTTTCCTTAATTTGCAAATATACTAGTTAAATTCCAAATTAAATAAAAGCTTTAAATCTAACTGCATAATTTTTATTTTATATAAAAACTTATAACACTTAATCCCAATACAATTCAAATAAGAACATTGAAAGATTTTTAATTATGTTAAGTGTACGACACATAAAGAAACATATTCTGTTCAAAACTGCATAATTGGCGTCTTCATATCTCATAATGTTTGCAATTCCTACAGGTTCTGTCAATACCAACATCTCAGACATATTTTTTTTATGTTCGTTTTTTGGTCAGATATATAATAACTAAGTATATGTAAGCATTATAGTATTACAGTTACTCTATTTGATCCAAGAACCTTGTGTGAAATCCATATAAATTAAGTATATTTATTTTTCTACCAATGACTGCGGGGCGAACCTACACACATTGAGTTCAAGAGAAAAAATTCTCCCGAGGGTGTTGTCCATTGAGATAATTCAATTCCATTTAATTTATCTTTGTTTAAATTGACCCATATCATACGGAACTACTCTCTTCCAGTGGCGTCGCTAGTCCCTTTTTTATAAGTTTTTTTTTTTTAGTTTTATCACATATAGAATTTAAATGGGCAAACATCTCATCCCTAAATTTAGGAAATAGACGTAAAAAATAACTAAGGTTGTTCCTATGATATTATTTTTACCCTCAAGGGTAATTTAGAGAATGTTTTGGACCGCAATTATACCTACTTTTCTTTTTATCTTGGGAAATATATCTCCTTCTATCTGTCTCTTCTCTTCTTCTTTAATTATTTGTATCTATTCTTCTTTATTCAGCCCTGCAATGGGGAGCCCTCTGCTAGAATAAAATATTTATACAATATCCCCCCGGCCAATGATGAATACTAGCAACGCCCCTGCTCTCTTCCATTATAAGTTCCACTGTGACTGCAATTTGGAAGCACTCTAATGTATAACGTATAGTTGGTTTATATTACAAGACATGGGCTATACTTTTTTTCGAATATAGACTAAGTAATAAGTATCCATTTTTTTATTTTTTTACAAGAGGTTTTTTTATGGGAAAAAGTAGGATAAAATCGGTCCTTACGTGTTCCCATCATTTGAGAAACTTTCCAAAACTTGGTAGCATTTGAAATCTCGTTAAATCCACAGTTTCCACTCCTTTGTTCAGATTCATCAAATGAACCCAATCCAGGTGATCTTTTCACACTATCTATATAGGTATATATATACATATTTATGGAGAGACAGATGGGGATTAATAAGATTAGCAGTCACGTTTGGATGTTTTTGTCCGAGCATGTCAACTTAGGAAATAATTTGCAATTAATTGATATTTGTCCTTTTTTTTCAAAAGGCCTTTTATATTTATATGAAATTAGTTTTTTAAAAAAGTTTTTTTTTAAATAATAAAAATACTTTAACATTAAATAGAAAGCTAAAAATTTTAATTTATAAAGTTCTTTTATGTTGAAAATATCTTCTTTTAGGAAAGGAGTTTGGAGCTATGTGTTTTCTCTTTGTTTAACTTTATTCTATATAAACAAAAATTTCTAATATATTCATACTTCATAGAAATGATTGAATTTGAGAATTTAATTTGTTCATAAAAATGATATCAGGGAATCAAAAATTGTCAAGGTGTAGGGAGTTAAATTCATCTTCCGATTCAGAAATAACTACTATAAAAAAATGGTTAACGAAAATGCACCTATTTTATTTGAAAAAATAACTTGCAAATTCGTCAAATTGACTATAAGTATTTACTACCTTCGTCCAAGAACAATAAAGCTTACTATTTGAATGTCCAGGCAACTTAGTATCTCTGTATGATTATAAAGTTCATAAGTCTTATATAAAAATGTAACACTAGAACATTGAACAGCTCTGGGGAATTTATCCTTAAAAATTGAAAATATTGGAACAAGTCAAAAACTTGTTGAGCTTTATGTAACATCGACCAGTATAAAAAAAAAAGCAAGTTAGGAATTTTGTAGATGATTTTCATAGTTATCTAGCAAATAACACAGCAAAAAAACTGCAAACTTGATGTTGACAATTGAATGTCAAACATAACAAACTATGTAATAGCTTAATAACGCGGATATATAGCTTCAAAAAAGCTTTAGGAAAAGGCTAGTTTGGTTCATTATATCAATTACTTGTTATCTGTATTTATTAAACAAATTTTGCATGTACTTTTGTCAGTCAATCCCTTATTTTTGAGTCTGCACTTGAAATATTAAAACTGCGTGACTATTTGATCTAATAATTGACAATTTAGCAACAGGTGTGTGTAGCTAAGGCTCAGCGTGTCATATAGAAAAAAAAAAGAAAATGGGTGTAGATATTTAGTACCATTATCAATTATTATTTTTCTTTATTTGTTTAAACTCAACTCCGTCTCAAATATTCTTGCAAACCTAGTTAGATGTAAATGAAATGCTTGCAAGAAAATAGAGTCGTTATGACAATACTTTTGAGTCAAAATTTGAAGAAACAAATAAACGAATCTATTATTGTGAAAATTAACTGCAATGAGACAAGAATCAAAAATAAAAAAATATCTATCTACCCCAGTAAAGGAAATCTTTATAGGAAAAATATCTGATAATAATTTTTTCTAAAGAATTGAAAAGTATTAATCATTATTTCGTAATTTTATATTACGATTTCAAAGGTATTTTTTGTGATGAAATACCAGAAATCTTTTTTACATAGTATTTCTTTCTAAATCGGTGGATGGTTCTATAACGGATAATATGTAGTACGGCTGAGCACATGAACTAACCTACTGCTTCGCTGGAGTAAGGCTGAAGTTTTGTACATCCCTTTGGAAATGAAAGTTGTTCTTGAACTTCATGTGTTCTATACTTCTTTTTAGACTCTACTAATTGATTTCCAGTTAAAGTCCTTTCGGATTGTTTCTCAATCGTCTCTTCATCTCCTTGAGAAGATAAAGAAGTGTTCTCATCTGATTCTCCTGTGTCATTAGAATCACATATATCATCATCCCCTTCTTCAATTATGTTACGATCATCAACAGAATCTTAAATTTTTTTTTTTTTTTTTGTTACTTAACCCATATTTTAATTATGCCAGAGGGATTAGAGCAATGATAGAACAACGCCGTTGTGTTTTTCTATAGTAAATTATATAAGTCCACAAAATTACCCCCTAGATCTTAATGGCTGCGTTCTTAATTGTTTTTACTTCAAAAATCATCCAAATGAGCTTAATAACCCAAAATTTCGATTTTTTTTTTACTAAAGAGAGCAACATTTCATTTACTTTCAATAAATATTCAAAGTGTAAAAATTATACAAAAATATTTTTTTACCTGACATTTTATAAAATAACATATATATATTATTTTTTTAAAGATTATCATTTTAAAAAGCAAGAAAAGCTCTCTTTACTCTACAGCAAAGCATTATTTTTATCATTTTGACCAAAAATGAACAATTTATTAGACAAAAAAGTAACTTATTGAATCTTATTTACGGATGTTTACACAAAAATTAAAGGATTTTCTTTATAAAACATTCCTATAATTAAACCGGCAAATTTTCAAAATACATTTGGTTTTAACAATTTTTTTGTGAGAATATGTTTACAAAGCTAGAAGGCCAAAAATAAGATATTTGCATTATTTTTCTATTAAATTATTCATTTGTTGATCTCTGTCCTTGACTAAAAATAGTTCAAATTGTATTTCTAGAAAAAAATAACAACTAGGCGTTGTTTTATCATATAATTTTGCGTCGTAACCGAACATATCATGGGCAATGGTATATTATATTTTATTTCAAAACCATGCATGTTTTATTAGTAATAAAAGTAGCAAAAAATTATTTTAAGAGTGCTTTGAAATATTCTAACTAAAGGCCCCAAAACATAAGAGTAATTCATTCAATATATAATTATCTACATCATTTGTTTGTGCTAAAGATCTACAGGAGTAATAAAAAGTCACCTGTTTCTTTTTTTTCCTCCTGGACATCATTAGACTCTGCAATCGACTCTGGTACTTGTTCTTCTTCAGTATCTTCAACTTGTTCATCTACAACTTCCGGTTCTGAAGGCTCTTCGACTGTTTCTTCAGGTTTTGTGGGTTCTGGCTCTTTTGAATGTTCTTCTGGCTGTTAGAAGTGCGTTAGTTGGTAGAATTGATTCATTATAAAAAATACATATTATAATTATGTTATTATGGCCCCCTTCTTTTGCAACCTTTGCATTAAATATGTAATGTGTATTATACTCAGACTTATACGTACTCATCATAATTTATCATATACAGAAAAAACCAGAACTCAACCGGAAATACTTATAAAAAGAGCCTTGAGAAGTAATGCGCAGTCGAGTTACGAATCAGTTTTAGTCTATTAGCAATAACTGAAAACACATGAGCAAATAAGTGCCGACAATTCCTTGGGAGTAATTTTGACTCCTAAAAAATTTAACAATCTTTATTTTGATTTAAAAAAATTGACTATATACAATGGTATTGGAAATAAAGATCGCCCATATTCCTTGTCATTCGGCAATAGACCATGTGTTTACATTAATCATGGAGCCCAATTTTAAAATAAAAGTTTTCACAAATAACAAAACAATATGATTATCATAAAGGAAACATTTTGATATATATATCTATTTTTTTTTAATGCATATAACTCTGGTATAAAGGTTTTTACTATCGTTCCTCACTTCCAATTAAGCCTGTTTCTGACGATTTAACAACATTAAAAGATGATTTAAACGGATATAAGTCGTCAAAACAAAATTTATAAACTGGTTAAAATATTTTTTTACACAATTATGCCTCACTTTGATGACAAACATGTAGTTCTATTGTTTACTTCAAGTATATCTCCCAAGTACCCTTAAGGCGGTCAAGTTCTGGGATTTTACTGTACGCATATCAAGAGCTAGTCTGCATTGTTATCATGAGGAAATAAAACGTAATTTATTGAATAACTTCTTCCCAAAAAATCAAAGAGGTAATCAGTGCGTAAATCCCTTCTACAGGTATCTAATTATACCTTTCTTCTTTTATCTGATTACTTTTACAAATATAAATCAATATTTGATAGAAAATCCACACATCTTTTTTTTCTAGAAAAATTGAAAACTAATTAACATTATTTCTTTTTTAACGTCAGCTTAAATCATGTAAAAAATAAAGTATGGGTTAGATAAGTGGTTCTCAAACTTTTTAAAATGTGTGTACCACATTTTGAAATATCTAGATCTCTTACTAGTAGTACCATTATGTCCAAACTAGATAAGCATTGTGTTTAAATTATTTTACCTACCCAAGAGAATTAACCATTTTTTGAAACCCCTTACGTATACAAGGCCAATTCATACTTCATTTAAAAGATCTGAAATAGGTATTCCAAATAATACAAAATTCGAATTCTGGTTGATCAAAAATAGTGCAATTACTAACAACTTACGGATTTATCAAATAAAGTTTTAACCGGATATATACTTGTATATAGTCAAGGTATGCAATTGAATTTTGAATCAGTCAAAAATTCAAAATCAAATTCATTCTGATATCAAGGGCTAACCAAAAAAATGATTGCAACTAATTTGAGATTATTTGAAATATATATTTCGGCTTAAGGGTTATCAAGGAATGGACAATTTTATGTGAAACTTTCCACTTTTTTTTTAACATACTATACGTTAGTAGAGGCTAACCCTGTTTGCAACGTTCCTCTAGAGAACCATTAAAGGGACCACAGTTTGAGAACCCTCAGTTAGATTATTAAAAAAAAAATCAAAAAATAAACTTAAGAAAACGTAAGAAAATTGTGTCATGTTTGTATGCTGTAGTAACTTACCTCTGTTGTAACTTCATCAGACTTTTCTTCAGGTGATTCTTCCTCATTTTCTCTGTAAATTATAAAATAAATAAAACACTTATTGGACATATTTGTTTCATAAAAAATTCAATTTAAATATTTACATCACATTACGGTTATTCTCGAGAGACTAAAGAAAAAAAACTTGATTAAGATACATATCAACCCTCAGTTAGTAAAATGAGATTTTCAATACCTCAATCTATCTTAAAATGCTTTTTATGAATCTACATGGTGTTCCATATAAATTGGGAAAATATTTGAAGACTTATAACAACAAACTAGAGTGGAACAGAACCATATTTTTTTATTATTTGAAAGCTACAATAAAGGATATTCAATTATATATAATGCGATCCACCTCTCTTGATAACCTCGGAGACACAGTGCCGGAAGCTTTGCTATGCCGGGCGACCTCGTATGGATCCAGCTTTGGTTCTAATTTTGCACTTTCAATTTACATTCAAATGTGGATGGATGGAGTAGCCCAAGGAAGAAATTACACCTTCCAACAAGACAGTGCACCGGCCCACAAGACCAAAAAAGTGCAGGTGGCTTAGCCACAAAATGTCCTCACTTTTGGAACGCAAATTTTTGGCTTGCATACAGCCCAGACCTGAACCCATGCAATTTCTATCTCTGGGGAGGGTAGAGCGTGAGGCATGTGCTATCATTTGTGTTTAGTGGCCCTGAAGAAGTCCATTAAACGTAGAATTGCGATGCTTTATCAGCATGAAGTCTTATTTTTATTTTTCTGTATTAATATGATATGAAGGGAGACATTTGTATCAATGGTCTGGAAAGAAGAACCTTCAACATTTAAAAAAGCATGAGTACAGGGAAATGTTATAACTTTGATATGAATTTTTATATTATAATCTTCCTGTGAATTTAAGATTGTTAAATCAATACTTATTTTCAAAGGTTATATTTACCCCACAATTTGGTAATTATAAATACCAAGCGGTGATAACAATCCTGACTAATCATGAAACTGCATTTAAATTTTTTTCCCCAAATTTTTCTAGTTCGGAAAATAATTTGTGCACAGACACTTTGTCAAAATGATATTGGCTATTCCAATTTTGGTGAACAGACAAAAATAATATATACATTTGATGTAACATCAAACCCACACACTTGAATTATATTGATTTCAGACGTTCCACGAGGAGAAATAAGAACTGTTTGTAATTAAATAGGTACCTTTGTATGTAAATCACCTGCTGCTTTTTGATTATTTTTTTCCCCCTGCAAAAAAGGTCATCGCAGAGAGATTCCAGGCTTAGGGCATCAACTCCATTTCGAAAGGGGCACACTCCCACAGAGGTAGCCAGTTGGACGGGAATGGCTCGTAAGACCTCTACGATGTTAAGATGAGGCTAGACCACAACAACACCATTAAGTGGATGGAGGATTGCAGAAAAAAGCCCATCATTAATGCAGATACCCTCAAAGACGCAATCAAAAAGGATATAACCCAGTTGCTTGAGGGTTACATGCTCAAGAAAGCCATATATATCGACGTTTTCTATGGCAACCTGCTCTTCTGGGTGCAGGCAAATTTCCCCAACGGCAACGCTGTCTTCCCGCAAGATGGGGCCCCGCTCACACTACGAAAATTACTCATACCTTCTTACCTATCAACATTGCTTTCTTGGAAAAGAGAATGTGACCAACATACACCCCAGATGTCCATCCCCTGGCCTTTTTTTCTGGCTGCACATCTAGAAGGCATCCACTACCAGATACTTGAAGCCATGAAGGCCTCCATGGACAAGGAATGGGCTGCCATTGACCCAAACTTCATTCATAATACATGCAACTCTTTTTGCAACTGGCTTTTCGTCATCTGTGAAGCCATTGGCGGCCAAATAGAACAAGCCCATTTGAAATTGTTATTGTATCAGAAAAAAATGAAAAAATATTTTTGCTCAATGTATCATTTTCTTTCTTCTTTTCAAGTGCGTTATTTTCAAGTTACCACACGGTAGAATGACTCCCATTCATATTAAAACACTTTCATTGATAAAATATTAATTACATTTTGCCACAAATTAAATATTTACAAGGATGCTTCAACAGTTGGCTCCAAATTTTTATTATAACAAAAATCATTAAAATTGGCATATAACTTTACAAATAAAATAATTAGAAAAAAATAAAATGTTAAAAGGATTGAGAGTAGATAAGCAATGTGAATGGACCAATCGTTTATATCGAATGGGTTGGAGCAAATATGTATCTGGACAATTCCTGATTGACATTCTTCTATCCCAAGGTTTTTTCTGACCTTATAATTATCAAGATATCTTGGTCATTTGAGTAATTATCGTATAGGCTTGAGTTATAAAAGTATATAAACAAACTTTGTGCCAATAAAAGATAGATTAAACTTTCGACCTGGTTTAAAATCTTTTTGTCAGCTTTTTTTAAATAATTATAAAATAAAAAACATTACAAGGATACATCATCTTAATTTTTCACTCTCCGAACGAATCAACTTTTGAATCCTTAACAACAACTAATGAAATAGATCTGTTAATTATAATTATATGTTATTGTGTATTTTACTAACCACTGTTGAGTTAATTGTCGTTTAAATCAAGGAATACATACACGTGTTGCTAGTATTTTGTTCAAACTTCACGACGCATAATAACAAATTACAAATTCTCTTAATAATATTCAAGAAAAATATCTAAGCATATTTGTTTATTCCATCCTCCAAGGAAGTCCCTACAATTGCTAATTCAATACATTGTATTTGTTAATCGCTTTATTTGTTGTAAAACTAGCAATCTCAAGATAGCTTTCTAAACCTTAAATGAGGTGTAACGGATCAAAAAAAGGTATGATGGACGTTGAAACATTTATTTATTTACTACCTTGTAAAGTTTTTGATCTGTCTCTCAATGCAAAATACAAAAATTTATCCCCGACATTAGCACCTTCAATCTTTATTTATGTGCAATATAAAAGTACTTTGTCGTATTATTATTTGTACTTTTTTCAATTGCAGGTATTTATAATTAACATCTTTTGCATTATACTTTAAGCAAATATCTGTAATTCCTGAAAATTTCATTCATTTTTTTTTCCGATACTTAAGAAAGTTTTGTTTTTTTATTGAAATATCATATTAGATCGTATATTTGGGTGTAGGTTATAACATAAACAGTAGGAAAAAAGTGATGAAATGTCGATGATAAATTAATCATAACTTCTTTAATAATGAAGCTACAGACTTTATTTTATTATCAAAATGTGTTTTTACCCTTATGTATTAAAAAAATAGATTTAAGAGAAAAATATTGAATTTGAGTTTTTTTGTAACATACCTAAAAAGTAAACTAATTGACAAAGTCGCAAGGTGTTAAATCACGAGATCTCAGAGGCTGGAGCAACAGTTACAGTGAATGGATTGCACTATATTAGGAGATGATTAATGATTTTTGATGACCGGGATTGGATGGTATTGATCTGGACAACGTTTACTTTCTATGTGCACACAAGCAACATAGCATCGTTCTTTTTACGAGAAAAATTTCTAGACCGTGTTATCTCTCTAAGAGGTGATTGCAATTGGCCACCGATATCTTGCGATTTGGCACCTTGCAACTTTTTTCTTTGGGGCTACGTTAAAGTTAAGATCAACACCAGCAGCTGAGCTTCGATTCGAGACCTCAAAGATGAAATTCTTGAAGCTATTGAGGGTGTACAACAGCCATATTGCGATTTGGTGAAATTAAATTTCATAAAAAGGATACAGTCCTGTAATGTTTTTAATGACATACCTTTCTTTTTAAATTGAAATAGACATCCGATCATTTATATTAAAAAATGCAATTTTTCTTTGAATATCAAAATAACCACTCTTATTGGAAACCCCTTGATTAACGATGAAATGTAGATTCAAAGGAATAAGAAGCATTTTTATTAATATCGATGTGTATAATATCTCAGATTACTAAAAAAGGTTTCACATTAATTCCATAATTATTTTAATTTAATGCCTTTTTCATTTCATTTCATTTCTAGTCTGTACGGACAAGACATACTCAGAAAAAAAGTGTATTTTGTCTGAGCTGCCTTGTAGTCACCTATAAAAATAACCTACAGTTCGACTAACTAAGTAAAATAACTTACTCAGTTTTAGCATTTTCATCTTCCTTTGAAAGTTTAGACGCATCGTTTTCGTTCACACCACCTGCTGCAGGGTCATCCAGAGGAGCTTTCTTTGGCAATCCCAAAAATTCTTCTAATAAGTCATCTTCATTTGCAATATCAAAGTCATCGTAGTCCTAAAAGGAGAAAAGTTAAAGTAAGTTGAATTATATCGTGCACGGAAAACTGCCCTCGGGAAAATTACCCGTGGAAGATTGCCTTGGACTAAATTGTCATTTATGAAAATTGACAGTTATGGAAATAGCCCGTATTAGGTTCAAACCTCATGATGAATAATAACACATTATAAATTCGCTTAAAATTATTTATGACAAATGCCTATACATATTTGTTTGTTCCATCTCCCAACGGAGTAACTTCAAGGGTAATGTAATATTATTGCAATATGAGAGGAGGAGGGAATAAATAGCTTAGGGCCTCTTAAAATAAGGTTGAATACTCTCCGCCCTTGGATTGCCCCGGGTGTAGTATGGAATTGCTAAGAACTATCGCCAAAGTATTACATACATTCAAAGAACCCCTCTAATATTTCAATCAAATAGGTCTGAGCCCTCGGGTTGCGAGGGATACTTAAGGGTGCTCCTGGATCCTATTTATTCCCCACGCCTGCTCCTCTTATATTGTAATAGTATCTCACTTGATGGAACTGACAACTATGTTTAGATATTTGTCATAAATTATATTAAGCGGATTTATAATGTTTTATTATTCATCTTAAAGTTTGAACTAATTACGGTCAATTTTCCTCAATTGTAATTTTCCTCTGGGGCAATCTTCCACGGGCAATTTTCCCAAGACCAGTTATTCTACTACCGAGCTATATATATAAATTGAAAAAATGGTTAGTAAGGTCAATAAAAATAGTTTTTTTTGGGTGTTTTTACTTAAATGTAGTTTTTAAATTTTTTTTCTAAGCTTTACTCCATTTTCAGTCGTAATTATTATTGTCCTCTCTATGTTATTTTCTGGAGATTAAATTTCATTATTTTTTGATTTATTAGCAAGTTATGGAATAAATTATCGAGTTTTCCATGAAGGTTTTTGATGCTTCCTTATAATTAACTAACAAACGATGAATATGAAAAAGCTGAACAGAAGGGAGGATATGACTTCTTCTGTAGAAAACATGACCTGTTTGATAATAACTTATTAATTTAGAAATAATTTATTCGCTAATAAAGTCTACAAAATTTTATATTCGTTTTTTAAACTATTATCTTAGATTATGAATTCAAAGATATAAAGAATAATGTTAAGCAAAAAGTATTCAATCTGTCAACATATTCTTATACAGTGTGGCCCCAGTAATTGAGAACAAATTTACCCAAGCTTTACTTTAGCGAGATACTCAAAAAAGTAGTAAGACTTTATTTATATACTTTACTTTTTATAAACAATTAAGATTCAACCAACAATTCAACCTTGGCTCCCACATGGGGTCAATCCTAAGCCTTTCACATCTTAGTCATTCCTAGGCATTCAAATGGGAGGTGGACCTTGCCTTCTTCTCGATTGTGTCCCAGATCCATGGGTAAAAGGGTTGCAGTCTAATGAGAATCGTGGTCACATTGACCAGAGCCATAAATTTGCAAAGTTGTCTATACCCTACTTATGAGTTTTTTTGGCCTTGCTTAGTGGGGGCAGAATCTTGCTACTTGCCTGTGGGTATTAGATCTTCAACTAGGGGTATACCACTGTCTACCTTGAGGTACACATCCGTCCCAATCTTGAGGGCCTTTAGAAACCAATAAAGTGGTACCTACAAATGCAACGAGCCACCATTTTCCGGCATCCTCTCAAGGCTCTTGCTGTCGTCTTTCAGCTTTTTATCCTTGGTAAGGAAAAACTTGGAGCCGGGGAAGATGCTGGATATCTCGACGTAACTCATTTCCCTGTCAATAAATGCTGACCCAAATTTTATTTGGCCCTCCATCTCATTTTTACTTGGTCTGATGAAGAAATTTGTTGTACTTTGAATACCCGTTGATATTACAGGATAAAATTCAGTAAATTATTTAGTAGGTCAATGAAACCTTCTAGAGTTTCATTCATATTTAACATTAACTAAGGGTAAATAACGTTCGACGCCCACTGGAAGTAACGGAGGGGCTAAAGCTAAACCTGAATATTCGGGGGGAAATATATGTTATGGGCTGCAGAGTGTTGAAAGGGTGGGAATCACTTAATGAATACTTTCAAGATTATGCATACATATTGAATGATTTGATTGATGGAGAGGTAGATTAGTTAAGTTGTCAGATGTTGAGAAAAGGTGTAAAAGTATTAAATTAATAAACTGCTATGCATTACGATGAATATATATGCATACCATACGACACCATTCCAAGTTCAATAGAAAGCACTTTATAAATTCATTTTAAAGTTTAATAAAGAACCATCATTATACAAAAATAAATTAAAATAAATTTTTGAAAGTTGAGTAAATTCTCAATTATCGTTTCTTTTTCATAATACTGGAAAAGAAAAAATATAATGTTCATATGTGTCGAATCTGTCGTCATAATAGGAATTCCGTATCATTACCAAAGGAGACCAGTTGGAGTGCGCAAGACGTAGAGAAAAATAACAGATATGAGATTATTTACGTGTAGCATCTTTTTTAAGTTTTTTTTTTTTAATATTTAATTTTGAATTTGCGTGGTATTCTTAGGAAAAATAATACGCTTTCGTGCATCAAAATAGTATAACTCCTGTATAATTAATTTTTAATTTTAAATCATGTGTATTTTAAGCACGTTAAAAAAATCAACAAATTAGATCTGACAATTTGAAGAATGTTTCAAAGGATAGCAGCTTAGCTGTCATGAAGTTTTGATCAGCTGTGCCAAGGGAAGAAGGAAATAAACATGGGCATTCGCAATAATTACTCTGATTTCTACTGTAAGTCCAACAAGGACTTATAATTATAAGGCCGCAACAAATCCTCATGGTTACTTTTTGTTTTTTGTGAACACACCCGAATGTTCAACAGGTTTTGAATATAATTGAAAGTAGTATAAAAGGAGTTAAATAATAATTACAACAGCTGAGGAATAGAAAATGTATTCTTGAGATTACCAATTTAAAAAAAAAACAAAAAAAAAACAGGCAGTTAAAATATACACACCATTTACATAACTATGTATGTTACTCACAAAAAGGGCGATGTGAAAAAAATATGATGTGCCCTCAAGCAAAACAGACTTTCACATTACCTTGCAGGTAATATTTTTATTTTAAGTTTAGTTTACTCCTGCTTTAAAGAATTTGATATCAATTTGGGGCCTTATAAATGATGTTATTGCTAAATAAAATGGACAAATTTCCAAAAAAAAATCTATATTTTTTTTGTAAGAGATGGCTTTAGATGAAAAAGACAAAAAAATGATATTTGAATTAAATCTAATTAAAAGATACTATATACCTTATGAATGGTCTAGAATGTTAACACTAATTTTGATATTAATAAAGTAAACAACTAATAAGTAGGTTTTAGCCCCAAAAAAGATACAAGCCCTCCATATTAGGGTCTGATATGCATTGAATAAAAGTAGGTATTGGAGTGATAGATTTTGATAGACTGTAAGATTTAAGTTATTAAGATTTATTTGATGGCCAAATTTTAGTAGTCTTAATGAAATACCCCTAATTTGACTGACATCAACAACGGTCACGTCATATGTTGTTATTATTTCTGTTTATCGGATTAACAGAATGAAGAGTATACGAGGCGCCTAATTGGACAATAATGGAAGGTACATAATCGTGTCTTATTACAAGATTGTGTCTAACTCCATTAATAATAATACATATAAGAGTAGACAAAATATTTTCTTGTTCATTATTTTTCTGGAATGGATAATGGCTAGAAGAAAATTAATGCTCATGCAAATGTCGATAAATGGACATGCAATTTCATATTGTTACGGATTTTTCGAAAACAAGGGATTTTAGAAGGCTTGGTAAATAAATTTGAAGTGCTTTTGATTTGTAGGAAAAGTCGTGGGCTTTTCTTTTCGGACCCATCGAAGGAGGCAGATGGACGGTTATCGGAATCAATCTATAGAGCCAATGGTTAAGATTTATTATTTATTATGGTTTGTAAAATGGATGGATGAATAAAGCCAATAGATCTACTGAAGAGTTGTATTGTTTTTTAACTACTTTCAATCAAGTATTTGAACAACAAACGTTGACACAACAATTTTACAAAGCTTTGTAACACATTAAGGCCAATAAGTAGATTTTTTTACGTCACTATTTAGACTGGTTAATATACGGACTATCTTTTTAATCTCCTTTTTTGTTAAGGATGCTCTTGATGATCAATATAACACCTTATTTTTTTTTTTTTTAGATATGAAGTACTTTCAAGAAATATTTGTATGTATATTCATAAGAGCAAGTTCAAAAAGGCCGTGTCCTACATTTTTTAATTTTTAAGATATACTTAGAAGAATAACAAAAGGATATATGCACAAATTTTGAGACACGTAAAACTATTTTTATATAAAAAAGGTCATTTTGACAGAAGATGATGATTTAACAACTTTTTTTCGTGTTTCAAAAACAAATAACGATACTTTTTTTTACATAAATACCTTTTTTTACATTAATATTTAGTTATTAAGTAATAGTCAAAGAATATATGTGCAAGTTTTGAGACTTATACATTCATTTCCCATTTTAAAAATTATCATTTGAATAGAAAGAGCTGTTCAAATTTGCCAAAAAATGTTAAGCCTTAGATCTTATTGGATTACTTTGCCAGTAACACCTGGCATAAAAAGTTTAAAAGAAGAAAATCATCCGGATGAGGAAGTGGAAATGCCTTTTTCTTTTTTTTGTTACCGTTGTATTACATATTTTTAATCATTTTCTCCTTTTAAGTCTTGGAATGAACTATAGAAAAGGGATTTTTTTTGGAAACATACATAAGAAGTTGACACATGTTTAAGTTGACTAATTTAAATTTGTTAACAAATTTCTACTAGTTTTTTGTTCCATAATTATTTGCAATAGTTATCTACATAAGACATTTTTAGAGTACTGAGTACACACAGTCAATTCTCAGAGCTCTTACTCATTTTCTGAATTAATCCCCCCAGAGTTTATACTCTTAAAGCCATTTTATTTATAAAAATATATTTATTTGACGTTAATTAAGAGATTTTTCTTTTTCTTTTTTAATTGGTCAGATGGAGTTGTGCTGAAGTTGTCTTTAAAGTCCATACAATAATTCATACTTCTGTATCTAAGAGCTACCGAATATCGAAACTACGTAGAATTTATCCTGGGTGTGATGTCTCATGTGCTAATTTAAAGATTAAATATTGTTAACAGAGACGAGTAGCTTTTTTTATCCATTCTCAACCTCGACTGGAAAAGAAATATATGCTACCTAGTCTTCTTTATTTTCTTGTCCAAAAATGTTAATTATTATATCGAGAGCAGATATATTAATTATTATAAATATTGAATTGTATTATTTTATCAAATTACGAATCAATGAAATAATACAAAATAAAACGAATCTAAACGAAGGCAATTGATTTATATAAACTAAAGTAAAAATCAAATTCCTATGGAACACCTTTTTTGAGTTCATAATAGTAAGCTACTTTAAGCCATACTATAGTCAATTTATGAATATAGCTGGGGAAAAAATACAATACATCTTCGTTTATTTAAAAAAAGTAGACACGAGAGCGTGAGCGGTGTTTACTTGTTCTTTTGGTAAACAAAGTGCAAGAAAGTGACGCCTTCTTACGGTAAAATAATGCAACTCCCTGAAGCTAAAATAATGAAATATAGGTGTGTTACACAATAGAGGGTTCTGTGAACAATTTATTTTGCTCTTCCTAGCAACAAACAGTAACATCACCTTGCAGATATTTTTTATTTAGTTTGCGCATGCCCTACTTGTTATATATTCAATTAGATATTAGTATTTGAAGTCCAAGCGTAGCCAAGTGGGAAGTTGATATACACTATTTAGAGCAACTTGAGGCATATAACGCTACTATTTGTGGCAAATAATTAAATGTGAAATAAAATTCGTATGACCTATTTTGTTTGGGAATTATATAATAGAAAATTTATTCTGGTATAAAATTTAATATAATTACTGAATATAACCACCATCAGCTGCTATGACACCCTCCAAGCGCCCGCGGAAGGCCTGGTACACAATGATGAAGTAATGGTCTTCCATGGCTGCCCATTGCTCAATGACGCTGGCCTTCAATGAGTCCAAATGCGGGTGGCGGGTAGCACAGGCCTTCTTCTCAATTTGCCAACCCACACTGTAGTCAAGGGGATTCAAATCAGGTGATTGAGGTGGCCAAATGTTTTTGTTCCAAAATGATATGTTGGCAGTGAGCCAATCCTGAGTCATTCCAGAGGTATGGGCAGGTGCCCCATACTGCTAGAAGATAAAGGGGTCCCATTAGAGATCTTGAGGGCCTATTTTCCTTCAAAATCTCAAAGTGGACAGACCTACCGAAGCGCAGGATAGTGGCAAATATATGACGTTTGGCCTCGTGATTCATCGTAAACGACTTTGTTCGATGCGAGTCAGAAAAACAAAAACAAAGCCAAAGGATTTACCGAGTTACTTGTGCTGGATTTTTTTATTTCCGGTCACGGAACCTCGAGATATAAGCGTTTAATAATTAGTTCGCGTATTTCTGCAACTACCGGGATATATATATTCATAAAAAGATATAGAAGGAAGAATATTTCATTTTTCCAAGTATTGTTGAGTAAAGAAGAATGTTGAAATGGTTTTAAATCTAAATAGAGTCAAGAATCAAATTGTATCTAATATTACTTGGCCAAATGTAATTTTGTTTCAATTAAACCTATAAAAAGGATCATTTTCTTTTATTATTTAAAGATGACCGCTCAGATTAAAAAGTATCACTTATTTTTTTTAGGCAAAAGGCATATCTTTATTATAAATAATAAAATTTCTAAATCCGCAGAAAAAATTAACTTAACTTCACACATAGATTAACATGTTTTGTGTAAAAACAAAATGACACTTGCAAATTTAGTTAAAATAAGTGTAACAACACAAGGGGGTGCTCAAAAAAGATAAACCGGCAGATCCAAAGTAAATCAGATCAAGAAAGGTGGATCTTGAGCCAGTTTGGACAAATAATCGTTGGTGAATATTTTCCATTTTGTATTAGATCAATAATATCAAAATAAGAGAGAATGAGAAATGTCACGAAACCTCCTACAAACTAACTACTTCATCGGATGAAGGGAGAAAAAATACAAGGATTTAGCACTTTTTAGTCAAAACAGTTAAAGTGAAGAAAAAAAAATTTCATGATCAAATTAATTACTTATAAGACAATAAAGATTGCTTGGACGGATCTTTTACAAAACATCCAAATATATAGATCTGAGTCAACTCATAGTTCCATTCAACTCCTATGTATTTATGGCATTAGGTTGGTAAGTATATGAATTTTGTTTAACATATTTTAAAAGTTAGTGAGTCGGAAGTCATTTTCTGAATTACTAAAGACTTGTCATTATATTTAAATATCACTCAATCGTTAGAATTTAGGATTTCCACATCGACATCCAATAAATTAATTACGGATTATACTAAATGCTTACGATGTAAGAAATTATTTCCTTATTCATTGACACTAAATAGTAGAATATGTTCATAGATATCAATATGACATTAGCATTTAAAATTATTTTCTTATGTATCAATTGTAAATAATGTTGCAATTCAAATATGTACTTATTAATGTGGTTCATTGATTTAATTTTATACAGTTATTTTGTCTTAATTGTTTAGCTATGTAATATATTTGATAATTGATTAATTTTCTACAATTTACAGTTATTACCATTAAATACTTCTTAATATCTAGCTATGTAAAAAAAAACGTCAGATATTGTTGACTACTCTCATTGGTTAAATGTTTACTTCTTGTAAGTATCCTTGCTTTGTTTTAGAATACCGTAGTATTCACATGGTTTTGAAGACTAAGATAATTAGGGATAGTAACTAATTTTCTTAGTGTCTACGTTTTGTTATTCAATATTTTTATACATTACTAAAATTATATCTTCAACAAAAAAATCACTTTTTTTTTTCAATATTGGCTTGTAATGGTTTCTACGACAATTAAAACCGAGACTGAAGCTCCGAGATTGGAGGACCGTTATGTTTATATTTGAAATCTCGCTCGGAGAACCTCTGCCGTGTTATATAGGACAAAAAAAAGTTATTCAACATGGTATTGACTTCCGGAGGTAATCCCTGCATATCTGAGTATCACTTCTTCAAACCGAGTAATATCCAAAAAAAAAAGAAGTTTAATTTCGTATCAACTAGACCCTCTTTCCCTCTTTTTTGAAAAATTGTCCATTAGTCTAAGATTACAAATTAACTTATGTAGATAGAATGACGTTTATATAATGAAGGCTAGCTAGTCCTTTAATGAAAAAAGATTGATGATTTAATATTCTTCTTTTTTGTTTAGAATACTTCATATAATTTATTCGCAAAAAAATATTATATGTGCGTAAATCATGAAGAAATTTTGCAAATTTTTAGCAATAGGTAGATTTTTTATATGTAAGCTATGACGTAAATAGACTGCTTTATAAACATAAAATATTTATTATTAGGAATATAAAAAACTATAAATCACTTTTGCAGCAATTTAGAACAAGGATCTTCTCCGTTTTCTTTCTTTTATTTATTTTTTGACTATTTGATTGCACTTTTATGAGGAGTGATATTATGCACTATGTGTATATTTACTTTTCATAATGAAACGTCAAATGTTTGATTATATTGTTGTGTCGACTTGAATTAGAAAATTAGAAAAGGAAAAGAAGAAAATTTAGCTCCAAAAATATACAGCGTGCACAAACAAAACAATGCAAAGTCTGTTCAAAGTCCAAGAGATCGTACATTGCCATGTATCAAGGTTATGATTAGTGAGTAGCATCTATTGGAAGAACACACACATCTTTTATACCAGGTCAGGCAATTTCCGTTTGTGTGGCATTCCTTTAAATGGAGGAAGTGGACTGATTTTCAGAAAATGGACTAAAAAGAATGTCATGTGTTGATTAAACATTACTTTATGAAAGGGAAGTACGCATCAGAAGACTAAAAAGCAGCTAGATAAACAGCATGGAGACTCTGCACTCAAGTGTATCAATCATTTTTAGCTGACAATTCCTAAGTTGTATTCATGTATTAGCTAGATTTATATAATAGTTTTGTTTCTTATAGCAGCAATATGAACATTTTTCCCTCTAAAGTTATTCATAACTACTGTTAACAAGGTACCTTTAATTAAAAGTAAAATATGACGATGAAAACTTACCAGTCATCAATTCGGTCTAAAATCACTCTAGAAAACGCAGCAGAAGGATATTAGAGACAAGGTGAGGAAGTATTAAAATTTTAATTCATGTTATACTCAAGTAAAGACTTTCTTTCAAAGAGGTGAGCATTTGAGAAATTTTTAATAAAATTAGTGAAATTCTTTTTAGGTAGAATTTAAAAGAAGGATAGGCTAAAATAATCAGAATTTAAGTATTGCTTTTAAATTATAATGTGGATTTTACCTATATTAATAGGTTTAGAAAAATAAATAACCCCAATTTTAATAAATATTCAGAGAAAAAAAAAATACCACACAATCAAATTTAATAAAAAGGCATTAATTTTGAATCATGACATATTGACAAACATTTAAATGTGTTTATGACTTTTTGATCTTACAAATACGCCTACTTTTTGAAATTCTAATATTGTAAGTTGATTGATTAGTTATTTTAGGTGTTTAATGTATGCCTTACGAAATCAAGTATAAAAATACAATCTAAAAAAGAACATATTCCTAGCAATTCATACTTAAATATAATATCGTCAATAATATTTTGATTAATTAATTGATAAATAAATCAAAATATTTAATAAACTAAAAAAACAGTATGTTCCTATTCTCATTTACAATGTTAAATCAATTGAAATATAAGAAATCATCAACTAAAAAAATAAAAAATGAAGTATCCACTAATTATTCCTTAGTCCACTAAAAGCTAATCTACTAATTTGATTTGCCATTCGGCTATTGCTAATTCCTCTTATTTTCTAGTTTCACGGGTACACTAACTCTATTCAATCTGTAACAGATGCTGGAAGATTGGCTACAAACTGTCTTGGGAAGAGCTGGCAATACTTGCTCCCCCCTCCCTAGATCTTGGGTTTATACATCATCTTGGGCATTTGGGTTTCAGCTTAGAAAATGTATATAATCTTTGATTTTATTTTTTATATATAATCATCTAATAGAACGATTACAATGTTAATTAACTTATTTTGTTGATTCCAACATATTTACTAGTCAATCAGTCTTGTGGCTTATATATATAGCCATAGTTCAAGATAATTATTTCTTTCGAGCGCGTTGAGCTATGTCATACACAATATTAGTGTATATAATCTTACTTACTCCACAGTATTTCTCTTCATTAAAAATTTGGGGTGGAAGAACGTTCCTTTCTCCCTCTTTCTTTTTGCCATTCGCACGCATAAAATCACGTGCCTCATCCATTCCAGGTCCAGCAATATCCACAGGGGCATTTTCAATATTTAAGCTGTTCAATATCATAAATATCCTCTGTTGATGAGTTACAATCTGTAAAGAAAGTAAATATTTTATTAGTAATTTGACATTTCTAAATTATACTTGAATTTATATAAGAAAAAAGGCAACCATTATATCAATGGAAAATAAATATCATCTTGAATTCTGATTGGTTTAAAATTGATATGGTTATATTTTGACACGCGTCATACTTTGTGTGGGGAGTGTCTAGACAATCCTTTAATACATTAGTTTTTTAATATTGTGAGCTTTTTACCATTTAATGCAATCATGTTTATACATTTTATCTCATCACTCCCTTTTTACCCTTAGGTCGGGTCTCTCCTCTATTATTAACCCAAAATTTTTTTTAGTGAAAATGCATAATATACTATTTTAAAGTATACTTCGTCCAGAATCACATCTCCTTGATTCATTTTACCCGTTGGGCTGCCAACGAGTCTGGGTATTAATATATTCATTATCTTTTAGGTGAGAACACAATAGTTAGGGATGGGGATTGCATTTTTATTCTCCTCACCTTCTACAAAAGTCAGACCCCTAGTCATTTTTAATCAAAGGACTGTGAAAAAGTAAACATAATTTAAGTACATGTTTGTTGTTTCACCCCTCATTCTATAAGGTCTCTTTCAACCCCAACAATCTAAGTTTATAATCTAGGAAAGGGTTTATGAAAGCAGTTAATGAAATATTACATTTACCGTATTTTATAAAGCATAAATCTTATTTTAATTTCACAAGATATAAATCAAATTAAAATATGTACAGTGTATTTTTCCACAATTAATAGTAAAAAAAAAAGTTGAAATATTAAGACTATGTATACAGGTATATATACTCGTAGTCCATAACGTTTTTTAAAACTAAAGTCTTTATAATGTAGTGTTGGACTCGAGTTATAACTTTGAGTTCGAATAAAGGTATCAGGACATGACAATGTTTTTTTAATGCATTCATCAAATCTAATTGTTCAACAATAAAGTCAGCTTGACAACCTCAAAAAGTGGTACTACGAAAATTGCACAAAGGAAAATTGTACGAGGCGGAACATATACAATTTTATCCAAAAAAGGGCTATGGAAAAATTGTGACAGAGGTATATTCTGCTAAGTTTATTTCATTCTACACATTTTTTAAGAATCCAAAATATAATGTTGAATCTTGTCTCCTTTATGAATTTTGGGAATGATAAAACAGAGAAAATTGTTTTTGTCAAAGGTTAAGAATAAATATGGATTTTCACCGTCTTCCTATTTTTTCAATCAAACGCTATTCAAAAGGGTAATAAAATATTTCAATTAGAAGCTTAATATAGTAAATTTAGCCTTTTAATGTTTAAATTTCCTCCCTGTGCAATTTTCTTTCGGCAAATTTTCTCCTTACGAAATACTACTCCTCAGGCAATTTTTCTGCGTGGAGCCGAGAATCAATAAAAGAATATTAAAGAAAGATTATATTTTCCCAAATTTAAAGGCATCACAAGTAAACTAACACTAAAGATCTTCAAACTTTCAGGACAATACCAATTACTTCAAGATGTACAAAGGTACAAAACTGATCTTGTTATTCAGACTGTTGACATCTCATATGGACTGCCTGCATCAAGAAGTACATTATGGCACCACGCAGCCAAGAAGAATCACATCGTCTCCAGCAAAAATATGGCTCACTTCTGGCCTGTCTCTATGTGGAACTTCTTCCAGGTCCTGGCCATAAGCAATAACTAATAAAAGCTTTCTTTGTCTCTCTCCAATCATCAAATATCAACCTTTTCCCATATAATTTCAGATTATAAATGTGTCTCCTACACAGGTAAAAAACCCCGGTTTGAATTAATCATAATAGGAAACAAAATTCCTTAAAATGAATGCCATTCATCCAAATTGAATTAAAATACCGTCAATACAGAGGATCCGAGCTGCCTAGAGTAGCTATACATAAATCTATTTGACTTTATAACCTTCCAAAATACCGTGATTGGTATTTGCGAAGGGTAAATTTATCTCCCCCCCCCACTTTTTAGTACTACAAAGAACCACATTCCTTCAGCACAATAGCATTTGAAAATGTTATATTCAAGAGATTTTAAAAGTAATGTTACTGTAATATGTGAAAATTTTATACAATTTTAGATCTCCCGAAATCTTGGGATAGAAAAATAGAGATCCTTACTATATATTTACAACAACAAAAAAATTACTGAGCAGTCTCAAATGTAGGCTGCTCTTACATATTTTGATAATGATATATGCAAAAACTTTTAACTCCTCCATAGACGCTTTTGTAGATTGTCTTACTGTTCCAATTCTAAAAGTATTTATTTCCTTAAATACAAAGATGACCAAGAATCAAAATTCACGAAAGCACTGGTTTTGTTTGGGATTTCAATACGAAAGGGATCTGTTATTGGATATTACCCACGATATCCGCAAAATATTTACACTCTTTACAGTGGATTGTAAGTTCTTACAATACTTTTAAAAAGAAATAGTCTTACAATGGAGACTGTTTGTACACTTAATGGTGGTTTGCTTCTTACATTATTCTTATTTGCTCCTGTTTTGATTTTAGTTATATACTTGTAGTATGTGCGTTCTAAATTATGTACGTTGAAGGATTCTATTTAGTTGTTTTTGATCAGTAATATGTGTATAGTGTTTTGGTATGATTTTTTTAGGGATAGTTTTAAACTATATATTTATTTATGTGATCTTTTTACGTGATCTTTCTTCCTTCATTTATTTCTAATGTATTTTGTACATATAAGAGGAAAACCCCAATAAATAAATAAATACCATCATTTCATGTTTTCTCAGAAAATGAATTACACAGGACTTTAAGTAAAGGAAGACAAATTTGAAGCCCTTAAAAATAAGAGCGAAGATACATTTATTCTATAATATATGTATATAAAGATCGATTTTTTCCTTTGTAACAATCTAAACCAAGTTAGCTTGGTCTAACAAAAACCAACACAGTCTAAGGCCTGTCTAGAATTTCCAGAGCGAATCCCAACTCTACAGTAGACTCAATAATTCCTTATATTTTTATATATTATGTTAACTATATCTCAGAAGAAGCCTTGTAGAAACTGCATAATATTATGGACAAAAATACATCGGACACTTTTAGCGTGCCAGAAAGGACTCTATACGTAAAACCATTCTGGAAATATCTTTAGATGAAACCAAATCTCTAAATTTAAGTGTTAAAACCTGTCTGTTAGATGGTATAGATTCTATGTCACATTTGTAGAGCTTGTCTCTCATGTAAGATATCGCTTTTTGTGCTATCCCAAATCATTGTACTTCATCATTTACATTCATGACGTAAGCAACTTTATCGTCCCTTAGCAGAATTCACATTGTTTACCCAGTTAAAAGAGGACAATTCTTGAAATTTGGGTAGTTATTTATAAAATGTGGTGATTTTAAATCCGAAACAAGTTTAGACCTCATTATCTTGGCAATCCTGAGATCTACGTTTATGAAATTGTGCTCAGCTGATTTAGCTGACAAAACTGTATAAAAATAACAAATAAATCTTGAAATCTTCTACAAAACTCTGTACAGCTATTTTTGTGTGCCCATGTGTCCAACGAAATTTAACAATACTCCAAACTACCCAAATCAACGGCTTACAATATTTTACAAGATTATGAAGGACTTTGGTGGTCAGAACTATCATGCATGCAAGATGCATGATAGTTCTGAGAGCAAAAAATACACTCCAGACGCCCTAAATGTTTTTAGAAAAGGAAATGTGGTCTGTATTCGAATCCCTATTACTATTATGTGTTTAATAAACGTGTACATTAAATTTTGCCTGATTGTAGCCTTCTATTCTCGAGGCAGTAGCCAAATTGAACATGGAGTTCCTCATCAAGGCCCTTGCCATGTTGGAGGCTATGGTTGAAGTTAGAGGTGGTTGTTTTGAGGGATGTAGTTCACTATGGACCCCGTCTGTATGAGCAAAATATTTGCGAATTGCTGAATTAATTTAAGGAAATAAATTGTAGTATACATTATCATAAAATCTTCCAGATTTAAAATCTCCACCTTGATGAAGAATATTCAAGTATACTCTACCCCTTAGGGGTAAAATAAGTAGTCACGTATCCGATATATTTGGAGAAATATTGATTACGTACTATGAGACTATAAACTGTTTTAAAAATCCTTAATTTTGAAGTCCTACATCCTATTTACGTTGAATAAACAAAGTTACAATTAATTAAAAAAGTCCATCAGTGGCAGTATTTGTTTCTTTCCTTCCCATTTTTCATGAATAAAATGGGCAACTCTATATCAAGATCATCTATAGGTAATTTGTATCTATTAATTGATGTTTTTAGTGTGCAAACTTTTGTTTACATTACATTAATTTTGGATATATATCATGAAGCTTATTATTGCACAAGTATGTATATTAGAGTGGGTTGATCTCCAACTTTTTTCTAATTTCAATTATGGCTAGTGCTCAAAAGTTGTCAAATGGTATAAAAAGTATCTATGGAAAATTGCATTGCCCAATGATATCATCTTAGGTAGCACATCTCTATTAAATGCAAAAACTCTTTACTCAGTAAATACAGATACTAAAAAAACATTTTCAGTTAGCTTGCATAAAATAACTTTGGTACACAATTTGTTTACCTATAAAATGTGTAAAAAAAAATTTTTTTTTTTTTTTTTTTTTTAAAAGCTGTTCTAGGGAACAAAAAAGGCGAAAAAAGTTCTGAAGATGACTCATGTATATTGTGCATTCTTTATTTTACATTTTCATACAAGAAAAGTCAAAAAATTTTAGTATTATGCTCTTTTTTTATCCATAGGGTAATTTTGGAATTAAAACTTCATAAATGTTTTTATAGGGTAAAATAATGTCTATCATAGTTAATTTATGCAAAATGCTTATGATCGCTGTATTTTAATATCTATGGACGAAATAAATAACTTTTATATCCTTTCAGTCTTTAATGGAGATGTGCCACCTAAGATGGCGTCATAGGACAACTAAATTTTGTATAGGTTGTCTTCTTACCACATGACAACTTTTCATAACTTGCTGTAATTATAGAAGTTTGAAAAAAACACACTTAATATATAAAAATTGTATCAACGGTCTGCAATATGGGATAAAAAGTTAACAAACAAATTAATTTTATTCACAATTTTTTTTATGCATCTATTCAAAATGGTGATAAAGATAGCACATTTATTTTATTTTTACAAAAAACTGTGAAACACAAATCTTTTTGTGGGGTAATAAACAATTTATATTAAAAGATGCTTATAATTTTTGAATGAAAAAGTTCTGAAGATGAAGCAATTATAGTTTTAGATTTGATGACATGGAGCTTATTGTTTATCATCCTCATCGTAAAACCCTATAAATATGGTCCTATGAAGCATACTTAAATTTAGTCCAATCCCTGGACAACGGAGATAATTATGTAAGGCACTGCGACATCATGCGGTTTCATCGATGCTCAAGAGTAAAAAAAAGACAAACTCACAACCTCCTCCACATAATGAAACCTACCATCTATGTTCATGATGCTCCAAAATGCTAATTGTCTGAATATATCAATAAAGTTGAGACGCTTCTTCTCCTACTCCAATAATATACTCTGTGCCTCATTTCATACCCATTTTAACGGCCCAATTAGAACACTATATTTTTTCAAATCGAAATATTTATCCCAGGGGTTAAAAAAAAAAGATTTTTTTTTCTCCAATATCACGCATATTTGTTCAAATAATATGCACAAATTTTGATGTGTCTGAGTAAACACAAGCTGTAATTAATTGAGCCAAAAGAAAAAGATGTTCCAACTGTCCTTTGTCCACCCTACATCAAAAAACACAAATTACCGTTCTTCTTATAATAACAGCATGAATATTTGGCAAGTTTCCAACATGAAGCTCTGTTCTGAAAAAGACATCCTTGGCAATAAGTACATGATAATATTTGTTTTTCTTTAGAAGTAGGAAAGAAAAAATTCCTACATACTTCCTTCTCACAGGCAACAACAAACAAAAACAGACAAAAAATAAAGTCCATTAAGTAAAGTCTTTTTGCGAATGACTTTATACATAAAAATTTTGTGTTTTGTTCTTTTTTCATCGTTAAAAGCAAAGTCAATTTGAATCATCTTTTGATATGTGATTGGCAATATTATGCAAATTTACTTATCTTTAATATTACTCAAGTAGTATTGCATCAAAAGCTAATAATAATTCCCACTGTATTGCTAAAAATGTCTTAGACTGGACAATTATATTTAGAAGTCAGATTCTAGTATTTACTATATAAATATACTCATACATAGTCTTGTTTATTTTGGGCATGTTAAAAAAAAAAGAAACTGAAAATCAATATGGTAGCCCTGACAATTTGAAGATTATTTAAGAAGAGAGTCGCCTAGGTCATATTATGCTCCATTAGAATGTTTGATGTAGTAGTAAAGAAGTTTTTACCAGGGATTAAATAATAATCAGAGCAGCTGAGGAATAGAAAAGCCATTCTTCAAATTACCAATTCCAAAAAGCGGGCCTGCAATTAAATACACCCGATTTACATCAATACTTATACTACGGTACAGTTTTTGATCTGAAGCCCTTAGACCGGTCCGAGAACTTAATAATTAGGGTGAACCGAACCTGGGTGAGTGTTAGGCTTTTTTGTAATTTTATTATAAGTGCCTCTCATTATATTACATTTTTGGAAATTTCCAAAAAGGAAACAAAGAAAAGAGCGGTGTATATCTTACTCATTATTAGTTACATCGGATCATAGGATACGGTGTTGTAAAAGTGTGAGTGTAGAATACAAACACTTTTCGGGCAGTATTGCATTTGATCGGTTCAGTGTCGAGCATAGAGGTCTCAAACGAAGAAATTCACCATATTTTACTTTTTTACTCTTCGAAAGATACAAAGAAAATTTGTCAAGTGGTTCGAGCAAAAAAAAAAAAAATATATATATATAGTACAATTCAGCCCTCAACAGTAAACAACGCAACCGTTTGAAGCTGGCGATCGAACAGAAATAGCACGATTTGGTGAATAGGAGAGACATTGTATTTCATCAAGACAATGCCAGGCCGCACACATCTTTGATGACACGTCAGAAGCACTGAGAGCTCATTTGGGAACTTCTTATATATCCACTATGTTCTGGACCTGGCACCAAGTGATACCCACACGTGCCTATGGTCAACGCGCTTGGGCTACAAATTTAGCCAAAATAGAGGCTTGTGCCATTGTTTGTCCTACTTTTTGACAATAGGGACAAGGGCTTCTACGAAAAAGACATTATGAAGTTGAATTCTCGTGGAAAACAAGTTATCATACTTGGCTTAATTCAGGTGATTGTAACACTTCTTATAAAGCATTCAATAAACGATAAATAACAATGTTTCCTTTTCCCAAGACTATTATTTACAATATGGTTATCTGAGATGTAGAGAAAATCAGTCCATTTGGATATCAATAGAGCTGTAAAGTATATAAGCTCCTGGTTTGTAAAAACTAAATTGGTCACCCTTACAAATTGAAGTTTATTTGGGAGGAGAGTAGTTTAGGTTAATCCAACTATTGAAGAAAGGAAATAAAAGCAAATCCCACTCCGTATCGAGCAAGGGCATAGACTGGAATATCTTTCTAGTCAACCCTCAAATCTTCTCATTATACAACAGGGACTTCCACTTGTAGCTTCTCAATAAAACATACAGAATGACTCTCCATCTTTTAAGAGCAAACACATTTTACACCTCATGTATCTTCTCATGAATGATAGAATAATGATGTCATCTGTTCCGGTTGCATATTGATTTCGTCTAAGGTCGCATTTTCTACTACTCTACATATTAAACTATATCCATTGAAGGTCAAAGAGTTTTACAAATAACATTCTTGCTATAAACTAAATGTACATGACTTGAAGTATATTTTTGAAGGTAAAAAAGAGGAGGGGGGGGAGGAATTATGCAAAAATGACAAAAAGGTATTTTATTTGCAATAGATAAATTATTTAGAGTCATGTCTGTGTGTAGCAAGGCCGAATATTTTGATGCAATAAATTATTTTAATCAAATTTAACTTTCCCACAAAGTGAATTTGAATACGTGTGGGTATTTTTTCAACATATCAAATAATAGATCAAGTGCATGTCAAAATCTTTCTTCAGCAATAATAATAACTACTGCCAAAGGAAAAAAGAGGTTTTTTTTTTGTTTTTTTTATCTATAAAGAAATTAAAACGATATATAAATTTTCACAAATTAATAAAAAAATGTGAACAGAGAACAGGCAGCCACACTATATTTAGCAACATTTTTTTATTTAAATTACAGTTATTGGTTCCTCCACTTTCATATACAGCGCACATAGATGTGACGTAATATGAAAATGCTCTTTAGACTATTGTCGCCCCAGACACTCTAGTCAAGTATGTAGATTTAGGTAACTTCACTTATTTCATTTCTTATTAAGCTATGTCTACTCATATTAGTTCTAAATATTATTTTATCCTTATATATATTAATATCCTTCAAAAAATACAATTACAATATGAGATTTAATCAAAATATTTTTTTTTCAAATATTTTCTACACGATGTGATTTTTCATTGCATCTTAATTTTTACCTTTACTGCTTCAAATAGAGAAAAAAAAGAGAGCTCTAAATCATATAATAGTAGGCCAAATACTATTGCCTAATTTTGAACTATAGAGCGTTTTGACGAAACCTCAGAATGTCGTTCATCTTTAGAGACCTACACAATTAAGTTTCATAATAATAAAAATCATTTTTTTTATGAAGAAAAGTGGTGCTGTATATAAATGTCATAATAAAGTAATTCGGAGTCAGACTCAAGGGCAACATAAGTCCTTTTCTTTGTCAAAAGAAAGCACTGAGACATCTATTGTTTCACTAAGATGCAAGTGGTCAAATCGTATTGTCTTACTGAGAGGGGGACCATTCTTGAAATATATATGTATATTGCAGCGTTTTCATTTGATGTGGGCCATTTGGGGGGGGCTAACCAATCTAATTTTGATGAAATAAATATACTTTTTCCATTAATATAATATCAAAATGGGAGCAACAAATAAAAAGACATATAATAGATGTGGAAAATCTTTTATTCACGTCATAAATTGCATCATAATTAAAGAAGAAGTCATTTTAAGGGCTCAAAGTTGATATTTTCATTACAAAAAGTGAACAAATTTCCAAAAAATCTTCATGAAACTCCATCAAATAGCTGTATAAATAAAGAGAGACTCAGTATTTGCATTAAATACTACTTGATACTGATGATAGAAAATGATATTTTAAATCGATCAAAATAGAATGTACTAAAAATTGCCTAGTTTTGAGCCTAAAATGTAATACAATATTGTTATTACATTTTCCTTATATTAAAACTAAGCAATAGAGATATTCAAAATTTTAGGTAATCACTAAACCGTTCAAGCTTAAATTTTAAGGTGTTATTTGTTGGTCCCGTTTTGACATCCAGTAGCTCACTGATTTCTTTAATATCTATGAAAAAAGGTCCTGTATTGTCATATAACTATGTTGATATGGCCCCCAAAATAACCGATATCAACAATGCTGACGTCTCCTGAAAATGTCCTATACATTTATAAAACATATGCATTAAAAACATGTATTGTCATCATCAAATAATCCTTTTTCCATATTGTGGAGAATAAAATAACTATTGGCTGTGAAAGGGTCAGATATTTTTCTCCAATTACTCCAATTTTATTGACCCTTTCCAAATAGAGGTGCTTAGATTTTTTTGCACCTACTTGTTATAGCCTTTTGATAAAATTTCAATGTTTTTTTTTAAAAATTTGTCTATTTTATGTATTATATATATCAACTCAAGACTCTGTAAAATCTGTGACGTCAGATAAAAAGCTCTATCAATTATTCAATTGGTAGTAGGAAGTTGTTCAAAGCTTAATATTAGGAACCCACGTTTAGAACTCTAAGCATGTGAAGAGAGGTAGAAAAGTAATATCTTATTTACTTTATGTTAGTGTCTATGGGTAACTAATATCTATTATGGCTGTATATTTGAAATCAGCAATCAGGGTCGCTATGTCAACGTAAAGTTGATTGTATTGTGTTTTTCAGTAGACAACGATTGCAAATTAATTATGATATGATCATAATGCAATTAGTGAATATTTGTTGGTGCATTTAGCGTATTCTTCTTTGTGCAAAAGTAATTAATTGTATAATTTGATAATAAACTGATATGATATGAAAGATGATTATCACATTATTGACAAACGTTTATGTAGTCAGTTGCTTATGTATAGCAAATCTAAAGTCAAGGGAAGTGCAGCGCTTTTGGTTCCTCTAGTTTAAATTATGATAATATAGACATTTTTTAAGAATGATTCAAATTGCAAAAAACTGAACATTAAATACAAGTATTTAGGATATATATAACTCGATGAAGCCCCGCTGGTCTTAATAACGGCCTCGATTTGGATTGTTAACTACGCACTGGTCTGGAAATTAGAGGCCCATCTGAATTCTTGCATTCCAAGACGATGGAATCGAAAAGGGACCTCTTGATGCAGTGATAATTTCTGTTGATATTTGAGGCAAGTTAGCTTTAGACAAAATAATTCATCAGATTCAGGTTGTTGGAGCTAAGAGACCGAATATCCTTGGACACTATTTCATAGCAGTCTATCTGGAAGGGAGCCAATCCAGAGTCGTTGATCCCTATCAATGCCTTCTTCAACTCTGCAACCCTTATCCTCCCGATCTGTTTCATCTTTGAGATCTTAGCATTGCTATTATACAGATAGTTATTTACTAAAATCATCACAACAACGGACCTGTGTTCTGCCTTTCAAAATGTAATAGGCTTGAAATCTTTGGTTGTTGACTCTTTTGCGGTGTTTTGGCTACAAAGTTAAACGTTTGTATGTATATTTTATCACAAAAAAAAAAAAAAAAAAGGCTTGTGCAATTCTGTCATCATACGAGGTGTGTTAAAAAAGTAAGGGGACCTTTGTATTTTTTAGGAAAAAATATGAACTATTCATCAATATTTAGTTTGTTCTCAATATACTTATGTCAACCTTTTTCTAATACTCTAAGCACTTCCCATAAGTACTTTTGGGTGTAGCCTTGAGCTCTTCCAGACAAGGAATTTTTATCTACTCAATCGTTGCTAATCTCCGCCCTTTCATAAGTCTCTTCATTTTTTGGAACAACAAAAAGTTATGCCTAAAACATTCAAAAAAAAAATTATAGCACGATCCAACTGGTATGTCAATATCCACAGAAACTTATCTGATACTGATTCGAGAGTTTTCAAAAAAAAAAAAACTCCTTCGCTGCTTCAACATTTTTCTCTGTTGTTAACGTACTTGGGTGTCAAGAGCCAGGCTCGTCAATTACATCTTCCTTGCCATATTGAAAGATTTAGTACCACTTCTAAACTTTTTTTTACTCAACAAAGTTTCACCGTATGCCAAAGTCAACATTTCAAGTGTTTTAGAGCACTCAACTTATTTTTACACGAAATTTGATGTAAATTCTTTGATCCATGTTTTTCACTATCAAATAAATCGCCAAACACCCAAAAAAAAATTCTTCGTTATGCCTCTCACAAACAAATTAAACAGTAGACATATGTTGTCACGAGTGTACTAACATATAAAAAAAAATTAGAATACCAAATATACATTGCCCACAAAATTTGAAAAGTCATCTTACTTTTTAACATATCTCGTATATTCTGTCCCAAATTCGGATTTCGTTGTAACGCCCAGTTGTTGGCTACGCGATAATTATTTTATTCTCTAGAGGGCGTTGGATATATATGAATATTACTCTATCATTATCTATACAAACTCCATTAATTCAGTCTTTCAACTGAATTTAATAGGTAAATTCTGCAAAAGTGATATACGTCAGGAGGGAGAATGACAGAATCGATAGAGTGACGTTCTGTAATATCATGACAAGCAATATCTTACGAGGAGAAAAAAAAATTTAACATTGAACATTTATCTTTTCAAACTAACAGGGTCGTTTTACTATTTGGTTAATAAGTTTAATGTATGGTATACATATATATATTTATATTACACAAGAGGGACTAAATATTCAATCTATGAGTAAAATTTTTGTTGTAACAATGGGTGAAAGTTAAATGGAACGACGAAGCTTTATAGTCAACGCGTTCGCTAGAAATTAACGTCTTGAATTCAATGTGTGTAAATTAGCGTTTTGATTGGTCCTCTAGAACAGTGGAAGGGGAACCGGAGTTAATTTTGGGATAATGGGAGTACTACTTCCTAGTGTTAAATGAAATTAACAAATAAACAGCAAACCACTACAGGGGGCGTCCAGATGGGATGGGCTGGAGGGGTTGTAGCCTCAGAAAATAATTAGGGAACTTTGGCGTATACTGGAATTTTTTTTTTGGTCAGGAGGAAAAAACCTTACTCGAAATTAAATTTCTTTTTTCAAAAAACTTAATATTTGGAATTTTTTTGGAAAAAGTATGTGAAGTCGTTTAATAAAATCGAAATCTTCAATTTTAAGATCATTTTTATTCCTTTGATATTTTCACTTCTCCATTAAAATTTGAATCCCCAAATAAATACTTTGTTCCTTGAACAAAAAACTTTTGAATACGTATTTTTTACATATCTCTCTTTTGAAATAAAGGATTTAAAAAGTTTTTCTACAGACGAAGCTATATTGTTTCTCATAAAAATACATAGTTGAATAATGACTATCAGATTCTTTACAAAAAGTGTTTTTATTTGCCATTTTTATGATTGAAAAATATATAATCTAGAAGAAGATGTTAGAAATAGAAAAAAATTATTTATAACCACTATGCGGTTTTATATAAGTTTTATTAATTTGTGAATAATCTTTTTAGCTATACTATTTCGAAACTACTCTAAACGAAAATAATTAAGACTTTGCTACTTTCCTTCAAATCCTAATGGGAGTACTTCCATTAAATTTAATATTAAAGCAACAAATTAAACTTTTATTTAACCCTGAGCGGAAATTATACACATATCAGTTATTTTACCATTATATTTATATCTATTAACCATTATCTGCCCAACTTACTATGTATAGTAGTAGTACATGTTTTTAACGTTGTGGACAAATACACAAAATATTATTTTTTCTTTTGTCTACAGATACATATTAAACACTGCATTAACCAAATCGGAATTTAAAAAGAATTGCTGTTATGTGTTAATCATATCTTTCTTCGGCCAACTTTTGTCGTGTTAGGAATATTCAAAATGGCCTCTAAGAAAAAGTGAGGAAAACTACCATGATTTTTTTATATTTTTAAAACTATTACCTTGAAATCAGGTTAATTTGATCATATTTATTTATCCTAAAAAATTATTCATTATTCTCAATTTTATTGCTAAATTATTTTTAACTACTAAATATGGTATGTTGGGTACAAGAAGAGTACCTTTCAGTGTGATTTTGTCTAAATTAGACATCTTATTTAAAAAAACATAAGTTGGTCATAAATTGAGTAAACGAATTAATATATTTCATACATGCTGAAGGTATTAAGAAAAATTGATTTTTTCTTGGTCGACGGTACAAGAAATATTACACATTCTGGAGGAAGTAGCAGAAGAAGAAGATTTTAAAAACTCCTCCTGATAATAATCCTGAATTGGATTGTAATTTAGCAGATGAAGATAACGGGGATTTAACTGATAATTTAAGTCGATGTCAGCTTCAAAGTGAACACAGGGAGAAAAACGGAAAGTATTTTTTGGGTACTGAATCCAATAAAAAAAATTAATCGTAAAAGTATTTCGGAGAAATCAGAGTCAGTTGTCTCTAAAAGGACTTGGGAGGGAGAAAATATATTACTGAGATAGTGAGGAGAAACTTCAACATTTATAATGCATGGTATTAATGCAGGCAAAGTATTTTAAAATTATATAATAGGTTGTCTAAAAAGAAATCTAACATTTTTCCAATAGATAGCTTTTATAATGTGTATATCGCGTAGTATATCTTTGATCGGAGTACACCAGATAGCGTCAGAAAGATAAGAAATAAGGTGCAAGCTGAGACAATTTTTCCATGGTCGGGGCCTTCCATGTCTCCCTCAGGGGACTTGAGGGGAGTCAATGCTATTGGGGGGGGCGTTGTTGGACTTGCTTTCCTCGGTTTTCTACCAATAATAGTACAGAGGATTCAGGTCGGGAGATAGTGGGGCCAGAAGTCTATGGTCCACAAATTGCAAATTTGGACTTGAGAAAGGCCTGTTTCTTCTTCGTTTTGTGACAGGGAGCTCCATCCTGCGCCCAAATATAATCTCCTTCGGTTTCATTGGCCCTCAACCATAGCAAAAAATGGTACCTAAGCACCTTATAGTAGGCCTCCTTGTCAACACACTATCCTAATTGGAAAAGGTATCCTCTTCCATATTTGTAGATGATCACAAAAACCAAAATGGAGGCAGGATGCCGTAAATAAATCAGTCTGCCCACTTAAAGAACAAAACTTGTGGAGAAGAAAGAAAATAGCATTACAATTTTTCTAATTTACACAAACTTCAAAACGTTTATACGATATCGTAAATTAGCCAGGCAACTATCCTATCGTCGAAAAAATCCCCGACATAATGCTCTGCTTTTTTAAAATTGGAAAAATACCTGTTTGTAAAGAAACAACGCATAAGGATAATGAAAAGAGTTATGTAACACTTACATACACGCATTCAAAAATCTGACGATCAATCTCTAAAGAAAATTGAGTAACAAGAATACACATACTAAGATTATTTTTTTCCTTTCTTTGAATGTATCATAAAAAAATTGTTTTTCTCGTGAAATAAAAGAAAGGAAATTATCCAAATTCATAAATTCTTAAGCATTTATTTCAATTATGTGTGTATAATAAAGATAGACAGGCAGATGAATGAGGGGCTGAATATTTTATGGACAGGAGGATAAAAAAAAATATTGACCATAAATACTTAAAACTTTTTGTTGTTTCTTTTTTAAATATATGTAAAGGGTGGTTCATCTGAACGTACACAAGCAGAGAAAAAAACTAAAACCCTCTGTGATTTTATTTCTTGACCAATGAAGTGCGGCATCTCGTTGCTAAGTATGCCAAGAAGCATAAATTGATGTGGGTACTCGGCCTTCAGTATCCAAGATATACTTTCATTGAGCCAACAATTTTTATCAAGCTCTGGTTATGGGTTTTACAGAATATTTTCTCATCTGAGTCTAACCTGAGTTTAGATATTTCACGACAAAAATCAGAAGTGACCTTTGTGTTCCCAAGCTGTGACATTAAATTGTTGCCTAAATGTCTTTATAACGTACCTTGGATCATGAAGGTTGTTAGCAGTGGTTGGACTATCTACCCGACTATGGAACAGGGGACTGCCAACATTCCTGAGAGGGCTAGGAAAGTCAAAGAAGGCCAAATGGTACTGTGGAGGCTAGAAGAAGGGAAGCATATTGATTCATGCACCTAGATTAATTATTTGAGGAAGTAGTTACTCCCCAGGACCAGGAGGACCAACAGTGAAGACTGGTGGCTTTAGCAGAACAACACCAACTGGCATCCCTCCAAAATCACGAAAGAGATGTTGATGAAGGAAGTTCTTGTCTCCCCACTCACCTGATGCTATACTAATGAACTACTATTTGCGGGTATGAAGGGTGGTCTCAGTGGCATCCAAATCAGGAGCAAGGACCCGGTGACAACCGCCGTAGTTGACACTTGAGTTACCATATCTTTATCTAGAGCAGCTGTTAACAGTTCGGGGCCAAGCTGGCACAGATTGTTGCTACGGACGGTGAAAATTGTCAGTCTTAATCTAGATTACATGTAATTAAATAAAATGACAATGCCTTTTTCAAGTTATTACTTTTTTACCATATGGATTTTTATAAATGGATGATCCACAAATATACGTTAGGTCATTATACTTATGACGGGATACCACATCTATCAGACATGTACATGCAATTTATTTCCAAAAACTTTTCACATTATAATATTCACACCTCAACAAATCTTGCAGTCAATATAAACAAGTTCTATGATTTAGATATTTTTTTTAACCAATAATTTATTATTCTCAAAGTAAACACAACATAATAACAAAAATTTACTTTTAAACGAAAAAAAATATTTAAAAATTTAAAACAAGTTAAGTGTTAAAATGTCAAATTAAAAAATAGTATTATGGCCCATTCAGAATCAATAATACTTCCATCCAGAGCTTCGGGGTTCCTTCTAAATCGATAAAAAGTCTATAACTAGTAAAGATATATTTTTTCATCATTGCATTTGCTTTTGTAAATTTCCACCACAGTAACAATTCCAAAAATAGTTTTAAGTGTTATTCTTCAATTTTGTAAATAACACCTCTGGAATAAATGGGTATCGTCCTCTTTTTTCTCCTGAAACATCCTGAAAATACTTATACCGTTCTTATTTACCCATTTATTTTTAGGTAGCAAATTTTTAATGAGCTAATAGTTTACTTGCCATGTGTAATAACAAATTAAAGGGCTTATAATGCTTTTAAAAATTAGGTTAGCACTTGTATTAATCCCCCGTCTCTTCCTGAATTTTTCGATAAGCGTCAAACCAGATGAGGTAGGTTGAGTTATGTGGTTCTTAATTCATTCCACCCTTATACTTTTTAATGAATGCAAAAAAACGTTTGGTGGTCTTTGAAAATATTAAAATGTTTTATGTGGTGTGTTAATGCAATAGGAAGCTGGAAGTATTTATCTAAAAAAATAAATTTGATTTACATTTTTATTCTACGAAATTTGTCTAAGTAATTCAACAAAGGCACAGTAAATTGCACTTAATGTAGAAAAAGTTTATCGTCATAATGAAATATAATATTGATAGATTTGATTTGAAAGACCATATCAGAGGATAATTGAGGCTCATAAATCAAATGAAGAATATAAACTATAGTTGACACTCGGTGTTATCTCAACTCATCCTAGAAATTTGAATATAAAGTGTATAACTCACTAAAATAAGTCTATGAAATATTAGACTGTATGTTTGTTTTCAGATGGTAAGAAATTTATTGGACAAATATCCTTCTTTAAGGATAAATGTTCAAAATTTGTTTAATATTTCCTTTTTTTGTTATTGATTGTTTATTACTTTTGCCCCATGTTAGTGTTTTGAAAGTTGATTTTTTGAATTGCAACTAGCTCTAAAAATTATTAACCCAGAGACAACTCTTTACTATTAATGGAAGAATAGTTTCTCAATTGGGAATCAGAGGCAAACTTCAAACTAATTTTGGGTATTTTTCCCCACATTTAGAAAAATTTCGAGATATAGTACCTAATTGAATTCATTGTTTTTTTATAATGCGTACCGATCATGTCGTAAAGGTAATACCGGGGTGGGTACGGGTTCCTTTTCGAGGCGAGATTCTGATGTGTTTTTTTTTTTTTTTAAATACAGTCAGTTGCTATCATGTGTTGGACAACTGTTAGCCGTCGAAACCTACTTTTCAAATCGGCTGTCTGTGATTCCCTCAAAAAGCCATGAAGGGGGCAATAGTGTTATGCCCACCTTTATTGGACTATCTCTCAAAATGCCCGCACAGAACACCTTTCGAAGTACGAAAGACGCAATTAATTGCTTCATTGATTAAACACATTTTCATTTGACTGGATGCATCAACAAACAAAACATGTAAGAAGGATACAAAGACATCAACTCATATTTTTTACTTTTGTCAAATGGTTTTACTCATGTTGGGGTGCTGGAAGACATAGTATAGGACCAGCACAGAGTGAGATTCACCCAGGTGGATTGGCTTATAGTCGCATCTTCATCATATGAGGAGTGTCTTAAAATAGAAAACATTGTTTCTAAGGTCCAAGAAGTAATATACGCGGCGAAGCGTAAGAATGAAATTATTCAACTTGGAATCCGAAGCTGTGTATCGACCTTAATTAATATCATAGACTCCTTCTCAGGTTGAGGCACAACACTAGTGACATTTATAACACACTGTTGGCAAATAGCGTCCTTCCGAGAAGCGTTATTTATTTCGTCTTCTTCTCTATCTGTGATAATTTTTATTGAGGGATTTGATTATTTGTGATCCTCTTACAAGGAGAGAAAGAAGAAACAAATACATATTTTATATAATTATTTTTTATTAGGTATTTCTATTGGGAAACACATATTCAATGATTATAAATAATGTGTGCTGTTTTTCATTATTTTTATCTCGTTTATTTCTGTATAAATTATTGAGGTTTGTTGCTGTTATTCAGATAAAAGGAATCTTGTCTTTAGTATTTATGGTTTGTCTACAATAAAGTAATTTTTTGCTTTAAAAAAAACAAATAAACATACTCTGCTGGCTGACGACAATCCCCTGGTGATGAAATCAAAAGTATTTGCATTCACCAACACTCACAGTTTGTTGTGCAATTTTCATCCACTAGAGTTGTTGATCCTTGGTTTTTCGAGGAAAATGAAGTTTCAGTGGATTTTTTCCTCCACGAATGGATGAAATGGACTTAGGGGATATTTAGTTACAACAGAACGGAGAAACATTTATGACTATTTTGATGAAACATTTTCTTGATAGTCTCATTTAAGTGAGGGCGATTTGGAGTGCCCAGCCCAACAAGAAATTGCAAATATAACCACTCATACACTTGTGAGGATAACTGCAAACAATAGATCTCTGTTTTTACTGTATGACCAAGGGAAGAAATCACATAACTAATATGATTATTAAAACTCTGTAAAAGAAAACTTTAAATGTGCACTATCATCATGAGTTTTATTTATAAAACTTTTTTATTGCTTTTTTAGAAAAGGAAGATATGCTGCCACACCTAGTATTACGTCATATGCATCAAATTTACAATTTTTTCCTATTTAACCTCTTCAAAAAAGGTGGAAGGGAAATATTTCCTTTCCTAATTGAAGGTCAACCTTGAGTAGTACCTACATAGTATATATATTTCCTGGCCACTCATGATATGGACACCTTCAATGTCATTGTCATAATAAAATGAAAATAATTGACCCTTAACAACAGACTCATCAAGTACACATATATACATTTTATATTTATCTGTCTCAAACTTGAATAACAATGTGATAAAGACGCACAAAAATCCAAAATTATTATTGTTCGTCGTTAGAAACGGATTACAATTTTACTAGAAAAGAGGCCTGGATAAAGGTTCTGAGGTATATAAGTGACCCATTAGGTCATTTGTCACTGGGAGTACAATATTGATCTTTTAATGGAACTCATCAAATGTTGAAATTACAATGACTCATTTGTCATGTGACGTCCATTTTGTGGGACTACACAATCAAGTTTTATAAGAATAAAAACGGACTTTTCAATACTATTAAAGAAATTAGTGAGTTATGTATTGCTCTGTATTTGAATGTCAAGATGGGACCAAGAAATAAAAAGTCTGAAACATTTACCGCTTATGAGCATATCTCTCTTAGGTCTAGTTTTAATATACCATGTGGTCTATATACAAATTACTAGTGTATAGTAATACACTTACTAATTCAATAATTAATGGAGATTGAGCGATTAAAATTAATTCATATTTCTATATATTAAAGTATAAGCAATTAGTTACAAAACAAGACAAACTTGAGCTCTCTATCTTAAGTATAAGTCGAGAAAATGACCCATGAACATTAAGATGTTGGGTGTCTTAAGGAACACCTCCTACTCCGTCAGTAGATCCGAAACGTTGAAGAGGAAGAAGGAACATTTATGTACTATGTTTCCTAAAAAAGGCAGTCTAAGAGCCAATATAATATACCTAGTTGAGCTTTGCAATACACAAACGCATTGTTTGCTCATGAATGCATTAAGATTTTATTTATATTTCTAGCCAGAGGCAGTTTCTAAACAGTTATTTTAGTAGACAAATCTATTGGTATTTACGAGTATACAATTATTGTGTAGGCATCAATAAAACCTCAATATATTAGACATATTTGCAATACATTGTTTTTTAAAGGCAATCCTAATATATAAGAACACATTCTTAATATTTGATAACGAAAATGTTCATCGTTAGTGTACTACATTACACTATCTTATTGCATCTTTGGTGAGTCAACACAATAGATGTAATAATCCTAAATGAATTATTATTCAAATATATGGGTTTAGTAGTGTGTAATATGTATTTTGAATCTATCGTTCTATATATGCAACCAGTTTACACCAGATGGTGTTACAAATTATATTTTTTATTTTTATATTTTCTACTAAAAAAAATTTCATGACATTGGGGTTTTTTGAGCGATCGTCAAAGATGGACACCCGCAAAGAGAAAAGTTGACATATTTTACGGTTTTTCTTCGAACAAGGCGAAAACGCATGCCAGGTGGCTGAACATGTGAATAGTTCTAATGGTTTTCGTGCTTTAACAGCCAATCACGTGCAATTTTGGTTTTGTCGATTCCGTTCCGGTAATTTTGATGTCCAAGATACACCACCAGCTGGAAGGCTAATTGTCGTAAATGTGTATAATATAATGGAAATGGTCGAGTCGAATCGTCATGTAAGCATTGTTTTGATCTCCAAGTAGTTGAACAGTAATGGAAAAAATAATTTTAAATATAAAACAAATCCCATAACCAATATTGGATTTGATTTTAACTACACCTCTTATTTGTATTTTTCAAATAATTATTCCTTTTCTTCCTAAGTTATCATAATAAAATAACTTTTCCAGTAAAATCAATAAAAAAATTCTCAAAATATTGTGATACTCTTATATCTTAATTCACAAGGATATATATCGTTTTAAAAAAGGATCTTTATTTCAAACTCATGTTTTGACTTTTAACTGCCCCATGAGGTAGTTTTACATATTTTCAACTTTTAGCATAAATAACTGAAGTTCTAAACATGGTAAAGATATTATGGAAATGTTTCTAGATTTTTTTAAATATTAGGCATCAAATAAATAAATATCTCAAAACTTTTTAGACATTTTCTAAAGACCCTGAGATGCATATACAACTTTGTAATAAAATAATAAAGGTCTTTAAATTGAAATACAACTTAAGTTTAAGTTGAAAAATCGTTACACTATAAAAAAATACTGAGACAAGTATTTTCTCAATGAATTGACCATAAAATTCAGTTTTAATATGTTCCTTTATATATTCATATTTTGTGAAGCAGTTTTTTTATATGTTGCGGTTTCTTTATTGGATTTAACACGCAAATATACTATTTACTTAATATCATCAGAAGACATTTTATCACCTAGTTACAAACAAATATGAGAAACTTTATCATTATGATGACTCCATCATAAATTATACAGATACCAGAAATAAACATATGTGAAGTCTTTGAGAAAAGAAGCTAATGGTATAGGCTGTACATATTTTTACATATAAGAAGATATTGTAACATTTTCACATGCGTGAGTGAAAATGTTTACAGATTTATTGTTTACGAATTTGCAAAATGAATGTGGAGAGTAGAAAAGGTATATATTTCGCACAGTTATATTTTTTTCTTGCTTATCTGATTAATGATAGAAAAATTAAGTACAAGTAGCTAAAAAATTAGTTGTTGTTATTTCATCCATAATTTTAGATAATTTGGATTTAGATGAAAAATGAGTATATAGCAAGCAAAAAGAAAAAAGGTTTCTGATCTGATTGACCCAAAAAATTTATCCAGAAATAAAATCTTCATTGTAAACGAGGTGCTAAACCGCCAAATAACAGATTCATATGAAGAAGTTAAGGGGACCTTTCAATCAACCCAAGAATAATAAACTCAAACCCCTTTTACTACCTGGTCCCAGAGTTGTTTCGGTACAGGTTGGAGAGATCCTCGATATACACCGGGAGGTAAAATAAAATAGACCCTTGATGTTTTTTTCTGCAAAGAAATAGTAGAATCTTCATGCTACTTATTTTTTTCTGTCATAGAGTGGTACCTCTATTGTTGATGATGGAGAATATAATTACTAATAAGTTTGACATAAGTCTTATGGCGTCAGACTGTTTCATTGCTCTTAAAATGAGAGGAAAGAATGACTTTAAATGGCAAAGACTCCCACGATAATTTATGCAAAAAGCACTTCTACAAACTCTTTTACAAACATTTAATACTAACATTTAAATGTTGTTTTTTTAAATAACTTGAGAAAACTCTGTTGTTTATTTATTTATTTTTCGTAATTTAAATGATTAATCTTTAGTGGCATATTTTGAGTATGTGGAAAAAATAACAATTATTTTTTATTTTTTTAATAATAAAACATTCAAATAGAACATATAATCAGTCCGGGCACATCTAACAATAACTTTAACCTTTGGTGCCCTCGCGATAGTTTGCCAGATTAGGTATCCCACTGCTGTCCGTTCTGAACCAGTTCTAAGGATGGTGCATTGTTCAGCAAGCCACTGATATCAGAATTCATTAAAAAACTGGAGAGGCTGGAGACGGAATGTCCTTGAAAAGGTTGAATATTGTTTAAAGGCTATGTCCTCTCAATCATAAATTTAGCACATTCATAAACAAGATGAAATGGTTCTTCATCTCTTGAACCACAGCCACGACAACTTCATGGTGCATGAGATGATTGTGTCGGCGTAAGAGACAATGCCCGTGATTAACTGAACCAAGGAGCTCAGTTTTCCTTTCGGAAAATCCAAGAGATACTTCCACCTCCCAAGTCTAAATATTGGGAGCATCGCACGGCTTTGACGAATTATTTCTATATTGTGATGAGAAAGTCAGAATAAACTATAATTTAAAAAAAAGAGGACCTTTGGATAGTGTTGTGTTAGACCTTATTTATTCGGTCCAGTTCAGCCCAATATTAGGACCAGTCCTATCGGTCTTTGGGGCCATTCCTTAGGACAGTCATTACTAGAACTGATTAAACAAAGAATAAATACAGTTGAGGGACGTTATCAAATACCTAACTTTTTAAGTTTTTAGGAATGATATGCAGGACTGAACTAGACGGAACAGAGACTGAATTCAAAGGGACTGCATTTTTCAGTCCTAAATAAGAACAGACATAACACTACCTTTGGAACAAAAGCTCCAACTGATCCATACATATGTCTGGCGGCGTAGGGTCTGATAACAAGAAGATGAACCCATATTTTTTCAAGAACTAGGAAAAAGTTGATTGCGGCATCTACAAGTAGATTTTGAGGTGGACACGCTTACTTAAGTTGAAGGGTAATTACCATGAAGGAAATTATGTTTGGCCTCCGAATGAGGATCCTCCATTTCATAATCTCCCCAAGGCTAAGAGCCTTGAAAACTTTTCCCCTCTCTACATCTCCTGTAATCCTCAACTGATCTCAATCTTCTGGACTTCTGGAGTGTATGCATAGTTTCAACCTTCGATGTTAAGACCTCTAATAGCTATACATAGAATTTCCGAAACATATGTCCACAGAATACATTTGATAGGCCTTCACCAGCTTTTTTCCTCGTGTTGAGATTGTGATTGTTTCCTAGGGTGATCACAATAAGTGATGCTAGTTGTAACATGGATAAACATCTTTTGTTAAAATAGTTTTTAGATAAAAATAATTTGTTTAAATATAGTAGATTAAAAATTTGCTTCCTGCACCTTGCACATATACCTGTGCTTGCAAAAAGAAAATTATATGTCCATACTGCTAAATTACAATAACGTTATAATATGTTATTAAACCGCATAACTATATTTTTTTTTTAGATAATTATTATCATATACCATAATGATATTTGTACACAATCAATTGGATATGCCTATGTACATCTATTCTACCTTGTATATCTATGCTTATATTTCAACTATGATAAGTATTTTATGTAGCAAAGAAGCCATAGAGACCTTTTCTATAAGACATCACTGCTTGTTTCGATATTTATAAAAATAGTAAAAAAGAAATTTTGTACATACACTTTTTATTATTTAGGTTAAGGTTTCATACTAATAAGTATTACAAATTTGGACGTTTACATTCTCTCGAATAGAATAATGATAAATATTTATCTATTTGGTTTTCTCTCTTGGGATTTTTTTATCACGGGATTTTTTGTGGTGTTATAATTCATGGAAATTTCCAGGAAATTCTCCATTTAATTATTTCATAATATAAGCGTCATTTGATTTTATATAAAACGTTAAATGAATAACGAACAAGAATTAGCACGCCCTAGCCTAAAATTCAAATATAGTTATAAATCTCTAGTTGTCTCAAAATTTAATGGCCTTTTACTGCTAACATCTCTAATCTTCCTCCAAAGTTTTACCCAAATCGGTGGGTACCTTTTTCTTCAATCCTACAGATAAACAGAAAAACCACCCAGCTGAGGCAATATATAAATATTCGTTGTTGGGGATAAAGGTAACCCAGTTTAAAGATTGTTCGATTTGTGCATTGCAAAGGATGAGGTATATAATGCATGGATAATTTAAATGATGCCGAATGAAGCACCGAAATGTTTGAATGATGAAAATTGACTACTACAACAATAATAATAATGGTCTAAAAAAATTTAAAATTTGAAAATTGAACTCTCTCTGTAATTGCTACCTATAAATTTATTTTTATGTACCCAAGCTGTCATCAAAACTATCTTATTCTTGAAGAGAGAACATCTAAGGATAAAGTTATCACAAGTGCGTAAAAGACAAAGTATAACTATAAGGATTTGTTGTGGAGGTATAAGTCTTGTTGTACTTAGAGTAGAATAATTGAGGATCGAAATCATAGCTATTCGATGCCTTTATACCCTTGCTATGTGCTAAGGAGTGGGATTTATGTTAATTTCCTTAGTCTTATAACTGTTACCAGTTTTATTTAATAAAACATCATGAAAGCCTAGCTGCTCCTCTACCTACCATTCTACCAGTTATCAGGATTACCACATTTATTTTCAATTTCCATACAGTGGCGGGACATATTTTATGCAGAGTATATGTAGGTATAAGTCCATGTTTGACTCGGAGTAGAATTGAAAATCGACATCCGTATTATCCCTGCGGATATCATTGTTAGATACGGACTCATGTTGATATTCATCTCATAGCTGATCGCAGCTAACATAATGATACGTCATGACAGCTAAGCTGCTCTCCTCCCAACCATTCTTGAAATTGTCAGAGTGAAACGCTCATTTTCGACTTCTCTTTTTGTTTTTTACATACTGACATTTCATACTATTTAAATACTTGATTCTACCTACGTTTTCTATTTATACATCAAACATACAGTAGTATAACTTATAATGAAATTTGATATTTGGAAAAAGGAAATGTGCACTAAGAATCATCAAAAAAAAGGCATATTATTTATGTGTCCTATACACTTTTTCTTATCGTCAAAAACGTTCCGTATTGCGAATATAATATGTATTTTGAAGCAGAATGAGATATGACATTTAAGATGTTTCATATTTCTATAAAAAGAGATATAAGGATTCTTACGATGCGTGAGTTAACCTTAACTCTTGTCCTGTATTTCAAAATTATAAAACTACACACTTCATACAAAAAATCTCCGTAATTACTTAATGTTTTTCTTTGTGGCGAGTCGGATCGGGATAAAAAAAGAGCAACAGCCATACTTTAAAAAATCAACCCGTACACCATAACAAGTGTTCGAAAAGCTTTTGAACATTTTGATTGTACTATGAATAACAATGGCCAAAAGATCAGAATGAAATTGTACAAAAAATCTTACAAATACTTTTTTATAAACACATTATAAAGATTATTATTTATGAATTGTATTTCCACCAGCTTCAATTACAGTCTCCAGACGAGGTCGAAAGGCAGTACATATGTACTTTACCAATCTAAATCCTGGGCATCCTCTTCCAATGGGACTCCATAGAGGATTTGAGTTTGTTATTGTTACTCTGGCGAACTCTACAGGCTTTGCACTCAATATGCCACCATATTAAAAATTCTAAAGGATTCAAATCAGGGGACTGTGGAGGCCAAAAGGCCAAAAGCACCATCTTATGGGAATACCCACGATTACTTTCCAGGTTTCGTACAGGTGTTGTGGATCTATGTTAAGACTTGCCCTTCATCTTCTTGGCAAACTCTAAAAATGCATTTTTAGAATCCTTTGAGGTCAATTGTATTAGTCTACTACTTTTGGTCGATCCCTGAGGCTTTCTCTATCCTACATACGCCTTCTGACCTTCTACACTATATGCCAGTTAACTTTCAGCCTCTTAACAATCTCAGAGGCCAACGATGCAAACTTTAACCTTTTTGCTCGAATTTGTATTAATAATTAACATATAACAATATTACAGCACTTTTTCCATTATCTAAGAAATCCACCTACAGCTGATTTATATAGAAAAATTTGATTGAAACAGTACAAAACCTCTTAAAATCGTCGTCATATAAGTGGGCAATTCTTTTCGAACGCCTGTTAAGTGAGAAAAGATACATAAATTGCATATTATTTATTATTTGCTAACGGAATCCTGATCTTAATACATTGTTTCCTGGGAAATGGATATCTTTAGATTACATAATAATGAAATAGGTTTTTATTGCTGTACAAAGTATTAAAGTAAGGTCTTATTGTCAATTTATATAATCTTATGAGTGAATGATTTTTGTAATATAATCCTTCTTTTTTGTGAATATACCTATGTACTTATGAGTAATCGTATTATGAAGGAAATGTACATGACTTACAGGAATTTAAAAGACAGGTATCAAATGAATCAGCCTTAATCTTTGAAATAATAAAAGATCTACATTTATATTAGGAATGTACATACAGTATCCAGAGTACGGTAGTATAATTGTAAAACAAAATTCCAATATACCAAAATAGTCATTAACAAGTAGATATTTTATGACGTTATCGGCAGAAGGCCTCCGAATGTTTCGTCAGGATTACTTAAGAGGGTGTATCTCCCAAGATTTATCAAGATTTTACACGCAAGAAATATCTATCAATATATCAGCTTCTTTTATGTCGTTCATTCAAGGAAAAGTTGGCATCATATATAGCTACAATTCACTTGAGATAAAGATTTAAACCATTTACGCTACAGTGGAGTAAAGGAGCATCGACAAAATATGAAGCCCACCAAAGCACCTATGTATATATCAAAATATTAACCAAGTACAAGTACTTAATATCTACTTTTTTGTTTTAAAATATAAAATCAACTATTACAAGTCCACAGTTTCCCGGAACAATTTCCCCTAGCAATGAAAAAACCTACTTACCAACTACTTTGCTTACTTTTCTAACAATACATTTTGAAGTGATCTCCCTCCATTTTTTTGTCCTATAATTGATCTTTGAACAAATTTTGAAGCATGATTATCTCAACTTTTTTTAAAGTTTTGACAACAGTTTGTCCAAATAATAACCTATTCAAAATTTCATTTTTTAACGAATCATCTTTAGGTAGCACATCTCGGTCAAAGTTTGAAATGAGACACAAGTAATTTATTTCGTCATGTAAGATTAAAATACAGCATTAATCATTATTTTCCATTAAATAAGTATGATATATATGATTCTAACCTATAAAAACATTTAACTTTTTTTTTTCTACAGCTACCCTAAGAAGCAAAAAGAATGATTATCATAAGAAAATTTGATTCGTTTTTCTTTCGTAAAAAATATATAATAAGGATGCGTGCTATATGTGGATCATCAAATTTTCCTATTTTTTTTCCTCTTTTTTTGTTCCATAGACGAATTATATAAAAAAAACTTTTTTCACGTTTTATAGACTATAAAATGTTTATCAAAGTGATTCCATGCAAATGACTAAAAATAACTTACTAGTATTTATATTCACTAAGTAAAGAGTTTGTATCTTTTTTTCATCATTTGATCGAGATGTACGACCGAAGGACAACCTCGTAGTACAATTCAATTTTGCATAAGTAATATTTATAGCATATGACAACTTTTCTGCACTAGCCTAATCGAAGCTCAAAAAAAGTTGAATATGGATTCATTGCTATTCATACATTTAATAAATATTTGTTTAAAACATATTTATCTGTGCAAATTCGAATGTCCTCTACATTCAATGTTTGTCTTTAAAAAACAAATATACAACTCAGTATTTTGTCCCTTCAAAATAGCATGCATAATTTTTTTTAAAGCATTCAAAAGGGAAAATAATTTGAATATTGTCTTGACTTACTTCTTTGTTGCCGCTGTTACCACTAATATACACCTTAATGACCATCTTGAACACACTATTATTGATTTATATAGGCAAGTTACTTATTGAAGCACACAAATGTATGGAATAAATTTTATATATTTTGTTTCACTTTCTTCTATGTTCGTATTTTTCGAACGATTTCACACAACTATCATTGATTCTCAGTACATTTTTGGGAAAAATACACCTTAAGGCCTGTGCTGCATTAACGTACATACTTTCCTACAAGCAGGCAAGCCGGGCGTGTATTCCTAATACTTATGTGCATATAGAAAAAAAGTAGAAAACGGCATCTATTGATGAAATAAGAAAAATATATCTGTGAATATTTTTACAAATAATCATCTTCCTTTCACAATAATATTAATTGATATTGAAGCATTTGTTAGTAAGATGTTTCAAATACTTTTTCTATTATTTTTTCATTAAAAGTTTTTAAAGAAAATAAATTCCTAATTACACAAGTTGGCTTTAAAAAATGGTATAATAGATGGGATGTCACTTTTTGGTAAGAAGTTAGTGTTGCGACTCAGTCCAAATCCGAATTTCTTTTTGAATTTAGTCTTAAGTAATTTTTGTTGGACCAATCTGAAGCAGTAGTTCTCGACACCATTACCTAGGGGTCATTAATTGATTTTGAGCAGAATTTGTATACTATTAGCCTGTTCCAAAACGATTGATACAGGGTTTTTTAAGGGAAAAAATGAAGAGTTAGCAATCAAAATTCCACCAACATCGATTTTCGCATGAATGGAATGTTTTTCAAACATTCCATAGTTATTCAGAGACTAAATAGCTAATGTCTACATACCACATTAGTGCATGTTTCTCCATTCGTCGCTGAACATTGAGACTCACAATTTTTGATATTACTTTTTAATACGCTACAAAATGGGCAAAACTATGTCTGAGATCCACACCGACCTCACTTGATGCCTGCCTAGTCGTGCAACTATTTTTTGTTGACCTGGTAATATCCGGCATGGTTCTGTGAAGCTCGAGAAAGGTGTCTCATCCGGACGCCCTCGGGAGACAAAGGGCATCCAACAACATTGCACAAGTCAAGGACCTGATGAGATTGATTAGAACAAACCCCATTTAGCGTTCCAGAGGTCTCAGTGGAACTTTCCCTACAACCTATAGTGGTTTTTTGACTGATGATCTCCACTTCAAATCCCTCCTCACGTGGGGGTACCCCATTCTCACGACACATTCTCAAAGTCAACTGGCAGCTCTTAAAACGGAGAAAAGTAGAAACTATTTCAATCTCTGTGGCCTATTTCTCTTCTGTATGCTGAAGCACCTGCTCCGAGAGTACGATTTTGATAGCGTTCAGCGGGCGATGAAGTTAGTGAACGAAGAGGATCTCTCCTGGCAGTTGTTGAAGTTGGAAAATCAATGTCACAATGTTATCTGAGCCGGAGGAGACTCTTTAACATAATTAAGTACTTTTTTAACCTCTTGAATGTAATTTCTTGTCTTACTGAGGCAGTCTCAATCATTTCGGAACAACCATAACCACGGTGAAAATCGTAGTAAGGCAGTTATATAAATACATGCTATGAAGTTAAGTCACTCAAGCCAAAGTCTGAAATAGTATTCAGCATGTTTGGTTTCTGATCTGTTTTGGTTGCGCCACTGTTCTCACTACTTTCACTAATTTTGCCAAGTTACCTGGTTTCTAGCTATATTTAGGCCAATTTGTCAGAATGTAGCATTATTTTTTTAGTGCTTAATTGAAGTAAGAATACAGTGCCAAAGCTACATGGATGATGTCAAAGAGGTTGAAGGAGAGCCTATTCTTGACGCAAAAGCATAGATAATTCCTTACAAATTATTGTAGGAGTTCTCTTAATGAACTCAAACATCATGGAGATCAGATGAATTTACGGAATATATAATTACTTCACGAATAAGTACTTTATTTATCATTTCTAATTATAATACATGGGAGTTTGTTGTATAAAAAGAATGAATGTATATACATATAAGATCTTTTAAGAATTTGGGTCATTTTTCTAAAATGGGTCGCCATATTTGAAAGGTTGGGAACCATTTTCTTAGAATCTTTTTTTGATTTAAGATACATTGTTATATTGGCCCAGATGTGGGTTTTTAAATGAAATCTATCAATTTATCTTTCTTTTATAACAATACATATTCCATTGTCTAAATTTGTTGTGAGTCAACATAAAACAATCTCGAAATAAAAGTCAGGAGCAAACCCCAATTTAGGGCTTTATTTCATATATTCATACATCTCAATATTTCATAGACATATTGGAGGCAATTATAGGCGTTCTATTCAAATTTCTAGGAAGAGTTAAGATACCCAAGAATTTTAGCTGTAGTTTAGAACAGCGGTTTCTATCCTGTGAATCTCTACCCAAAATAAAGTTGAGACACCAATGATAATGGGTTGTTAATTCATTTTGAGCCGAATATATATATTATATAAAACTATACTATACTATCAAACTATAGTTAACAATTTCCTAAGTTATGCAACACAACATCTAAGCAATTATTGAACAGACAAACTACCGCTGTTGTTGTTCCTATCAGTATTGCCAAATAAGCCGATTTTGGACTAGATTATCCAAATTTGACCACATCCGGTCGATTGATTTATCAATTAGTGGCCTGATTTTTTGTAAGTAAATTAAGAATATCTTGTCGATGGTGGTCAAGGGTTCTAGGAGGAAGTCAAAGAGAATTGAGAAGAGGCCATTCTTGACTCCAAAGATTAATAATTCTATTTCAAGCGTTGTAGAAAAGTATTTTTAATGACCTCAAACATCATAGGTACATAATTATTATTTTCTCCGATGAAGAATTTACAGAATGTATAGTCATTTCATGAATAAATAATCCATAATTGCAATACATGACAGTTTCTTGTACAAAAAATTACTGCATACAGTAATTATATATAATATATAAAAATACCATGTGTGTTTTAGGTCATAGTATAGGTAAGTGTAGCCTAGTTGGACTCCTTGTAGAATTGAGAATCAACATTAGAGTAGTGCTGTGCTGAAATTAGTTTAAGTATTTTGATACTTATTCGCCTAAAAGTATAAAACCAAAAATAAAAGTAATGGACATGCAACTATTTTTTTTGTCGTCAGGATTTTTGTGTTGAATGAGAACTGGCTTGCACAGGGAAATAAATGTTTACTGACGCTGCACTGGTTATCCCTGGCGGTATGTAAAATAAATATAACTCATATATGAACCTGACAGCTTGGAAAATGTTTTGGAGAAGAGAAGCTTAGCTGCTATGACGTTTTATAAGATTAGCTACTAGTATCTATGAGAAAAATAAATAAACGCATATAAAAACTTCATATCTAGTATCTAGGAAATTTGCTGGAATTCCCTTGATGTCGTGTTGTTTGGTATGGCGGTACTATAGTGATACTGTGGTACATACGTTTTTAAAATGGTTCTATACTAAATTAGTATTAGATCCATTACTTGTAGTGGCATTGTGCCGAAGGGGTCTATAATTTGCTGAGGAACAGCAGAAAATAGAAACATAAAGCATGAAAAAAATGGTATCCATATTAGTATATATTAATGAAATGAAAGGAAAATTATAGAAGATGTCTAAGAAGAGTAAAAATTCGTCTAAGGATACTCAATTTGATATTTGTGATTCAAATATAAACTTTTTGTATTTAGATATTGCCCAATATCTCTTAAAATCAATAGTTTAGTTATAAACCCCTACACATAAAATTAATAGAACAGGGGCATTCTACATAAAATCACTATATCAATAAAATTGAATTTGTGTTAAGATAAAATCGGTGCATTTTTCAAAAATCTTTAAATCGTCACTCTTGCCCAATTTTTCGGCGGATTTACTTATAAAATTACTGGAATTGTACATATGAATGTTGAAAAGGATTTCAGTTGATACGTCCTCCATTGCATATCAATCATGCCCTGGGTCTGGGCTTAAAAGAAAGAGCAGGTGTTGACAAAGTAATTCCTTAGCATATTAGTAGTTGTCTCCTTGATTGAGGCAATCAGGGAGTCCTTGATGGGATGAGATGTTCGATTTGTTTTAGATTCAAATGAATCTTAGGAAAGCTAATCCATCGGATTAAGATCTAGACTGCGAAGGGGTCACATTTTTCTACCCAATGAACTCATAGTAGTGCTCACTCAACTACTTCAGAGACATGACAAGGTATTGAGTCTTGTTGTCAGACACAACATCGATCTTTGAGATATTTGAGACATTCCTATTTGCTTTCTCCAAGTTGTTATGAATAAAAATCTTCGTCAATTTACAACGACGTTCCTCCTCTAGAAATTCAATCCTCTTTATACCAGGAGCAGCTGTCGCCATAATGACCAAAACTTCACTAAGTTTGATATTACAGCAACGTTGCTACTCGCAAAAAATAGACACCATCGGACAGCTACCTCATCACAAAATCACCAATGCATGCCAGCACCGATTTGATCTTAACGTCTTGTATACTAAATTTCATTAAATTCTTAGTTCTTGAGAACTAAGAACTTCCTTTAGATACATTTTTTTTTCTGATAACATTTTTTTTATGCCCATCATTATTTGTAAAATAAAAATTGTACTTTAAAATAATGATCATTTATGTAGACAAAATATATCATTTTCCAATAAAAAAATCTAATTAATTTCTTAATAAACAAATATGCAGATATTGTAATTTAATTTCCTTTCTTTGCAGTTTATATACATATTACTAATTAGTTATTGTAATCAATACAAATATAATAAAAAATAAGAGTAATTTATTTTAATTGTAAAGATATTGTTTAATAGCAAAGTTTGTAGTTAGTTCAAAAATAAAACTTGCATTGTCATAATTCTTTATATAAAACATTTTGTCAAAATAAATTAAAGTCTAAATGAGTTTTACTAAGTACTTTAAATGATATTTAACGTAAATTATAAATCTTAGTAGCTTTAGTTTTGAAACTATCTACTGATATTATAAATGTAACAATTTATACTTACTTTTTCAAATACAGGATTTTCAATTTTCTATTAAAATACAGGGTGGAAAATCTATTGACGCCCGTTTTTAACCTTTTACTAAGATCTCTATAACAATCTTCAAAATAAAGATAGAAACTTGAAATTTGCCAAGATTAATCTTTTATTTATGTATGTAAAAAAATATTAATGGTTAAAATCACCACCAGCAGCAACGACCTCCTCCGGGTGTAGGCTTTGATGATGTTCTTCCTGGGAATGTGGCTGAATATGCCTATTATAGAGGTGATGAGGGAGGCATCGGTATTGTGAGGCTGACTATTGGTATCCCTTTCAACCAGGCCCCACACATATAAGTCTAAGGGGTCGAGTTCGGGGCTGCTAGGGGCCAGATCTCCTTCTCCCAGAAGTGAGGGAGGTTCTGTCTGCACCATTCCTGGGTCCTGTTTGCATTGTAGGCCGGTGCCCCCAATCCTGTTGGAAGATGATGTACGGTTCTCCATCGGCCACCTCATCCATCCAGGGATTCACAACGTTTATCATCACATTGAGGTACATCTCAGCTGTGTGGAGTTCACAATATCAAGATAATGAGTATCAGAACTACGGCTGTGAGTGTTTTTCTTTTATGTCAAACTTTCTAGGGCCCCCTCCCTTTTCACAATATTCATCATAAATTTGCTGAAGTTATTTACAGTGTTGTATGACAAGTTGTGGAACTGGACAATCTCCTTGCTGTTCCTTTGTGCGCGAAATCCACACACTATGTCTACACGAATCGCCTCCTGTAGATTAACTTTCATAGTTGAACGTTTTATTTGTTTTGATTATGCAGCTTCTGTAAGCCGACTATCAGCTGACTAACATAGTTAGCCAGTCTGGCCTTATTCATGGATAGATATTGCCCTTTTAAAAACGGGTGTCAATAGCATATCCACTCTGTAGTTTGATGAGCCCTGATCTATTGATGTAAATCGTGTGTATTTTTTAGCTGGTAGGTTTGTTTTTTTAATTGGTAATCTGAAATCTATTATTTAACTGGGTTTTTTTTCTTACTACATTCAATTATATTCCAAACCTGATTGAACATTTGTGTGTACTCATAAAAGATGGAGAGTAAGCTTGAGGATTTGTAGCGCAGTTATAACTGTGAGTCCTTGTTGGACTCACAGTTATAACAGATATAATTAATAGAATTTAGGATGAAAAACGTAGTAATTCTTGCGTATGTCCTAGTTTATTTCCTTGGCTCCATCTTCCCTTAACAGAGCTGTTTGTAAGTGTTCCTGGCAGTCACTCCTGGCTTGTCAACAGTCTGCTGCTGCTTTGTTGCCTTTCGACCAAGAACTCTGTCGCTTAACATTGACGTAAGTGATCCATTTTTCATTGCCAGAGACAATCCGCTTCAGAAATGACGTATTTTCTCCCTTTAGGTAGTAAAAATGTAAAATATGGTGAATTTCTTCCTTTGAGACATCCATACTCGACGCACGATAATTCTCAACAGAATAAGCCAAGAGCGATGTACTTTCCAAAGAGGGGTTTTAGAATACATTTTATAAAACTTTATCGCATGATCGTATGTGACCAAGGATGAACAAGATATACTTCCTGAAAAAAAGACACCGAAATACAAAGTTATTTTTCCCCCAACCTTTTATAAGTAAATAAAGATTAGGGACCCATTGATTCCTTTTCACATTAAAGGCAAAAAAAAAAAGTAATAATCCTTACTATGGTTTTATAATACGAAAGCACAACTTATTCAATAGCTCAACATCACTCATTCTGGGAAACAACTATTTAAATATTTGGAAATCATCCAGAACTTTTATAACATTATATTTATTTATATATCAACACTCTAGGGCATAGGCCTCCTATTTTATTCCCTAAATATAAACGTCAAAGTATAAACTTTCTTTGTTATTAAGTACAGATTTGAAAAGAATTAATAAAGTCTTAAATATGATTTATTTACTCTATCTTTTACAATGAATGAGTCTTATAATGTTTATTCATACTAAAAACAAAAGATATATAAACATGACGTCAAGGTTTCGCTACCAGGATATTTTTTTGGATAAAGTTCATTGACTTTGTTATTTTCGAAATTTTGTATATAGTATCTACCTACATATTGAATACATTAAAATACTATGTAAGTATTTTATTTTTAAAATATAATATTATATCTGTGGTACCTCAGCATAAAAAAAATATTGAACAATAATCAAAAAAAGAAGAACATCTCTTCATTTTTTAGTTCATAGATATTTTTGGTGAAGAAATAAAGTTTTAAGCATTTTTTCGCCTTATTTTGACAATAAAATCAACATAGTCATAGATATCCGATTTACATGGTTCCAGTCGTTTTTCTTTGGTGTTTTTTTTTTGTATAATCTTCAGTTCCTGGACAATAGAATAAGGCTCACATACCGGAACAACTCAACAATTTTCTACAAATTGCAACTTGTATAAGTAAATTGTACAAGCTTAAACCATAAAATGAAAAAAATAACTTTAAATGATGGAATTACAGCTCTTGGCATGAGAATAATGCAATAACTAAATATTCCACGGACGATCCATATATTAATCGAATAATTTTTGACTATTTGTATACAAATTACCAAAATTTAAGTAATAAGTTGTCCTCACATTTACTCATCAATACATATTAACCATGTAATTTCAAGAGATCAAAATAAAATGATAGTATCAACTAATAGTTGGTGAATAGAATGACCAATGGTGTAATTCAGTAACACATTTTAACATGAAGAAATTGCAGCTTTTTCAGTGACTTATACAATTTGCGACTCGAATAGACATCGCAACTTGTACACAACATTTAAATTAAACTGTATGACAAAAGTTGGGAATTTGAATTTACACTCATATCTCACAAATTACTTCCATCTCAAATGTCTCTTATTTTCGATATCCTGAATTGTCTATATTCTTGCTTAGAGCTTAATAGTAAAGATAGTAGAACATGCTCTGAGTGCAATTAAGAGAGAAATTTTTGGTCAATAGACGTGCTTGAATAGTATGTGAACTTCATACAAATAAAATACCATTATGTCACATAATAACGGAGCTCAATGATCTCAAAAATTGAGCTAACTTCTTTTCAAGTGTTCTAGATTACATACATAATGTACATCAGCTTCATTATGCGTTTAAAATTCCCTTTTTTGTTCGACAGTCTACAAATTTCCAAATCAAACCATTTTTTGGACGTTTAAAAGTTATTTTCTTGTTTAGAGGAATAAAATGTAAAATGAAAAAAAAATTGCCGTTACCAATTTCCCATCTTTTGTCATTTCGGTACACCCTCATCATCCATCTCAATATTTCATCGAAGTTTTTGATTCAATTAAAGGCACTGTACTACTTCAGGATTTTAATTATAGTCTAAAAACCTTTAGTTAATATAAAAGACTGATATTAGACCCGATATGGCATTTCCAATCAAATCAGTCATTTTTTATTTATTATTTAATTGTGAAGATCAATTTAGCTACTTTATTTGAAATTTGTATCCCTTCCAAAGGTTTTAATTTGATCAATTTCTTGATAGAAATTGATGATAATTGGCAGAAGAGTACAAATGTAATCTATACTCAACTTAGGAAATAAAATCTAGCTTACGTTTGTGTTAACAGATCAAATAATGGAAACTAATACTTAAGTTTAAATATTGTATCATTATTGATGCTTTATTTTTAATAGAGTAGGGTTGCCCAGCGTTGTCCAGGAAATTAAGGCATGAAAATTAATTCTGAACTCTTCTGCGTAATATAAAACAAGAAATAAAAATCGTAAAATTTTCTTACTCTCCGACAAGAAGCTTTTTACTTCTTATAACAGGAGGAAAAACAAGTGAATTGTTTGGTCAATTGAGGAAGTGGAAGGAATCGCCCAAATCAAGTCATTTTCTTTTAGATGTCCTCTCAACAGATAGTAAAATCATGATACCCAACTTTTTTGCAGTCAAATGACCTAGAACTGGCTCCAATGCCTACATCCAGATCTTTTTTAGAACGTTGTTAAGGCCGAGAATGACAACAATAACCAGAATGGAGCATATGTTTGGTAATAAGATGGTGCTCTTTGTTCCATCTCCAAAAAAATGTCGAAAGTTCTATTATGAACAATTTAAAAAATAATTGAGACAAAGGAGATATGAATCCCATCATCACCAGAACTAACACCCTTGAGCTTTTATTTTTGGGGTTTGTCCAAGAGGAAGGCTTGCCACGTCCACCACTCAAGTGACAATGTACTCAAGAACTCCTGAAATGGGCTGAAATGGACAAGGAAGAAATCTGACATCTTGTCGGAGTTTTGCTCTTGTCTAAACAAATGTATGGCAACTAAGGGCTCAAACTTTGATTTTTAATTTAATTATGCAAATACCTTAACAAAATTATCAAATTTAATCAATATTTATATTTATAAATTAGTTAGAAGGACTTATCTTAAAACATTAAAAATGAATTTCTTTTTATAGTGTCTTATAAGTGTTTTAATCGCAAATATTACAACTATGGAGTACGTTCAATAATAAGTAATATATATAAATTCAAATATTGGAGATCCCTTCTTAATACAGGGTGCGTGGGCAAAATCTGCCGCTTCGAAAAACATCAACTATGTACAAGCTTATTTTGTAATATTTATTGATAAAATAAAAACGAATATCTTGATTAGGATATAAAGCAGTTATCTATTCAATGTAGCCGCCGTCTGCGGCCAAACCCCGCTCAATGCGGCTACGAACCCGAGAACAGGCATTTTGGATCTGCGCTGCTTCTATTTCACTGAATTTCTCCTTGATGCAGGTGACACGACCCCAAAGACCTTGACAGTGGCCGAAAACTTGGCCTTCATGCCCCTGGTGCTCTTCTTCTCTTTTTCTTCCTGTTCACAACGTCTGATAGCTCCTCCAGCTACTTCCTGAGACTTCTGACCGTTCTAACTGGCATTGACAGAAGGCCAGAGATGTTAGCATTGCTTAATTTTATGTACTCACTGGTCATAATCTGTTCATTCCATTCGTTTTACTTTTGTTCAGAAATAGTTCCTCTTGTTAAAATGGTAGATTGTATCATCTGTGAAAAGTACCGCAAGGAACTCAGCTCCTTTGAACTAATAGTAGCAACGTCATCGATGAAAAAGAACACCTGAAAATTGAATATATTTTCCCAAAAGTCCAAGGAATAAGACATTCTCTTAATAATGAATTTTTCCCTATTCCACTGACGATCAAACAGGATCAACTCACATGTTCTCTTCAAAGCTGACAACACATTCCCCTAACGTCATGGACACGCCGACAATACGTCTCTCACATGTCCTCCTCAAAGCCGACAGCACATCGCTCTCAAAACTGACAACACGTCTCCCACACGTCATGGACATGCCAACAACACGTCTCTGGCTAACTTCCGGCAACATCTCGTTGCCCTCTGGCGGCGTCTCGCTGCCCTCCATCCGATGTCTTGCTACCCTCCGCCGACGTCTCGTTGCCCTCTACCACTGTCTCACTGCCCTCTGCCGCAGTTTCGTTGCCCTTTGCCACCGTCTCACTGCACACTGCTCGCTAAAGGCTGTTCTCTACACTCATACTGACTCTAAAACTATTAGGACCTCTTCTCATCCTCTAATATTCCTTGGCATTCGATCGGCACTCATAGAGAACTCGGGATTTTTATCTGCTGAATTGGTACCCTAAACCTACTCGGCAAATTCATGTCCACCTCTACCATACCGGACTCCTGCTCTCCTCGAGTCTTTATAATACAACTGAAAGAGGCCATGTCACAAATTAAGGCTGTGTCTCCAAGGGACACAAGTCAAAGAAAACCTTAGTCAGCTCAGATCTAATGGAATGTACACATGTTTTGTCCAATATGATGCCGTGAAGAAATCTTTGCAACATCCTTATGAGGGACTCTTCCCGGTTGAAGGACGAACCTGAAAAACAATCATAAATTTCCCGTAATGGCAAGCATGATTATGTTGCCATTGACAGGGTACAACCTGTGTTTATCTTAAATTTTAAAGATAATCGATAAATGACAAAGAAAAAAATAATGAAAGAAAATCCTCAACCCACTCTCACTGGATGGAAGCGACGTAGCGAACAAGCTACATCACTAAATATTGTCATCCTCCGATTTGTTTTCTTTTCTAAACGTCTTAATTCTTTTTATATATATAAAGTACTGCATATTTAATAAAAAAATACTATACAGGGTCGTGTAGAATTACATAAGAAAGTATAAATAAAAATAAATTATCAAACTTACAACATTTCAGCATCTATTGGTTTATTTACTCGTCCTCACCTGTACAGCACCACCAAGGCTGGAAGAGTATATACTTCATTCAATGGATATCTTAGAAGTCGTCTCTGCCCAGTCGGACATTACATGTGCATAAAGAGGTCTCAAATTTATTTTTTCATTGATTCCTACTATTTTAATTATTAAATTCCATATGTTTTTTATATTTGAGTATTTTAATATTTGCTGTAATTTGTAATTTATTATTGTATGTAATCGTTGTTATTGTGTTTGCTTTTTTTCTTGATATTTATTTGAACAAGATGACAGTTTTAAAAAAAAAAAAAAATTATTCTATATTCAATTCTAGAAGTATTTGCCGCATTCATTACGAACATACAATTATATTTTTTTACATAAAATCTATTTTTTGAGATGCTTCTGATTATAATTTTTTTTTAACTCTTGTTATCTGCTCAAGCCATTTTTTGAATAAGAAAAAAAATCATTTATGCATATAAAAATTAGTTTATTCCTTTCAAAATTAAATGTTACTCTCAAATGTATGCCTATATTTTATGTGTAATCATCCAATTCAAAATAAAATAGAAAGTTGAAAGGTAAAAAAAAAACAAAGCGTTTTTGGTTTTTGATTGAATATGAAAAACCCAGGGGTTTTTCCATTTTTTATTTACGATCACTTAAAGCGTAAATAATTACAGTTTGATTAAAAAAAAGAGTATTTGCTTCTAAAAGTCTATTGAAGCAGCAATATTGATTTATTTTCTATTTTATTAAGGAAATCTTTATTAACAAAGTAAAGTTTATCTGTATATATGAAAAACAGCAACAAAGTGCACTCTTATGTATATCATAACAGTACCAAGAAAAAAGGGAGTATTGTATACAAGAAGCAATGTTTTAAAGGAATTAAATCTTGTAGGCGTTTAGTTCAACTTGTATTATATGAAAAAAGTGAAGTACTTCATATAAAATTTAAAAAAAAAGAATTTGACTTTAGATGAGGCTGAGAAATGATCTGAAGTACTTGTTATAAAAAAATTAAATTTATATTTAACTCAACCTTTAAAAAATCACTTCTTGTAAATGAAGCCCTAGTTATTTTTACATCAAATAAACTCCTTCACCATAAAAATTATATGAAAGCTTAGATGTTTTTGTTTTTTTACGAAACCTTTAAAACGTATTTTTTTACCTCTAAATTAAATTTTCGAATATCAAATCTTATAAATACAAAACTAAGGTTTTGAATCATCCTCCTCCTCCGTCTTCTGATGTGCAGTTTTTTCAGGTAGTAAAACTTTTGTACAACACTCTACTATTAAAATTTGAAGGGAAGATTGCATTAACCAGTTGATTCGTCTGGGATTGCTGCAAATATTATGAAAGGTGGTAGAACACTAGATGCTAATTCATTGGAAGGTCAAGTAACTTTATTTGGTGATGACAAATACTACCAGTTGTACAAATATGCACAAGAGAAGATGTAGCTAGTGCATGTATTAAGCGATCTTCACTTGGGTCTAAATTTGTGACAAGGCAAGTTAGGAGTAGGTTAGTTTAGTGACATTGTATTTACCAGGGTTTAATTTACATAGCATTAGTAAACAAAAGTTATTATAATATATTGTTGTAATAAAATAAACTTTTTAATTCTTATTAAAAAAAAAAGAAATATCAACAAAAAAAATTATTAATCATAAATTTGGTTGAGCAACATACTGAGAGTATTGTTATGTAGCAGTCTGTTGATTGTTTAATGTTACTGACTATTTGATTTAACGAACTTCAGCAATTTTTATCTTGGCATTTTCACTTGTAAAGTGGTTCACGTGTGAGTGCAAATTAATTTTTTCGGTCATCTCCAATACAGACATAACTGTGGGAGTATCGCTGTACACAATACCCGTTCAGGAGTAATTCTGACGAACTGAAACCTTTTTTTTTTTTTTTTATCAAAACCCGAAGGCCACCACACAAAATTATTAAATTGGGTTTTGCTTGTTTTGAGGGTTTTATTGATATATGGGTTTTTAATTATTGTTCAGTAATAAATTAGGTACTTTTACATTCGATTTAAATAGACAAACATAAATTATAAATAACATTATTTATATGAATTTTTAAACTACTTGAAAGATAAAAACATGGACTATACACCCCCCATTTTATTTTATTCAAATACATCCACCTCCCAAGCCTCCGAGGAACAGACAGGCTCATACTTGTATAAGTAAATATTTGAAGTTAGCACAAAATTCTACTATGAATACATTAAGTTTCATGTAGATAATTGATATTTTTCTTCATCAAAAGTTTGCCCAAATATATATAAAAGATACAATTTTTTGTAAATATTTAATGCGAAAATTTTACATAATCAAATTTAATAATAAAAAAACTAATTACAATTAGTGTGCCAAGTACAAACTAGATTTAAATATAGAATCTATTTTTAATGCTTACATTGTTATTTAAATGCAATCCTCCAATCATGAGAAAATGCACATGAAAGGCTTAAAAACCAACCAATTTAAATCGTTTTATTTGAAAATAAACAACATCTCGGTTTTCATTTGTTTTTTCACGAAAGGAGTTTTTTTAAAGAGGTAAATAGTTAGAGTTTAATTTACAAAAGCGTATTTCATTATATAAAATTTAATCCAGAAGCAATATTTATTTTGTCAATTTGTGCAATTAAAATATGCAAATTTAACATCTTGTTCTTTTTGTATAGCTTTGTAACTCGGAATCAAAGATAGTTAATTAGAGGTGTGTAATGATAGTCAAAATAAGTATTTCCCCGTGCACAGACTTTTCCGATTGCAATTTTGCGAAACAAACACTTAGCCAAAGGACCACATTCCCGAAAAATTAATATAAGACAGGGATTTTTTTTTTTAAATTCACCTTATTTTGAGTCCTTATCAACCTTCAAAAGACACTTATCAAAATTCCATGAGAATCTGTTTATTAGTTAGTGAGTGAGTTATTGTACTAAGTGTGACGATACTTTTGATATTTGCAAAACAGTGGATAAAAAACAATTGCGTGCTTTAATTTTGCATTGCTTCTTGTTGGAAAGAAATTCCGTTCAAGCTAAGCAATATTATTACGGCAACTCCGCTCCATAAAGTGAATAAAAAAATAATAATTAAAAATAACCGATTTTGAACAAAATACACGTTTTTTCGGTACTAATCCTGGGACTTTTCAGCCCCTTTTCTTTTCTTACAGCTGACTTTTCAGCCCATGTATTATATATTTAATGATCATTAATGATGATTAAGTGTTGATTAATTAATATTTGATTCCTTTCATTTAGAGGATGCAGTAAAAGTTGCCTCAAACCACCCATAGAACCGTTTTAACAAAAATAATGACAACCCCTCAATCAATAAATTAGAAAGAGAAATATATGTTTAAATAATAAAGGAGTTAATAAATCAATTATTCAGATTCAATGGACAATTTAAATGGATCAATCGTTTATATTGAATGTGTTGGAGTTGCCTATGTATCAGGTCAAGTCTTGAATAACATTTTTCTATCCCAAGATCACTCTAGCTCTATAATTATCAAGATGTGTTTGTCGTTGGAATAGTTTCTTAGTTCAACGTAGTATTGCTGGGTAGTACTCATCATCAAATATATTCATTATTTTTTTCAGAAAAGTCTCAGTTTGATAGAGTGGTAATTCAGCAAAGAGTTCGAGCGGCAAAGTGACACTTGAACGTGATTGACGAATTTCCAAAACCATGTATCCCATCTTCTCAAACTAGCAGACATCATATTGTAATCTTCTACTGATTTGCTATGTCAAACTGTCAATACAAATGCCTGGTAATAACTATAATTGTTATAGAAATTGGCTATATCTTAAATCACTTAGCTTAAGATAATAATTTCCGTATTAAACCTATTACTGATCACATAATAAATATTAACTAATATTTAATCTAGAAGATTTCTGGCAATGTTTCTGAGACCTTAGGGAGAAAGTTATGAGTCATTGAGAAGACGTGGTAAAGACTCACTATTCAGATGTAGGGGCTTTGAAAACTACCTTGGTGATGATTGACAGGAATATTCGTTATGCAGAAGCTATAATAGCCACTAAGGGCGGCTACATCAATGATAAAGAGAGCTCGGACATCTGTTTACCTATAGTATTAACTTTGTTGAAATTATATAGTTAATTAATAACTAATATCTTGTTGAAGTTTAAAACTTAAAGAGTTCAGATTTTAATGGACCACTTGGTAGTTTAAGAAAATAAACAAAACTAACATAATAATATTATACACCTTTAGTCAACTTATAGATTTGCTCAATTATTCTTGTATTTTTTTGCCTCCCCTTACAGTTTTCAAATGATATAATAATCTTAAAAAAATATTACTCAATTTTCTGTACTTATATCAGCCATTATATGTGATCAATTAATCACAGTCATCTTCAATATTCAATTAGACGGTATAAATTAAATTCAATTCTTTAGTTTACTAAGGTTCATAAAATTTATAGGAAAATTTTGTTGAAAAAATCAATTTAATATTTTATATATCCATTTAAAGGTGAGTGAAAAAATAGTTACACCCAATGCGAAGAATTTTCTACTGCGCCCTCTATATAGTACTAACATACTTTCAACGTGCAGTGGAGATATTTTTTTATCATCAAATTTGATTTATCATAGTTATTACTGCGTAAGTAATATCATTCAATATGCTTTCTATTAATCGATAAACATATGCCACTTAAGAAACAAAGTTAGCTCTTAATCATAAAAGTATTTGAATAAAAAAGTTTATGACTACATTTGTGCTTATCTAATTTATATATATTTTTTTATGACAAATAAAATTAATATATGTAGCCAATAAGGCTGGTACGGTACGGGGTTGTACCACAGTTTAAATTGGTACGTATATATAATCATATATTAAATATTTTTATATTATAAAATGTTGGTTATTTTTTATTATTATTAGATTCAGATAGTGAGTTAAGATTTTAATCCATAAGTATCATTTTGTATATGAAATCATTTAAATATTTGTTTTCACAAAAACAGAGATAATGGCTTACAAAATGATAAAATACTTCACAGTTGACGAAAATCCAGTGTTATGGTGGAGAGATAATTTAAATAAATTTCCTAATATTTTCAAGTTAGCTTATTCATATCTCACAACCACAGGTACATTTGTATAAAGCCAAATAATTGTTTCGACAGCTGACAATATTGTGACTGCTAATCGGTCTTGTTCATTACTGTAAAATGTAAACAAGCTGATTTTTTTAAACAAAAATGTATATATTTTTGCCAATTTTGATGTTCCAATATTTTTTTACCGACTTCCTTTTGGAAATGACAAATTAAAATATAACTCTTTTTTTTTTTTTTTTTTGGTAAACAGAGTTTTATAAGCAAAATTTATCAAAATACCTTCTTTTTGAAAAATAAAAATTTGACAACAATCAATATTGTTAATATCAAAATTGTTTCAAAAACGTTTTTTAGCGAAAATTTTGATAACAAAATCCCCACCCCACCCACCACAGTCACGTGCAAAGTAGTCACTCCTTTGGATTTATCTTAAGATATTGATGTTACGTTAGGGATGTGTCAAAATGTAAAAATCATGGGATTTTATACATGTAACAATAATTTCTTATTTTCGTTTGATTATATAAATTATGCCTGCAATTTTTTTATTTTACTAAGCCACTATGAATTTGCTACTCGTTGAGTTGTTTTCAATTCGTTCAGATCTTGTTCTCGTTTCATCTGATTTTAAAGTGGATCATCGATATATTAGAAAATATATGTAAAATAATGTAAAAATGTAAATGTAAAAAAATATAAAATATAAACAAGCTCATCTTTTTGGAAAAAAAAATGTATATATTCATAGAATAATAGTTTTACATAACCCGTAATAATAAAATTTGGTCAATTTCAATATGTTTTTAGAAATGACAAATTTGGCATATAACTCTCTCTTTTTTTTTTAATTTGACAAACAGAATTTTATAAGCAAACTTTATTAATGAACCTTCTTTTTGAAAAATAAAAATTTGACAACAATCAATATTGTTAATTTCAAAATTATTTTTGAAAAAACCTTGTTTTTGTTACAAATTTGAGAACAACATCCTCCCCCTACCACCACCCACTGTAATCACATGTAAAGTTGCCACTCCTTTGGATTTATCTCAAGATCTTGGGGGTTATTGACGTTACGTTAGTTATGTGTCGAAATGAAGAAATAATGGGATTTTATTCATGTAACAATAATTGCTTACTTTCGTTTGATTATATTAATTATTTCTACAAAATTTGTTTACCTCAGCCACTAAAAGTTTACTACTTTTGGAGTCCTTTTCAATTCATTCAGATCTTGTTCTCGTTTTGTCTGACTTTAAATAGGATAAGCAATATATTACAAAGAACTGTAGCCTTAATAACGATGATTGAATAGGGGAATGTTCAGCAACAATACAAAAATAGGCTTAGAAAACATAAAGAAAATGCTTTTTTACGCTTATGAGCAGATATTATTGAAGGTCAAGAAGAATATTAAATATAAATGATTCAAGGTGAGTGTCGAATTGTATTTTTATTCTTAAAGGGTAATTATATTCTTGAGATTTCATTGATGATTCATGGGTTTTTTTAGGAGAGAATCTAGGGATATTATAAAAATTCTGAACGGCATCTTTTTCGAGTTATTCTGACAATTAGCAATTTGGAGGATCTTGAAAGTAGATTGAAGGTCTCATTATGTGGATAAGGGTTTTTCTTGTTTGTTTTTTTGTGTTATGGAGTATCTGTTGACTATGAGATGTGGTAAATTGTAAGCCATTGTTATTATTAGAAATTTACTTCTTACAACCAAGTTTACAAAGTTACCATAAAAGGTTTCAAGATTTTTTCATACTTCTACAGTGAATTAACACTAATTGACTATTATTAACGCTTCAAAAAAAAACTCATTTGCCTTAAAAACAACTGAAACCCCGATAAATTATTTCTTTTTAAGTAAAAACATTTAAATATTGTGGTTTCTTAATATTTAAACTACATTTTCTAAGGATTGGATGATACAATATAAAATATTAGCACATGCTGGAAATTCACATACAATTTTGCAAGGAATAAACTAACTTTTATCTCAATTAATTATTGATGTTTTTATAGTCAAAAATGGCCTTTCACATAAAAAGGATACAAAAGAAACAAAAAATTCAAGTGGATTTTTTTCGAAAAACAGGTTTCTGAATGTTGATTCGTCAAGTTGATAACAAATTTTATATTTCAAAACTTACTCGTTGAGAATAAATGTTAGACATTGTTTCGAGTAATACATAGACGTCAGTTGCAACAAGTGTCGCAGTTTTCAACGTATTATTCCTAATTATTTTACATCTGGCTTTGCTTGGAGTTATTTGGAGTCAACGAATAGACAAAAAGACAAATAAATTTTACTTAACTTTGTTTTACCAATATGGATGTATAAAACAATGCCTAACATTTATTCTCAACATGTAAGTTTTGAAATATGAAATTTGTAGTTACACAGCTATAATTTACGAAATATTCGAAAAGTGTGTCCATTGATAGACAGACAACCCTTGCTTCATTAATATGAATACTCAATGATGCATAAAGTTTTTCCGGCCGGTATATAAAAATAACGGGAACCGAAAATTAACATGTTAACCCTTACAGCTTGAAAAATGTTTAGGATGAAAGCAGCTTCTTGATCGAAGAAATAACAATGTAGCATCCATTTTGCACGTCATATTGAAATGGGTGAATAAAAACAGCCTGAGAAAGCCGGAGCGGATTTTTCTACTTGCCAACTGCATAGGTTTTTATATTTTCTAAAGCTGGTATCATTTGTAGTGAACTTTCTTTCAAACTAGATTCTATAATATTCAAAGCCTAATTCTTGCCAATGTTCTTTAACTTCATTTCTTTTTCCCCATTCCTCCCTTATCGCAGCTGATTGTAACTGTTCTCCTCCAATACACTCTTTAAATTACGATTTTTATTTTCGGTTTCTTTTTTTTGTAAAGAAAAACAATTGCATACCATTTTCATCACTTGAAAATATTTGTTTAGATCGGTGAGGAAAAAATCACTTAATAACAAACTGGGAAAAAATAGATTTCGTACTCAGTTTTAACAACACTAATACAAGCATATATAATTGACAATGTATCATAATGCATTTATTCTTGTTTGCAATATGTTTTTGCAAAACAAAGAACTTTCATAAAAACCTACAAGATGCAATAAAAGGCATTTACTTTATACTTTTATGATTAATTCAAACTGTACTATAAAGTCGAAAAGAACAAAAATTATTTCAAATTATTTTATTTTGTTTCTTATTAATAAAATTTTGAAGGTTCATAGTTTCTATGGAGGTATGAAGCTCAGTGGGTAATGTGCACAGAAGAAACTATTCATTTGAAATAATGTGTGTAGATTAGATTCACGGCTGCTCATAGAAAAAGATTTGTACGTTATTCATATGATTTCAAAGGTAAATATTAGTTCTGATATAGTAATTCTAAAACAATAATATTTAGTTATTCTTAATCACTGCAACTCCGTCTGACCAATAAAAGAAGTATTAAAAAACATATTCGAAAACCATTCCTAATTTCAAAGTTATCTTTGTACTGCTTATAATATCTGAGCGAACTTTTAGTTTAATAAAGATAAATACTAGTTATTGACGAGGGAATTATTCGAATATATATTTACTAAGTTGTTCTTTTACTAAGAATTTACTTTTTTTTTTGAAAAACTTTTAATTAAATTTCTTCAACGATTATACAATGAGCGAATAAATTATTTTTACATAATTTCCCTTAAAAATAAGTATGTTACAACATATGTGTACATGATTGTACACAGTAGAGTTAATACCTATATACGTGTATAATTTTGGAACAGATTAATAGACTGATTTTTCGTAAGAATTTTGCTTATTATTATATTCCAAGCTCAGCAATTTTTATTTTCAAAACAAAGAGGTTCTGTTATTAAACATATGGCTTGTATGTCAGAGTGATAATGTGATGATGACTTAAATTTTAGAAGCACAACCATGATTAGCTAAATAACTTTGATCTCCTGTAAAAATGAAACATATATAATACAATGAAATATATAATAACAATGACAACTGCTAAGGAAAAGAAAATTAATTCTTCAGATAACTAATTCTAAATAAAACGGGAAATAAAAAATATACACAATTTACATCACTACTTATTAATATCCGCTGGCTGTTACCATATATGTTTTTGGGAAAAGAAAATGAATTACTCTTTTAAATAGGAGAACCTTTTTACATTTAAAATAGCATTAGTTTAGGAAAATATTATAACTTTATTGAAATTTTTATATAATAATTCTATTTCGCATTTTTCAAAACTATTTACACACAAGATAGGCAATAATGCATACTTTAAAGGGACTAGTTAACACCACGACGACCTATTAAAAATCAAATACAAATTTGTACCACAAGACTTGTACCCTAAAAATGAGTCTCTATTTTACAGGAACTACATGCTATTCATTTGTTTATTCGTTGTTAATATTGTAATTTATATTTGTACAACTTAATGCTAAGTGTATACCTATTCTATTCATTATTTACCGTCATTATCTATACACTATTCATAAACCACAATTTTGTTTGGGTTAATTGAATATTAATTTTATTGTTGTACAATTCTTAATTTGTATTTTTTTTTTTTTTTAATATTGATTTTTCGCTTAAAATCAAGCAAACAATTTATATCAATATTTGGTTCACAAACTTTCTGAGGTTGGTTTTAATGGATATGTTTTCGTGGATAAATAATCATTAATAATTATTGGAAAAGAGGAATTCCAAGAAATGACACCCCAGGTATTATACTTGTAGTATCAGTTGAAATTCTAATTTAATATGAGTTAAGTGAAACTCGTGTCAGAGTCTCTAATTCTGATTAGTGAGTTATATTATAATTAATTAATGACAGAATGAACTGAATAATATTTTCTTCTCTTCACTTCTACGTATTGAATGTAACTAAAGAAAACAGCATGCACGCACTTCCAAGAGGTTGCATAAGTCTTTCAAGTCCTGAATTAAAAGATGTTTTCGTTAAATAACGAACAAAAAAAAGTAACCCTAACAACCGTTTTTCCTTTTCTAATTTCTAAACTTTGTTTCTGGGGCCTTGTTGTCCTTTACTCAACAGGAGCAAAGGAAGTGGCATTTTCTTGAAGAATCCAATTAGCAATGTTTTATTTACTTTTCAGCTCGTTTGTTGATCTTTTTATAATATTGATCGACAGTTCTAAAATACTAATTAGAGTTGGGTGGTTCATCAGTCCCTAAGGCAAAGTGAGTACCAACTACTGAACTTTCCTGAGACGCGGCCATTTTATACCAATAATTACCCAAAGTCTTTATTACTGAAAAAAACTTTATTTGTTTCAAAGAAGTGTCTGTCTGAGAAAACATGTCCAGTTGATTTTTGAGCCCATATTGCATTCCATTTACACGAACGTCTTCGCTTTTCTTGAGTCTTTTTTTATTAACTATTACATTTTGACTGAAATCAATAATTAAATAAAATACCTAGAGGAATTGCATTATAATAATATAAATAAACATTAAAGTTTAAAATTAGACTTGCAAGAGTAGACACATTCATTCGTTCTTCTTCGTTTCTTTTCTTTTATTCTCAATTCAAAAAAAATTATAAAAAATAAAGTGTTTCTTTAACAATATTGGAAGTAAAATAAAAGATGAAAAGAATTAACAAAAATATTGAAAGACTGGAGACAAATATTAAGAAAGTGGTAAAAGTTATAATAAAAACTACAGTAATAGCTTCTTATCTGAGAGACAATGATGCTTTTTTTTAAATTATTTACAATATGTTTTAAATTTTTCAGGTCACGTTCTGATTCAGAGGGTATGAACCTCACTTTGTCAGAGGACAAAGTCCCATAACTTTCTATAGACTCATGGTATTTGGTTATTACAAGCAATGTATCTTGCTGTGGTATCTATTAAAATGCCTCTAAAATCTTCTACTGTGATCAGCTCTCTCAAAGTGTGTTTTTTGGCAATATATGCCTTGGAATTTAAAAATCCATAATATAGTGCCTTAGTTTATGGTGGCAAATTCCTGCCTTTTTAGCCAATTATAGTTTAAATTCTTCCAAATTACTACTGTATCGACTGAGCCAAGTCTCCGACTGTTCAGCCCATCGTTGGAGATTAATTTTTGGTTATCTCTCCAGAGACCGTATTTTTGAGATATTTTATTTTTTTATATGTGTCTGTAGAAAATGGGAAAAAAAAGAGATGAACAAATTTGGAAACGGCCAGGTTGACAAAGATTCTGAGTTCTTCTAATTTTGTTATATACATTGAAGTATATTTGTTGATTACCTTTGTCACTTTCACCCGATTTTTGTAGTTCTCTTTAATGATGTGTTTTTGGTATACTAAAGAAACTTCAAAGCCAAGAAGAATGTTTGAGTACGCGAATCGAAAGTTTAAAAAAGCAAGGTCTCAAGTTAGCTTTTTTAGAAAGTGACTAATACTGCTTGAGTTATGTTTATTTTTAAGCTTGATCCTCCTTAAAAAATTTAGTAAGTTCATCCATGACGTTTTTTTAACGAGATTAGGAATTCACATTCTGATCCTGCTGTAAAACCCGTGAGATCATCCACTTATAAAAAATTGTTAAGTCATTCATTTTTAGACGAATTGTTAATGGTATTCAGTGACAGCAAGCAAATAAGTTAGTTGCTTTGTTTGCATACCCTTTCTCCTACAAATAATTATTTATATTTGAATTAATAAAAATGTTTATAGGAGCACTATTTAAATATTCAAACTTTATTTAAAAAAGTTTAAATATAAGTTTCAACATTTAAATGTTGAATTTAGATAAATAGTTTTTTTTATTTTCTGTTGCTCACTCCTTCCATTCAGCAGCCCCATTGATTGTACAGGTTAACGACGAGGCCTCCAGGAAAGTTGAATTTATTACCAGACCCTTTCCTGAGCATCTAGGAACCCTAATAATTTTTTCTGTAACATTTTACCGGACACCATTAAAAATACGTATATTTTCGTTTTGTATGTATATTAAATTTAACCATTACTTTTTTGAAATGATACTGCTTCTTTCGTATTTTATCGTTTAAAAAATTTACAGACTTTTCCATTCCATGGGGATTTTCATTACATATTTATTTTATTTAACACAAATGTACCTGTTCGTTTTGTTTACTGAAATCAAGTAGTATTCAATGCAAGTGATTTGTTTTTTATTCTTAAAATCATATTATAGAGTTTAATCAAGATTTATTGAAGATTCGACTATTTGATGCATTAAAATATCAATTTAAGTCACCAAGGTGGCTTCTCCTTCAATTATGATGTAATTTATTACGTAAGTTATAGTTATGGGGTAGTTTTTGATTGTTTTTGTAATGCAATATAATAGGAAGAAACTACAAGTCACAGTCTGTAAATAAAGTGCAAAGAAATAAGCATCGTTCATTCCCCATTCTCAAAAAGTAATTATTATACCTAAATAATAGTTTATATTATGTATTTTAAAACAGTACATATAAATTGGTCGATAGAGGAGCTTGTTTACCTATATTTCTAACAAAAAATGACTTATTTTTAGTTTAAAGAAGAAGATAAAAATTAAACAGCTTATTTAAACACTTCCAAGAATAATTTTTATTTGTCAAACTCAATTAAAGTTGAGTATACAAGCATAATAGTGTAATTACTTTAATGATTTAATATGTACTTATAATATTTAAAATAAATATTACGCAATAGGGAGCTGTCAACACAAAAGTAAGCAATAATTACTTTTCTCAAAATAGAGTAGGGAATGCTTCATGGACGAATTAACGTCAATTTCTATAGTAACAGTATTAAACAAGAAATAATTTTAGTCTATGGACTAAGGTCTATAATTTATTTCTGATACTTCTTATATCAATGAATAATTAGCCTATTAGTACTTTCATACTGAAGTGATATAGATGGAAAATGCTTAATTAATTTGGAGGCGTAATATCAGGATTAGTCTTGTGATTAAGAATCCTCAGGGTTAAAGTGGTGTATCTAGCGGCAGCCGATATCAAAATAGTACTCATATCACTACCATCTGTGAGCTATTGAATGATAAATGCCTTACAGTTACTGATTGCTGGACTAATTGCCTTTTCCTCATCTGAACTTTTCTTCCCTTTACAGACAGGCCTCCCAATGTCTTGGCTCAAAATCAACAATATGTTTGGAGTTAAAAAATATAAAGAATAAAAAAATTTGAGAGCTGCACAGCAAACAACAGGTTTTTTGAAATTATCAATATTCCTCCCCAATCTTTGCAATATAGTGAAAAACTAATCAAACTAGTGGATAGCAGAAACTGGGAGGTGAACTTCCGGCCATCATTGATGACTTTCAAAGAACGCATAATCCTTCCAGAATCTTTTTGTATTAAAAATCGATTTGTGATACATGGGATGAAATGTAAGAAGGACGTCCTTAATGGCATTCGTTACAAGTTATCGCCGTTGTCTAAGTAGATAAAGGGAGCGGGGATCAAATTATCGCCAAAATATTTTTCTACAAAAACCAACACAAAATATACATTTTTTAACTTTTTTATTGAAAATCAAAACTATGACGAGCATATAGGTATAGAGTAGCCATTCATTTGATATAATCACCGTTGGCATCAATATCGGCCTCAATACGGCCTCTTAACCGGCCGCAGGCTCTTCTGAAAATATCATTGTCCATGTTGCCGAATATCTCCTTGATGGAGTCCATCAGGCTGGTCTTGGTGCTATGGGGATACATAGCCCCAGACAAAATAGTCCAAAGGATTAAGGTCGGGAGAGTTAGGAGGCCACAAATCCTTGGTTACGACGTCATAACAGTTCTCGGTTAACCACTGCATGGAGATTTTGGACACATGGTAGGGTGCTGAGTCCTGTTGCCACACCCAAGGCCTGTCTCCGGCCTTCATGGACCTGGTAGGGTCATCCTCAACCATCTTCTTCACCTTGTCGACAAAGTCGGTGTCCCTGACCTTCCTGTCGGCGTCCTCCTCCTTGGGCGCCCTCTTTATGGTGGCATCAACCTCCCAGGTGTCCTCTAGCTTCTTACGGATACGCTGAACAGTCCGTAAATTCACTCCTAAGGTTGAAGCAACCGTTGAATTGGAGATTTCACCTCCATTATTAACCAATGCCATGAATACGGAGGACCTCGAAAGCTCCTCGTTCCACTTCTAGCTCTTTATCTCTTCATATGATGACGGTATGATGCTAACTGAACTACGTATCGTCAGCTGACGAGAATAGCTTTCCTATTTGGTAACCGGTTTTTTATTTGATAATGTCGTCTTCAAGTTATCAAGGTTTAAAGTAGGCAACAATTTAATCCCCGCTCCCTGTACTTACAAAAATGCCTTCTTGTTTTCATCTTGGTGGATGACATCTACCGTGCAATTGGAATCAAAGACAGGAGAAATCATTCTTCTTTATCAACATCAGTCAGTCAGTTACTATGAATTTATTTTTTTTTAACCAAAAATCAAGAACCTCAATTTGAAAATTTTCGATTTACGCTATTTTTAAATAATCACCTGCTAATGTTTTTTAATTCTTATTTTGGGCAGGGTTTTTTTTTTTCATTCTAAAGGTGGGTTCACTGAAGTGCCTACACATTTATTTTTCCTATTTATTATTGTTTTTATTTAGTAATTTTTTATTTTCGAAAGTAATTTATGAAATGAAGTGCAATAGTAATAATAAAAAGAGAGAAATCAGGTGTGGATATGAAGGATTGATGTTAATTATGTAAAATAAATAAGTTATTCAATAAAGCATGACTCTTTCATTTTGCTGATTAATTTCTGCGTCCGTTACATTTTTTTTCTCATCGGTGAGCACAATGACTTTTGAAGCCTCCCTTGTGCTTCAAGTAGTTAAAAAGATTTTTCCACTAATCAGCTGTTATGGTCTTGGGCGTCTCTGTAAACAAAATATCATATGAAAGAAAAAAAATTTAGCGTCAAATTCAAAGTGAATTTGAAAAATTCCCAGTTTGTCTACAATGCCTTGTATACTAAAATTTATTATATGGAGGAAAGGGGAGGGGAGGAATTAAATAAAAAATTTATCAACGCCGTCAGTATCAACATGTTGACATTTACTGTTGTTATTGGGTATTTAAGACTACTCAGTACTCATATTATTGAATTAATTAGTGAGGGTATGATCCTTTATTATATAGTTACTTTTGATTGAAGTCGAAATATAATATGATACAAGTCATTTATGACTTGATTAATTTTTCAATTTGTAAAAAATTAATTATGGTATTACATGTTTTCAATTTAATTAATCTTAATACAGGTATAAGGTATATTTAGTCTGTTTAGAATGGTTTTTTGATATAAAATATGGTAATGCTACAAAATTATGTTCTGACTGAAATTATCAGCATTTAACAAAAAAGATATTCACAATTTTTAATTGATTTTTTGTCCATTAGTGTTTATCTCCTTGCCAATCAAAACAATGTGAAGGTTGGACTACAACATTTTTGACCATTTGCCTTCAAACATTGCCATCAAAATTACCGAAGGAAATGGACAAAACCAATATTGCGCGTAATGGGCTGCTACAGTATCAGGATCATAAAAATTATTCCCATTTTCAGCCGCTTGCCTTGTGTTTTCGTCTTGTTTGAAGAAAAACTGTAGATATGCATTTTTTCATTTAGCTGGTGCCCATTTTTGACAATCAATGACAAAACAGTCCAAGTTTTTTAGTGCTAAATCTTATCTTTGGACAGAAACAACGAGATATATTTATCCCAATTACTTTTAATTAATATATTTAATTATGTAACCCAGCGACACCTAAAACAAAAATAAACAAGTTGTGTTTTTATACCATGTCTCTAAGTGCTAAAATGCCGGAGCAACAACAAAAAAGGCAACAGATATGCGATTTCAGTATATATTATATAGAATATAGATTCAGAACATAGTATTTAAACAAATTACAAATATGTTTTGAGTTGTATTTGCTTGATTCTATAAAAATGATGTTTTCATAATGTAGTCATACTACTGAAAAGTTTTGGCTCCCCATTCCGTATACACAGTGTTCCATATAACGCTTATAACGTAAGTTCATTCGTTATAAGACTTTAATTTTTTTGTATAATTAGGTAAAAGCTACATTTAATGACATTCAATTATCTATAATGAGATCCGCCCTCTCTTGATAACATCGGCCACACTACACCAGAAGTTTTGGCAGACCTGAACGACCTTGTGTGGATCCAGCTTTACCGTTGTACGGGTAATGGACTTCTTCAGGGTTCAACCTATTTAGTATGTACGTAGAAGTGGTTGACTCTCTTTCAATAACTTTTCCTTGCAAATGATATTTTACTTTTTTATGTTAGTAAGGTAACACCATGTTGTAGAATGTATCCTTAAGGTAAATATAGTTTTATAAGTTTCATAAATAAAAAAAAAATTGTCATTAGGTATAATACGCGTAAAGAAAAAATATAATATTAATATTACTGAAATTTCAGCGGTTGTAGTTACGATAAAAGACCACCAAGGATCCGTCCAGAGATTAATAAATTGTATTAGGACCGGACTGATTTGTAATTCTACTCTAAGTTCAATAAGGACTGACAAGGTCGTCCAAATAAATTTAAAAAATATTTAAAGGCTTATAAAAGAGTAACTAAATGAGGTATAAATATAATTTATATTTATTTGAATGCTACATTAAATGATAATTAATTATTCAGAAAGAAATCCATTACCCATGATAACCTCGGCCACACGTCACCGAAAACTTTGGAAGTCCCAGGCGACCTCGTTCAGTTCTTTTCTTGCACTTTTAATTAACACTCCATGGATGGACGGAGTAGCCCAAGGAAGACATTAAGGGTTCCAACAAGACAGTGCACCTGCCCACAAGGGCAAAAAAGTGCAGAATGTCTTGATCACAAAATATCGTCACATTGAAAGTCCGGATCTCTGATTTACAAATAGTTCAGTCCTAAACACATATTATTTTTATTTCTGGGGAGGGTCACGCATGAGGTGTGTGCGAAGTATCCATCGTCTGTGCAAGCCCTGAAGAAGTCATGGAATCCCCATAGCTGATCGACAGCACGCTCAGGAGTTATTCTCTTGAACTTGATGTGTGTATGTTAACGCCCCGGTGATTCCTAGAGAAGGAAAGATACTATATGTATATGGATTTCATAAAAGGTTCCTCGGTTAGATGAAGTAATTGTCATACTATAATGTGTACTTATACTTAATCAGTGCAACTCCATCTAACCAATTGAAGGAACATTAAGAAAAGAAAAAAACACACACACACAAAAAAAAGAAGTCTATTAACCGTGTAATGACGAAAATGGATCCGCACGAGGTCATCCGGGCCAGCCAAAGGTTTTGTAGCTTTTACATAATTAAAACTATTATGGTTTTACCCCAACTAATTTATTCAATATAAGTATTTAATTTGTCTGGACCACCTTGTGCACTTATAAATCCCCAATAAACTATAAATATTAATGTGGGCTACCACATCTTTCATGTGTGTACACATAATTCATTTCTTTGAACTTTGCATATTATAATGTCCAAACCTCAACAATTATCCCTTGCAAAATAAAGAGGTTCTGTAATTTGAAATGGTTTTTGTTTGAAGGAGAGAAAAGGCTGCGTTAGCGATTTGTACTTCCAAAATTTAATTTTTCATGCCATTTCACTCATACAAACAAGGCAAATTTTAAATCACATCACCTCTTTCCAAACAACATCAATTGAGGGGAGACTGGTGACCGTTACTACTGGTTCTTTTCCTTTGATCAAAAAAGAGAAAAAACAAAGGCTTCCCTGCTTATTTTCTTATCTCTTCCCGACCACCTCAGTCCATATAAAGGAGAACAATTAAAACTTAACGTGAAATAAATACCATGAATATCGTGCACTTGATATTAAGGATTAGAGTTTATTAATATTCTATGAAGCCACTCGCTTGAGATAACTAAATCTTCCAAAATTTCCTAAAAATGATTAAAACTAATTCTCCCAAAACGATTATAACTAATGTTTTTACAACAAAGCAACAAATCCAGTAAAGTCAGAGCTTGTCAATATCAGTGGTCTATAGAGATTATCGTGTATTGGTCGGAGTTGTTAAACGTCGATAAAAGGTGTTTTAAAGATGTAAATATGTAAGAGTACTCCCTTTTTCTTTTCTTTTTTTGATATGATATACTTGGCTTCAGATACACTCGCTCGTTTCCAAACTTCATATGCAGTCACATTCTTATATATATATAGATATTTTTATGTGGCCTTTTAAGACAAAAGCAAGCTAGAATAAATGTTCTCAAAATAGAGTAGGGACTGCCTTTATATTCATCGACAAATTATCGTTCATTTCTATTAACAAATTATTCTCATTAACTCTTTGGTTGTGTCACAAATTGTACTCAAAGTAGCTTATATTTACTTTCATAATAGAAACATGAGAAATGGATCAATTTTATTTGCAAGACCATATCGAAGACATCATTAATCTTTTAAAACAAATAAACATATATATGATATTGTATTTTATTCGCTCAACGTTAACCACCATCATCGCTCTATCTTGTACCTGAAGCTGGCATAGGTGTTTCAGACGTGAGCAAGATCCAAATTTTTGGCCTTACGTACGATGCTGGCCTTCAAAACTTCATGTAGAGTTAGGACTTTTCACAAGCCTTGCACTCTAACTCCCTTAGACATAAAAGTCCACAATTATATTTTGGGTAGATGGTACGCTAGACTTCGACGTCCAAAGAATTTCTATAACTCCATGTGGTATATTTAAGTTGACACTTAAAGAAAATCTCACGGCTTGAGTTCAGATTTAAGAATGTTTACACAAAAAAAAGAGATTGTTTTATATTCTAATAATTAATCATTTGCAATTGTTATCCTTTTTCAATATTAGCTGTATCTTCAAAGACAACAAAATGGAAGCCAACATAGTTCTAATGCTGGAAATGCTCACGAGTATAGGAGAGATTGCTGGACAGCCGTGTATGGTATTAAAAAGCAATTTGAAACGCAACTTTCAGTCGCCAGAAAGTGTAGGCATGGTCGGAAACGAACAGTATGAACAAAGTCCATAATTATGTGTATCAAAAATCCCCTTGCTAGAAATCCAGTTAGTACGATTTGCAGTATTGTCAAGAAGAGGAATCTGAAGCATTATTATAGATGAATTGGGAGAAAAATCAAGAAAAATGAGGTAGAAACATCTCATTATGACAACCACTAAGGAGAACTGGTTGTCTAGAACTAAGCTTCTTTTAAATGTGTCAAAAAAAATGTGGCATCCCAGCTCCCCGATCTTAATCCTTTGAATTATTCCATCTGAGCAAAGGTCGATGGAACTCCCTACAACAGGCCTCACAGGTCCACTATCAAAGGTGCATGGGCTGAATTTTTATCAGACTACATTTGTAAGGTTTGTCTGGCCTTCAGGAAGATAATGTTGGATGCCGTCATTGAGTATGTGGGAGGCCATTTTGAATGATAAATGTTCATTTCACTTACAATATACTGGCAATAAACTTAATTCAGTTCTCACAGTCTTCACAAACTATTTTTAATACGTTTTGAAAAAGGAAAATCTTTAGTTTAAACTTAAATACGCTGGACGAGGTCTGACAGTAAAAAAAATAGCCATTATATAATAGGTGAAGTAAACAGTTCTGAGCGGTGGTTTTTCTTTTCTTTATTTTGACAATCCGATTTAGATGATTGCAAACGGTTTTCTAACTAATTTTTAGTTCCTGGTCGATGTCCAATTGTACACATGCCGGTGAAACTCGACCATTTCCATTGTTTTATCGACATTTTTGACGTCCATATTACCAGACCGTAATTGTTGCAACTACCGCTTTGCTGTTGCATACTATGCTGTATTGGATCCATAAGCAGTGCTCTGCCTTTTCACCTTGGTCGTTTTTATACTGAAGAATATTTCGAATTTTCTCTCTTTTTACTTCAATTTTAGAACCCAATAACACACAACTGGCTTCACCAAACACAAAACCAAAATGAAGTGTTTTTAAAGTGTACGCTTAACCTTTAAGCATACTTTAACATTTTTTTGATGCAATGTATTAATGGTCAGATATCTCTCGCTAAATACATCCAACAAAAAACGCTCAGAGCTTATTACATAACCTAATATATATATGGAGTCAAGAAATTTCTTGATTTTTATTTAGGAGTTTTTTCATGTTGATGCATCAGATATATTAGTAAAAAATAGCTCATGTAAATTTTCAGTTTTTGTGTTTTTTACATACCCAAAGTTATTATAATTTACAACTCCATGCATTTTGATGAATGCATTAAACATATTTTCTAATTTGATTTTTTTTTTTTAATAATTGTAATTCCATTAGTCACAAACTCTGTAAAGCAAATTACAACATGATGACACATAATTTAAATCGGATCCCTTTCCTGTTTTCCTAAGGAGTTACACGTAATATGCTTTAAAAAATTGAGCTTTGTTCATTATATACATATGTATATGTGCTGTGCATATTGATGACAAACGAGGAAAGCAAATTCCGGAACAATTTTAAATATTAAACTCTCGCTATGTTATAAAGCAGCGCAACCTTTCTCTATATACAACTTATACCTTCTTTTATTACTCTATTTCATAAATCTATGTGTAGGGGAGACCTAGAATGTTTTTGATTCAATTAAATATGAGCTGCTTTGACATAGACACGGTAAATTTTAGCAGAATAAAATACTTAGATACATGTTACTAGGTAAAATCGTTGTTTTATTACACGGCATGTTGTTAGCAGTTAATTATCTTCTCTCGCTTGATACGTCATGGCTATTTCATAATGCATTCTTTTTGATAAATAAACGACTAATAAGTTATTACGAATAAAAATGGTTCCTTAATGTACCAAAAACATTTGAGAAAAGTTTCAACCGTATTGCAAAATATTGAAAGGTAGCTTAAAGGCCCTAATGTTTTAGAAATTTACATTTTTAAACTCGAAACTGAGTATTTGCTAGAATGCTGTCCATGCACCTCAAATGAAAGCTTCTTTGTAAAATCAATAAATCGAGCTTACTAAATTTACGATAAAATATATTTTGTAGTCATTTCCAAAAAAATAATATATATATATTGTCAAAAATATACCTCATGCCCCTTTTTTTAGGCCTTTAGAATATTGCAACCCAACTATTGGATTGATAAATATGAAAATTTGCAATTTTATTTAACTCATATTAAATTCAACAAAAAATATTTTTTTATTAGCTTTTCATGGTTTATATAAATACTCTAACCATGAAACACACAAACATTACGTAATCCTCGATCTAACGTTGGAGTCAATTTAAATTTTAACTGAAATATCCAAATCTTGAGACTATATACATCTTTTGAAATCCAACGGACATGGTATATTGCACCAGGTGACATGAACTTAACTCCACGCACAGGGGCATCGCCAAGAAATATAATTAATAGTTCTTATCTATTTTCGTCTTTTGATTATATCTTTTAAGGATTATCTTTTGCAAATTCAATAGTCCTATCAAGTAAGCCTTCCGAAAGACTGCCTACATTTTCATTTGCTGTTCCAAACTTATAGTTAGTTATGATGATTGATGACTATTTTTCTTTGAATTTTTTTAACAAGGGAACATCTGGTGACAATGTGGTCCCCATACACTTATGAAAAATAGTTTCAATAACTAATTCCATTTTATGCCAAATGCTATAAGTTTTTTTCCTAGTATTTTTTAAAGTAGAACACAAGTTCAAGTATTCTTACCAAAATTTGAACTTGTAGTGTCAAAACATATTGCTTTAAATAAGTGTCCTATATCCCATTCTTTAACTGCTTGAAATACAGCATTCGCTTATTCTTATCCTGTCCCAGATGAAAGTTTCTCCACCGATAATGGTTCAGAAAACTCCTTTTCCAGAAACTAACACAGGTAATTAATCAATTTTTTTGGTTCTAATATTTTTGGAAAAGTAAATAGTTTAGGTAAAAAATGGTTCCTTATTCTACAAAAAACATTTAGGAAAAGTTTGAATAGTTTTGAAAAATATTTAGAGGTAGCTCAACGACCTTAAAGTTATTTAGCACATTGCAACCCAACTATTGGACTGATAAAGATAAAAATTTGCTGTTACTTTTAATTCGTATTAAATTCCACAAAAAAATGAATGATTACCTTGACCTTAGTGACCTTTTTATAACCTTTTTATGGAAATTGTAATCTTTAATTAAATTTTAACAAATAAAACTACCAATAAAAATCAAGATAATCCTAGTCGAAGATGATACCTACATAAAAATATATCATTTGGATACATTTTCGTTCTTTTTTCTTGATTATATGTCAAATTAGTTATGACTTCTACCTCCGTATTGTAAGAAGACGAAGAATTCCTCTTAGTCCAGTGAGAAAAAGGATGGAAGGGGTCTATGGTTGGAGTTGATAAAGCCCTTGCACCAAAAGAACAGTAAGTTTAAAAAAAGGCAAGCTAAGAAGCAAATGGAAATTAATCAAGCAATATTCTTCATTAAACTCTGAAACTTATACTTTTGATAAGCAAACTAATGAAATTATAGATGCCGAAAGTGAAGATGAAATACAATGTATACTCCAAAAGATAGCAGAAAAAAAATAACTATTACTACTTCAGATCTTTTATCTGCCTTTGATCGAATGAAAGTTTCACACCAAAAATCTGTATTTATATTATCTGAATCAGCTAAAAGTCTGGTCCAAAATTTGGGAGAACTTTTATTTAAAATAGAAACAGTTCGTCAAATTAGGACAAATCACACACTTAAAAAAATTTAAGATATCAAGGCAAATTGTTGACGAGAAGTTATTCTTGTCATAAATTGGGACGGACACAAAACTTCATGTCTTAATAGAACCAAAAAAAATTGATTAATTACCTGATGGACATGTTAAAAATATAACCGAAAATCAACAAGGTAACCCTGAAAATTTGAAGAATTTTTTTGGAGGAGAGAAAGAATAATGCTCATGACGTTTCAGTAGATGAGATTCAATCAGCTGTGACAAGGGAGAAAGGAGAAAAACAAATAAACACAAGGGCATTTGCTTGTATTACTCCATGTCCATCCCCATTTCTTTTCTTAGTCTGAGACATATGCCTTGTAATTATATTTTCGCAACAAATTCTCATTGTTATGGTTTTATGAGCACAGAACAATGTTCAATGAGGTTTTGAATATCATTGAATCTATTTAGGAAAGGATGTTCGCTACTCAGGAATTAAATAATAATGACAACTGCAAAGGAAAAGAAAAATTTATTCTTCAAATTACTAATTCTAAAAAAAAATGCCAGCTAAAGGATTCACCTGATTTATATCCCTGTAAATAATATATATTTTGGCCATTTTATAATTTCTATGAAGAAGTTTTCCCTATCAAATAAAATATTACTAAACAATGTTATAAGACTGTCAGGAAAAAAATCCAATATAAGCTTTCAATATAAGATATTTAATTCATATTCAGGGAATTCATAAGAGATAAATTGTAGTTTGTATGATTGACTTATTTGGCTAACTATTAGATGATTTCTAGGATTTTTTCCGTCTCTTTTCGAGAAAGGTTTCATGAATCAATAACGGGAACGACGTGTTTGATAAGGAAGAAATAAGGTAAAATTTTTCAAGAATGAAAAGGAGTACAATAATGAGGCTTTATCAAAAACTTTTTATTGATATACATATCTTTCTACTTTTCAAAAGGGTTTGCCATTGGCTACTACTATAACCTGAGCCTATCGGCAGCGTAGCACTTATTGGTGAAGGGCTCCGACATGGCACTCTTCCTCTACGGAGGCCTTGAGTTAGTCCAAATTTCAGTGAAGGGTAGCACAGGCTCTCTTATAGATTACGCCCCCAAAATGGCGAGTTAGGGGAGTTACCAAAATGACCCATTATGCTTTAACCAATTGTACAATTTCTAGACTTGATTTGCTGTTGAAAGCAGTTGCCTATGTCGTCGTACATAAAAGGATTTGTCCTAATTCTTCAAAGTCCTCCTCACAGTCCAATCACTGACATGGAGAGCCTTGGCATGCTGCTTAATCGACTCGGCCGAATTTCTGGTGATTGCAATGGCCAGGTACTCCGTAATACCTCTCAAGGCTCTGACCTGAAGCCAATATGCTTTTAATTTTGTCAACAAGACTCTGGAATTAACCTAAGATGTCCTTCACTATAACTTTAGGGGGGGGGGCAATCAGACACTCTTTGACGTTTCGCTTTTAATAACACTACATAGTATTTTAATTTATTCACTCTTAAATAATAAGCTTGATTTGAAAAATCAAGTACAACTTTACCTCGAACTCGATATGTATTATATTTTTTGAATAAGACGTCTGATTAAAAAAAGCACATATTTTGTAATACCTAATTCAATTTGTATTCGATTCTAAAATTACTTTTTCAAATATGTTGTTATATGTTGATGTCCGCAACGTGAGCATTGTTTATTTTTGAATAATCAAAATAACTATTTTAGAAAAATAACCAATCTTTCAAAAGTTTTTTAACCAAAACAAAAAAATTGATTTTTTTGATAATTGTGGGATATTTTAAAGTATGTCTAAACGGACTAAAAAACATGTGTCTCAAATTATAAAAATAATAATTTTAGAATTGAATTTGGAATGAGAGAATAACGGTTTAATCTGCGATATTTTACTGATGAAAAATGGGGAAAAAACAAGTAATTTGTGTTTAAAATTGAACGATAATATATTATTTTATTCATGGCGCAGTTGGCATAAAAACAAAATATTTAGTCTAAGAGATACTAAAAGTACAAATATTCATTTTCAGTTTTAAAAAGTGTTCTGACGAGGCTTATCCAGACTTTCAGGTCAGAACTTTCTGAAGTTTAATCAACTAGACAACCACATAAAATGTATCAAATATAAACCTTTTACTATTAATCATGACGGAAGACTCCTTTATCGTAATTACAGATTTATTACCTGTGTAAGAATTTAATAATGTACATAATAATATTGAATTAAAATACCCGGAATGAGTACTCACATACGAGATTTCGCCAGTATCACGTATCAAATCATTAAATTATCTTCCAATTATAATAGACTACATCTAATAAACATAATCAAACCAGAATGCAAACAAGCTAAGCTTAATCTTACTGGATTTTTGATATCCCACTCCAATTTTGAACTCTATTTTTACTCCAATGGTATGATCAATTTTGTTCAATCAAAGAGCAAATTTCTCAAAGATATTCCGGTATATTATGTATATTTAAAGGTACAGTTGTAAATATTTAATCATTTTTCAGCGTGTGAGCTCTTTTGTTCTTGTTGACCCGAATAGTATTTCTTATTATCATTATTGCAGCTAATTTAATGAAAGGGTATGACAGCTAAACTGTTCTCCTCACAATCTTTCTTATAATTTTCAGGGTTACAATGTTGCTTTTCGTTTTCTTTTTTTAACATATGGGCATTTTATATAATGTGAATCACTGGTCGTGCCAATAGATTGCCTTATTTAGCTTTTTGTGTTGGTGATTACGGAGTGGTGCATCAAAATCTGAACACTTTGAATTTTAAACTTCAACAAGATATAATTTATTAATTAAAAATAGAATTTTAACAAAATTCATACTATAAATAGATGTGTGTCGGAACTCTCTTAATGATTAATGTAGCCATCCATAGTGGCGATGACGGCTTCTAGACAACGGTGGAAGAAGTGCCCCCCCCCTACAGATGTATTCCTCTGTCATGGCTGACAGTGGCTTTTATGGTCTCGGTGTTTGGATTCTTGACAATAGCAGACAATTATAATAATGTTAATTTTGTGGCCATAGCTTCTTTCATGCTCAAGACAAAGAGCATGTTGCAACCCTCACTTGTTACAACTTCCCTGGTCTTCCCTAGATATTAAAAAAGCTCGTATCGTACTTCCAAATAGGGAGGGAGAAACAATTTAGAAAGCTCTGTTTAAACAATATGTACATTTTTTTATTTTTTTTTCAGAGAAGGAAACTTGTACATATATATATAACTATTCCTATTTGATGCTGAGCACGTGAGGTTTTGAAGAGTCATGCGTTGAGAGAAAGGAGAGAGCTTTTGTTGTTGTTATGTAGTATTGATATACGACAACTACTGGATAAACATTACTCAAAGTATATTTCTCACTCAAATGAACAAAAACTTTGTCAAATACTTTTTCATAATGCATAAATCCTCCCTATTTAGTGGATATTTTGTATCTATCTACATTTCCCTACTAATGCAACATGGTTTTGCATACTTCCTTTTAAGAACAACTGCCACACACACACACACATACAAAAAAAAAGTAAACGAAGAGCAGCAAAAGATTGCCCACGACTTCCTCTATTTTTCATTTTCTCTTCAATTATTCTTATATTTTCCAGCGTTCATACCTTATTTATACGTGGAATATAGACGTGAACATTCAAGGCTTGAATCAGGCATTTTATATACAGTCTCATTAATTAAAATACACCGCAAGGATGACCAGTCAGGTTGTTAAACTAGCTAGAAAACATTTAAGGTACATAAATATTTTATTATTTTTTTGCACAAATCTGCACAAAATACAGCACATACAAAAACAATGTTCATGTCACAATGCAATCAATCTTGTTTAAGGTGTGCTCTCAACGGTGATGATTTGCTTTTGGATATCCCTTTTATAAGCTATAGGGGAGATACATACAACATTGCACTACTTTTTCGACTTAACATATTTCTTTAAATGTCCTTAAGGCATCTACTAATAGAGACGTTCCCACAATTTTTGTTTAGGGAATGAGCTGGCTCTTAATTTAAATGGCTTTTTCATAAAAGAAATTATACAATTCCTGCTTGAAATGACAATTTTTGGGGGATGGAGTAAGAAATTTGAGGGGTTAGGGAATTAGTTACGAAACCGGATTGAACATATGCGTGTGCTCATGAAAAGATGAAAAGGAACCTTGAGGCTTTGCTGCAGAGTTATGATTGAAACTTATCACTCCTTGTTGGACTCAGATATAGATTTGGGGATCGACATTGGCGTAATTCTTGCCAAAGTCTTAGTTTATTTCCTTCTCCCCCTCCTCTATTGTCACAGCTGATTGGTGCTGATTTCCTCTTCAAATTGTTTGGCATTATATTTTGATTTTTGTTCTTATAACATAACCTTTATACACACGATTTTTATCCCTACCCTAGAGATGAGTCAGCTTTAGTGTTATCATCGGATATTTAAATAAATATCGGTATTTGGAAACTTTTTTGTCAAAAAAAAATAAAAAAATAAGGGCAATTCAGATGTACTTACGACGCTGTTCTTAGGATTTTAGTTTTGGGATGAAGAATGAGGCCTGCTCTAAAATGTGATGGAGTAAATATATAAAAGATAATTTTCGTTCAGCCAGAATTGAATCAAAACAAACTTGCAATGACTGTCTTAAAGAATGATTCTTTAATTAAATCTTATTATTCTTCAGCATATTAACAGAAAAATAGTCAATACTAAAGTTATTTTAATACTTTAAGACAGTCATTATACGATTTTTTAATTCAATTCTCTCTTTTATCCTATAATTATTCTACTAATAGTAAGTTTTTAAAAATGGCCTGTAGTTGGTCTAAAATGAGGGGGGAGTGAGAGTTCTATGTATAAAGTATTTCTTTGATGAGAATGGTAGTGACCATAGTAATACAAAACAACTGTTCTGTTCTGTCCCATGTGGTGTTCCTTAAAGAAGGTAAAATCCATCTCTTGTGACGTCGTTGAGGGTGTTTAACCCTTTTTTAACTATTCAGTTATATTATAGAATCTTATATATATTTACCTCCACCAAACAAAATTGCATATTAAGAGGCTATTCCATTTTGAGAGGTCAAGGCAACAAAAAAAGTAAAAAATCCATTATCGACCATAATTTTGGAACAAATTGAGTTTTACACTCTCCTGAGTGATTATTTAGTAATAAGTCTGTTTTTGGTGTGACACACTTTACATGAACGAAATATATAAAAACCTATCCCTTAAAAACGTATTACTCGAGACTTGATATTTTGACATTTCGAATCAAGAAGTATACCATTTATATCAAAACCTTTGGCCTAATGACGCGCTTCAATCAGCCTTGAAGTGACGAACATACCTTAATAATATAACCTGATTTTAGTTATATCACTTCTTCAATTATTCATTCCTTGAGGACACTCAAATTTAGTGCATGTATAGCACAGGTTTTGGTCTATATACGTGTACATATATGTAAGTTCTAATAAAGGAACGACATATCTCAATGAAAAAGCGCTTAGGATAAAATATTTTCCCTGAATCGGATATTTTATTAACCCTTGAATACGTTTAACTCCTGCATACTTTAGCATTGACGGGCAGCTTCCTTGTTTTATGATTGCATATTTCGTTTGCAATCTCAAAAATACGTTGGGATATATGTTTAAGCTATTCATCGTAAACACATAAAAGTTGCAACTGAATAATTATTTTTTACGATGCTTTTGGAAAGAGATTCATCATATCTCTGAAGAAAATCGTTAAATAAAATATGTAATAATCAAATTTACATCCGGTAATATAATATTTATTACTTAGAATAAACACTTAGGGAGGGATTGAAAATACATTTGAAAATGATATATTGTAGTTAGCGTTCTAGAACCTATGTATTGTCTAGCTTGCAATTTTTTTTTTTTTTTTTTTTTTTTTTTGGGGTGTTATGTTTATTACTTCCTTCTTGAGGAGAGAACCTCTAAGTATAATACAAGAAAAACAAGGAGTAATAATGATGATTGGTTGGGAAACTATAAGTTTAATGCCTTGTTGGACTCATAGAATGAGAATTGAAGGCATAGTCATTCCTGTCTACGTCCTTGCTAGATACACAGTGGGATATTTGTTTACTTCCTTTCTATTATAGCCACTTGCAACTTTTCTAATACAATGTTATGATAGCTAAGCTGCTCCTATACAAACATGGTTACCATATTAATTTTTGGTTTTTTACATATTTTTTCTTACTCAAAATGCTTAAGATTTACATCTCTATCTATCATCCCTTAGACTCCAAAAGAGGGGTGCAAGATAATTGTTGATATATTTAGAAAGAGAGCACCCAGAATTCAAAATTTACTTCGTTTCTCGTCCTATTTAAACATAATGGTCATCTACACGTTGTTCCTTTAATTATATCTCGCAACCGTTCTTCCAAGAAGAAAGTGAAAAGACTCAAACTTTCCTTGTAGTTAGCCAATTTTTTCCAACTATGGAATTATTTTTTAATAATCGTTGATAACTCACACTAAACCAATCAAATTTAGCACAGTAATTTACAATACAAATAGTAAATACGAAGGTAGGGGTTCAACAGGCATTAGACAATAAAAAATAATAGTTATAAGTTGTAAATCCAAAGAATTATTTAGCGTGCAAGTGTCTTTATTAATACAGAGTGGGATTTGTGTATTTTTCCTTCCTCTCACGGCTCCTAAGTTGAGCCACTCGCCTCTCAAATATTCTTCATATTGTCAGGGTTACCATGTTAATCTTCGGTTTCTTTTTTTAACATACTAAAAGTACTCACGATATATAAATCTGATAAAAGTTTATTTATCCAATATTGTCGTAGTAGTTTTTACAGCAAAAAGCTTATCGTCTTATCCAGGGGGTGTTTTTATATTTTAAAAAACATTTCATGGATAATAATTGCAATAGTAAAATAAATAATCAAAAAAATAAGTTTACTCATACATATTATACATACACACATGAAGGTTTTTTTTTTTTTTAATGAATAGATGGCAATTTCTGATAATATACTTTATTACTTTTATATGTATGTATAGGGTGAGGCTCGTTTTTACATTTTGACAGATAGACTGAACCTTTTCCGGTAGTAGAGTCCTAATCACCACATTTGAGAAATTGCATTGAATTATATAAATATATATCTTGAGTACAAAACTGATGAATTTTTGTACAAAGTGACAAAGAACTATACAAATTCCGTTTTTGGCATTTTAAATATGTTTAAAGATTATTTTTTAGAAAGATTTATTATAGATCAAGATAAAATGATTAAAAAATATTATTGTTGTTTTGTTTTGTTTTGTTTTTTCGAAAAAATTACTAAATAGTGCCGAAATATGGATGAAAGAGTGTAAAAATATCCTTATTTTTGTACTTCATTGGATGTGCACAATTTTACATAGTAATATTGTTGTTTCAATCCTTATTTAGGACTGAAAACTATTGTCTCGTCCAGTTCCGTCCCTCATATCAATCCTAAAACTGATAAAGTTTGCTTCTCGATGGCGTTAGTAAACTTTATTTATTTTTTATTTTTTTAAATCAGTTCTAGTACTTATATTCCTAAGGACTGACGGTCCCAGGACTGATAGGACATGTCCTAAGACTGGACTAGACTAAATAAATAACAAATGCAGGCTAGAAATTTTTGCTCAAAATCGAGAGTGGATTAGATTTGTGTCATCCGACGAATTATCTTCAATTTTTAATTTTGAAAGGTTATATCCGAGCCAAATTAAGGTTCATTTACCAGATAAAGGTTTTACACTATTGCTAAAAATCTTAGATATCTTAGTTCTTACCAGTAATTTAATACAACACCTATAATTGACTCAATTATGAATATTAAATATTGGATGTCAGAAAAGTATTGACCTCTTTGATTGTGCTACAGATCAGCATGAGGTTGTATAGGGATTACTTTTTTAATTTATACATTATGAAGATTATTATTAATAAATTTGATTTCCACCAGCCACAATTCGAGCTTCAATACCAGGTCAGAAGGCAGTACATAAATTATAAATGTAAGTCTTGACATCTTCCTCCAATGGGACTCCACAGATGCTTTGAGATTGGTGATGTTACTGCGGTGGACTCTAGAGACTTGGGACACAATATGTCACCATTTTGTAAAATCCATGACTGGGGAAATCAAAAGTTTTTTATAACTTCTAGGCCAATCCCTGAAGGTCAACAACCTTTAGCTTCTTAAAAATATCCAAGTTTTATAGGCGGTGTAGACCAACTTGGAAATTAACCATATTGCTTCCATTTTTATTGATAATTAAAATATAACAATGTTTCGTTATCTAAAATAGAAAAAAATTGATTTGAACTTTACAAACCTCTTAAATTGTAATCATATCAAGTAAGAAAATCCTTCTTGTTGATTGTTGTTCAAGATTGTTTTTATATTGACGCACCACATATTAACTACTTTAGGAGAGCTTCTTAAATAGAGTCAAAACCCCCAAAAATAGGAATTTTAGTATGATTGTCACTTTTACAAAAAAAAAAAAATTGGGCTTTTGTGTCTCAGATAATTATTGTTTAAATACATTAATGAAATATATATTAGAAGTGTTTGTGTGGACATTTAAAAAAAGGGTAAGTCTGTTTGGACAAAGTTGGGCAATTAGCCTCACCCTAATGTATGTACATAGGTATTTATTCACACAGAGAGAAAGCAGTAAGGTTTGATTTATGAAAAATATAAAAATAAAATCTAACCTAAGAAGCACAAGTAGAAAAATTCTTTTGTACACATTTTCTACATTCATAGAATGTTTTTCCTTGTATGTGTATATTGATAGACAATCTGAAAGCAAAATAATATTTAGCTTTCGAACGATGAGGATAAGTCCAAGTTTGAAACCATTTTGTTTTACAGTAGTTCACACAAAATTTAAACTTTTTTTCTTTTTGAATTGAGATAGTGTGCGTTCCTGATAGCTTTTATAGCGAGAAACATGAAAATGACATTAATTTGTTTTTTTGAAAGTCTATGATTTACAACATTTACTTGATTCTTTTTTGTCTTGAACACGTCTTTATCTTTATTGTATCACACTATCTTTCCTCCAAAGAGAATCAGAAAAAGGCCCAAAATCAGTTGGTAGTTAATCAAATAAGTCAATCATACCAACTATTATTTATCCTTCAAGTAATCCCAGACTATCATCGTCATTTATTTCTCCACAATTGTTAAATTGAATTGCATAAATATATATTTCTTAATAATACAATCCTACGTATTACAAACTATAATATAATATTGCAACGCAATATTTGAATAAAAGCGTAGCTATACATCTGAATTTGTTATCATAGACAAAATTTCTTCATAGAAATAATAAAATGGCCAATATATATTCATAAATAATGTTGTGTTAGTCATTATTTATTCGGTCAAGTCCAGTACAGTCTTAGAAAAAGTCCTGTCAGTCCTTGGAACCGGTCCTAAGAGCCGTGGGTCCTTCGGACTTTCAGTACTAGAACTTTTTTTTTTAAAGAAGAAATAAAGTTGAGTAACGTCATCAAAGACTAAACTTTATCCATTTTAGTACTGATTTGCTGATACTGATAAGGATCAACAGAACACTATATATGAATACGACGAGGGATACCTTTTTGGAAACGGAGCATAAGTTTAAAATAAATTATTGTTTCCTTAATTTGTCAAAAAAAAAAAATGATGACAGTTTGAGTAAAATTATATAAGACTGCAGTCCGGTTCTGCTCAGTTTAGGTTTGGTTCCGTTTAGTACTACATATCAGTCAAACAACGGATAAAGTTTGATACTTGATGACGTCATTCAACTTTATTTCATTTTATCCGTTCTACAGGGTGGTCCATAAAAATCTTTAAAGGATTATAACAAACGAACTAGATGGTGTAAAACAGTATTTTTTTTATTTTTTTGAATATTTGGAAGATATATTTAATCATATTGAATTATTTATAATGAGATCCGCAGATAAACTCCACCATATGTTCGCAGAAGCTTTGGCAGGCCTGCGATACCTCGAGCAAATCCACCTTTGCCATTGTACGGGTTATGGACTTCTTCAGGGCTTCCACACACGAATATTACTTCTCACAGGCTTCATAATCTACCCTCCCTCAAAGATATAAATTGCATGAATTAAGGTGCGGGCTGATTGCTGTCCAAAATTACGGTCTCCAAATGTGATCGCATTTTTTTGCCAAGACATTCTGCACTTTTTTGGCCCTGTGGGCCGGTACACTGTCTTGTTGGAAGGTGTAATTGCTTCCCTGAATAATCTATTCATCAAGGGAATGTAAATTAAAGATGTAAAACCAGAATTAGTAAATCGTTGGATCAGCACAAGGTCGCCCGGTCTGGCAAATGCTTCTGACGCTGTGTGATCGAGGTTGTTAAGACCGGCAGATCTCATTATAAACAACTGAATGTCATTAAATGTAGCCTTCAAATAAAAAAATGGATCCACCCAATCTAGCTCATTTATTATAAGCCTTTAAATGTTTCCAATTTATTTGGAACTTCCTGTAGTACTGACTGTTCAATCAGTCCTGTACTGGACCCAATAAATTAGGACTGACATATCACTACTTGCAACCATAAAAAAAATGAAGAAAAAAAAAGTGGACTAATTGACTAAATTTCTCATTTTGGATTACAATGACAAAAATAACATGTTGTTTCTCGTAAAGTGAACACTTTTTAATTTAAAAAAAATAATACCTCAAAAAAATTAATATTTTTAAAACTTATTTAAGTTTTGTTGCTTGACACAATATTTTTGTATATTTATTAAATTATATTGCTTTCTGTAGGTCACAGAAATAGAGGTTTTAGGTGATATAAATAATTTTTTTCATGTGTTCTTATTTAAAAGTAATCAGAAATCTCAATTCAAGTGTAAAAATGACTTCTTTTTTCAAAAATTAATAACAAGCTTTAAGATCATAAAAGAAACAGAAAGACCATAAAGATTTTCTCTATATTCTGGAATGTAAACTTATTTTAAATGGGCAATATTTTTTAAAGCAGATACCATCATTTCATAAAAACATTGATATTTATAAAATGTAAATTTGAGAAAGTTGAAAATAGCATTTTAATAAAAAATAATAGTATCTGCACAAAATAGAAAACGTATATTCGGAAATTAAAGGATTTCCAGAGGTTTTTTCGTTGCATTACATTCCAACAAAATACTTAATATTAGAAGAAGTTCTATAAAATAATATTTGCATAATTATTACTCAAAGTTTATACTAGAATTTATATTCAATACTTTCGAAAAATCTTTTTTAATAAAATATCATATATCGTAATTATAAATCCAATGAAAAAAATGAAATGATTGGTGCAAAAAATGTTCTGCAATGAAAGACAGATGATGAAGTTTAAATTTTTAACTATTGCGAGTACTCAAACTGTTTGTATACTCGAAACTTTATTTTTTTAAATAAATTTGATGAAAAAAAGTAACATAATTGTATAAATTTGATGTACAAATTCAAAAATCTTATAATTGAATACTTTATTCAAAATGGACAATATTATTTTAAGTAAATTATCTCATAATAAGATCTTTATTGTATCTTTCTTCTTTTTTTTCAAAAATGTATAAAGATAAAGCCTTAAGTTATTTAATTACGACATTCTTAATCACTGTTGGATTTTTCTTTGTTTAAGAGAATATTACCGGGTGGACAATTAAAATCTGAACACTTAATTTACTGAAAGTTTGAGCCATTTAAATTAATTAATATTTCGATATATTAAAGCATAAATAATTAGTTACAAAAAAAACAACCATGACTTCTTTAGCGGACGTTAAAGTAGAGAAAATGAAACTTGAACGTGATCACTGAATCACCATTCACACATTCCAAGGAGTTGGGTGTCGCCAAGACCACCGTCTACGCCGTCAACAAGTCTGAAACGCTAGAAAGGAAGAAGATCTCTTTCAAAAAGGACAAACTGGACTCGAAAGAGGTAAAGAAAACAGTCCGATACAAATCCCCTCACATCCATGAGGGCCCATGCATGAGATCTCGAGATTTCACTGCAGACTGTCCAGAGACCTATCAAAAAAGTTAGTGGAAAGAACCTTGTGAGGATAAAGATGCCATTTTTGACACCATCAACGAAACAAATACTTTTACTCCGTTGCAAGACTCTTTTGAACGAGTCAGTCAGCACTGGGACGTCACGATACAGTACTACATCCGCAGCGGGTGCCTGGCCTTCCACCGCAACCTGGAAGCCATCATCCCCGCACAAACACACATCTATTTATAGGATTAATTATGTTGAAATTATATTGTTAATTATTCAATTATGTCTTGTTGAAGTTTAAAATGCAAGGTGTTAAGATTTTAATGGACCACTCAGTAGATACGTAATAAGTTAAATTTGTATATAGAAATCAAATTTCGATATACAAATAGGAGGCATGAGTAGGATAGAAAAAGCTGATAAAAATAACTTCTGGATTCAATGGAGATATCATTGAGATCGGTCTTAAAATCATTAATATTATTTATTGCAACCTTCTTTTCAAGACAGTTATTAAAAAAACCATAAATAAATTGTCATTTTCTTAATATTTAGTAACTATTGGACTATTCTTCATTTAAAAAAGGAAGATAATTTTAATTTAAAAAAAAGTGTTCACCTTGCGTTACTTCCCAGGCTTTTTTTCCTCACTTGAATAGTTAAGCAATGTTTTTTCTTCCCAAAAAATAGCATTTTATTGGATATTTCAGCCGGAATACGTTGAATTCCTAACAAATTGAACATACTTTAGCATTGGCGGACATGTTGCCTGTTTTATGATAGCAAATTTTGTTTGCCATCTCAAAAATATGTTGAGATATTTAAAAATAAAGAAGCTATTTTCCTAAACACGTCAAAGTAATAGCTGAATAATTATTCGATATAGAACTTTTAAATAGCGATTCATCATATCTCTAAAGAAAATAATTAAATAACCTTTTTAATAATTAAATTTACAATCAGTAATATACCAGTAGTATAAAAGATATGAGAACATAAAATATGGTTGTCAGAGATGTAAATCCCGAAGCATTTTTAACGTTCTAAGTTTTTTTACTGTAATCCTTCTCCTTATATTCTTGAGGCAAGAACATTGAATTTACAAATTTAACTTTTTTCCCCTCTCCCTCAAAGAAATGTCCTTAATACAAACTGTCGACTATTTATAAAAAGTATGCATATTATGGAGTATGTACAATTTGCTTATACAAATTATAACTTGTACACAGCATATAAATTAGGGTATTTCTTATTTTGCTAAGACGTCCATGTCACCGGGTCAAAATTCGTTCCTTTTTATAATAAAATACAATTTGCCAAATTGTGAGGAAAATTAAAAAATGTTTAGAGATACCTCAATGGTCACAAAGATTTTAAAATTGCTAATGTTTACAAAATAAGTGACTTCTTCCTCAGTTACTGAGAAAAAAGTTAATGAAGGAGCTTATTAAGTTTTATAATTGTTTAAAAATGACTTAACTTTCACAAAGAAATATGTATGTTGTTTCGAGAAAAAGATAATTATAATGTGAAGTACAATTCAAAATATTTGAAGAGAAAACTAATACATATAGGTATAACGTGTTTTACACAATGTTTATATATCTTATCGCAAGACGGAAGTTCTAAAAATATAAAAATAAAATTTTCAATAGGTCTATTATAATTTTGTATTAAATTTCTTTATAATTTTCTATAATATAATTTTATTTTTAAGTAATCGTTGGGTCTAGGATGCCGATTTTGAACCCAGTCAGGCTAAGACGGGATGCCGATTTGGTGGGGGGATCATATAACGGGGGCTTATTCTATACCCAAAACACACAAAAAAACTGGAGCTCAAGGAGATTCTATATGAGGTTGAATTATGAATTAAAAAGTGAATGGTGTCTCAAAAAACAACTTTACGAATAACAAAGTTTTCTAAATTTATTAAAAATCAAAAAAAATATGGGCAAAAAAAGAAATAGGTAAAAATTCATGTTGGACTAAAATATCTGTCATTTTCTGAATAATTTTTCAACTTTTTTCATTTTGTTTTTTTCTCTTTCTTTTAATCAAATGTCAACTTCTAATTTTTAAGAAAAAATGCCACAAAACGATGCATCTTGTAAATAAAAATTTAAATTAAAGCAACTTCAAGTAGTATTTTCAATTTCCAGTACAGTTCATTAAATAATTTTTGCAATATCTCCAAAAATGAACTAGTTATTGAGGGTTATATTTATCGACGACATTATTATCCATTACCTTTTTGATTTTGCAAGTACGAAAAAAGTCTTGGTTGATACGAGTTCCCCTTTAAAATTCCAATACTAACTATTTTATCCTTTTTTTTTTAAATCGCTCAAAATATTTTTTTTTCCATTTCGATTTGGCAATTTTTTGACAAAAATAAAAGATGGACTTCTATTGTAGACGAATTTCATTATACATATATGTTGGTATATTATTTGAAGTTTGTAACAAACAAAAAAATCCAAATAATATATATTATACAGGCGCCATATTATTATAATTCTATTCCATACTGAAGGGGTCTTAACATTAAGAAAAAATAACATTGATAATTGTCAAAGTGATTTCCTGTCCCTTTCTTGCCCACAGCAAATTATAATTTATTTGGCTATGCTAATTATTCCTAAGTACCAAAGAAGCGTTGAAGACTTAACAAATATACCCGAGCTTTGACGGGTAAACAATATAGTTAGTTTATTTAAGTAATATATAATTACTATAGAACTTGCAAAAGTAATTATTTTGATAATATCTTTGAGTAGAGAAAGTTTTATTCTTTTCCGTATTTTTTCTTTTCTCTCTTAACTATAATCATTATGCTATGGTTTAATATAAAACTTCATTGAAAAGAGTTAGTAAAAAAATATTTGATAAAATCAAAGATTAGCACATTTGTCAGGATTTTTTTTACACATGTGTACAGGCTTTACATTAACACTTGTCCGATTGTCCGGGACTGGCAAATTGTCCTGTTGGACAGTTTAATACAGTGTATATGCTGTTCGAATTGACATGTGGTTACAATTCATTCAAACTAAGTTTGTATTGACGTGTGACACATTTTGTATGATCGTCTGGTCATTAGTTTCTTCTTTATTTTTTTAAATTTAGCATCCACAGCCATTATTTCCTCCTGATAACTCTCCTGCATGCGTAAAGTACAACTCAGCTATTTTACACATGCACAGAACGTAACAAAAGTGCATATTGCATCCTCAAACAGGTTAAAAAATGAATGTAAAGACTGGTGTGTCTACGACCAGTCTACTAGATAAAGGTAAGTTGCCAATTTCAACAACCAAATCATAGTATCACCGATTTTCAATATATTTAGCGTAAGGGATATAATTCATTTTAGAATAGGTTTGTCTCCATGAATTAAATATGATGATGATTATATATGAATTAAAGTAGCATTGTTGTCTCTAAGGGATTTTTTTTAATCAATCTTAATTTGTAATGAGGTGTTTCTCCTCTCAAGAGATGGGATTTGTGTAAGAGCGCAAAGAGAAGGTGGGAGCGAGACATATGGTATTACTGAATTCAGACTATAGTTAATATCAACTACATTTTAATCTAACAAAATAAAATTTTGTTCGAGATTACATTCGATTTGGTGTTTTTAAAGTATTATGAGATAGGTTCGCATGCTGTATCAACAAATGGGCCGGAGAGATATATTTGACAAAAAAAATTCCAAAAGATAGGATAATTTTTTGAAAAATGCAAAACCTTGATGACGAAGTTTTATGATCAAATGATGATCGTATAGATTGGAATATGCATGAGTTTGACAAAGAATCCAATCAACTCCATGATGGCAAATCCAATGTCCATTGCAATGGCGGTCTTTTGGAACTCTTTAAGATCTGGCATGGTGTATCGTCTTACATGTAGGACCGAGTACATTGAGAACTGCTCCAAGAGTTAAGCAAATTGTACAATATGACCCATGTTTCATGATGATGACTAATGTTTACTAAGTCTGCATGATCTCACAGGTATAAAATATATTAGCTCACTTGCGCTCATAAATCATATGTAAAATAGTAAAATCGTTGACTTGGCTTTAAGTCAATCTGGATTACTTTAGGGTGAATATTTTAAAATACTAGGCTTTATTATTAAAAGTAGAGACGATTCTGGTTAATAAATGATTATAATAAAACTTTCGAAAATCAACAGTTGTCAGCGTGGAGGAGAAAAGGCAAACGGTGTCAGATTTTTCTCACCTCCCAAGTGAGTATCAAGGAGATCACGAAGATCGCAAGGTTCTCCTTGAGTCTTGTTTATAAGATTAAAAACATGTTGGCTTTAGATCAGAGAGGTTATCTCGCAGCAGTAGATGTTGGAAAATCGGGATTATGGAAGATGTGAGACCTTCGATCACCAGAAGTCGGGTAAAGTCGATGAGGCAGCATACCAAGGCTCTCAATTTTAGTTATTGGACTTTGAGGAGGTATGTGAAGGATTTGGGGGAGGGCCTTTTGTGTACGACGACATCAGTAACTGCTTTGAATAGCAACCAAAGCCCCAGAAATTGTTGACTTGGTAAAAGCATAATTGGTCAACAGTTTGTATCTCCTATCCAGACTGTTCTCCCTTCGACTATGCCATTTGACGTATAGTAAAGAAGATAGCCTGTGCTACCCCTCTCCGAAATTTGGCTGACATCAAAGCTTCTTTCGAGAAGTAGTGGGTAGTCATGTGCGACGCCTTAATCAAGAAGTGCTGCGTAGTTTGGTAGCAGCCAAAGGAAATTATTTTGAAATATAGAAAGATATATGAATAAAAAGTATGTGATAAAGCCTCATCATTGTACTCCTTTTCATTCTTGAAAAAGTTATCCCTTTTGGTTCGTTATCAAAATGTCTACTACTTTAAGCACTGTACATGATGTAAAAAGATAAATTGGGAATTTCTCCTTTTCTTGGTTTTTTTCAAGATTTTTTTTTTTTTAGACGTACCACATACGCAGATAGTTTTTTAATACGTATGGATTTATCTATTTTTTAACTTTGAGTCCTTTTTTATATATAATATGTCAATAAAACTTTTTCTTAAATGTGTTCTAAATTTTTTTTTCCAACATTTCAAGGACTTTAGGGGAAAACAAGGAAGATAATGAAGAGGATGATGGATACTCCGACGACTACGAAGAAGCATCAGAAGATGATCCCCTGAACAAAAGAGAAGAAGATGGAAAAGGAAAGCTTTTTTCACCCTACGTCTCCATTTTTGATGGCCAAACAAAACAACCCACCATTGGAAGCCGCTCTTCATCCCGCTTAACAAACACGTCTGGAGATCAAGGTCACAACTACTAACTAACTAAGTCGTGTCAAAATTCAAAACTAATTTTCTACTTCTTCATTTTATAATGTTGTTGAATCATAGATCGATCGGTTCTTCCAGCCTCGGATATGAAAAAACGAACGCGTAAAAAGTCAAATACTTCCTATGTGAAGAATCGGATTACCTCTGCCAAAATCAAGGAAAGAAATGAACTAGCCAATAAAATACATGTACTTCAAAGTCAGATTAAAGTATGTATTCGTCGTATTTAAATATATTTTGTAGCGTAGAACGATAGGCAGGGTTTGGAAGATGGCCAAGGGTCAGGCCCCACCGACTCTCCAAATTATTTACCTTTATGAACGTGTTGTATATTTCATATACTTAGTATAAAATTAAATTCGCCAGAACAAACTTTCAAACTCTTGCCCTACCCTTAGTATAATTTTCGAAGTCTGCCTATGAGTAAAACCTCCAAACTCACTGCCCAGATCTCGACATATTCGGAATTTGACGCTAAATGGCAATAAAACTTTGCCTTTACGGTCTGAATCATTTTGGTGGAATCACAGGAGCTTCGTAAACAAAATATTGTTTGTGCTTCAGTATTATGCCGCTATATAGCATTGTTTTTAACGGATTTCAAGCCATTGTAAGGGTGTGATATAAGATTTTGCTGTATTTTCGATCTTTTTGTGATTTTATGTACTTTACAGACTCATATCCCGGTTAATCTCGGCTTTAAATTTTTACAGAACTGGCTTGAATTTATTTCAAATCTTTCCACCCTGAAATTTTGTATCCAGCTTGATGTAAACAAAAACTACAACATGTATGCTGAAACGATTGAAAATTGAGGCTCTTACAGCCTCAAAGTTAATAGAAATACAAGGTCCCATAACGCGTCTACGACTGATGTTTGACTTCCAACACGCTCTTTAATATTGACGTCATAGTTATGAATGGTTGCGTGTTTTGTCAAAATCTGTCTTTCCTGTCAAGTAGTCGGTACGATACATCCAATTGAAAAATCAAGAAATAGTGACGTCATAGACCATGATTGGTTGCTTATTTTTCCAGAATCCCTCTGTCTTGCCGAACAGTTGCTTCTATACAACAAATTAAAAAACCTAGCAAGCCCGATTACATGATGGTCTAACCTTGTATTTCTATAAAACTTGGGTATCCCTAGCTCTAGAGAGATCAGGAAGTTCCTGAGAAGATCCTGACGGTGTTGCTGAAGGAGGACTTTAGCCAAAAGTTAGTTTCTTGAAGAAAGAAAAACATCCACGGATACTCCACGCACTCCGTAATATTTCAGACTAAAAATATGAGTCCTAAAAAATTCAGAGGTTATATTATGGAACATATATCATCTGAGCCTATTTCACTGAAATTTTTGTAAAAAGAATGTAACTTTAGTGTAAAAACTTATAGTTGAGAAAAAACTAATAAGTTTTAGGTTATTTCTTTTGAGAAAAATTGATTTGGAATCCGACTGCAATGTTTCTCCACACTCTTTCAAGAATGAGCTACCATCAAGTTCCAGGATTCTAATTTATATAGTCTTATAGGTATAATATACTATCAGAACTTCCCGGCGTGTCTTGGTGTTACTAGGTTTTGATAAAAAAAGAAAAAATGAACAACTTTGATTCAATAATATAAATATATATTCCCTTTTTCTATAACTTTTAAATATGACGTTTTGAACTTAAGCTACGTACGCACGTTGCTACATTTTTATTTCTTAGATAAAGTAGTACACAGTTTGATTTATTAATACATTTATGGGTTAAGTTACGCATCGTCGGACACATCAAAGTGGTGTTTACATTCATGTACTTTGTAAAGATATTGTTTGTTAAATTTGAGGTTTTTTTCAAAGAAACACATTGACAAATAGGTTAGTAGGAAGTGTGAATCAGAACATTCTCATTGGAAAATCGAAAAAAGAGATTATTGAAGATTCAAAAACTCAATTAAATTTACTTTTAAATGTTCCTTAACTTTGAACACGATAAAATAGCAAAAATATCAGATAAAAATATACGTGCAAGCGCAAATGCTGTTATGAAAATTTATCTCTTGGGTTCATAAAATTCAACGTGATACAAAATCCCTGATCTTTGAAAGGAAAGATATAATATTACTTTATGAGAACATAGAGAGGGAGGAACAGAAACCCCAAATTCATATTGTCGTGATGAAATGTTGAATCTATGATGGGGAAGAATTATCTCCAACTCTAAATCAACTTCAACAATCAAGACTTACCATTTGAATATTGATGATCTAATCTTTTATATTCTTTGGTTTCATTTGTTAATAATAATTTATAGTACATAATTTCCTATCCATTACTATTCTACAAATACAATGTTAATAGTTATCGTCTTTGTTAAGAAGAAGGTTCATTAATTAAATTTGAAGAATCATGTTCGATTTGGTCTGATATATTAATAAGGAAAGTAGTATATAGCTTACATTTTCCATAGAATAAGTGGATCACGCCTAGATAGCGCATCCTGTTTTAAGAATACAAAACGCTTACCTCCTCCAAGATAAAGGAAGTAATAACTGACAAGTTAGAACTCCGTTATTGCTCAATTCAATTTCTCATTGATTCAATTATCAATGATTTCATTTATAGTTTTATTAATCAATTCATTTAATGTTATATGCTAAAATTCGTATATGAATTAATTTGAGTTCTGAATTAATTAATTATTTACAATCTATTGCCAAACAGTCGATTTGAAATTTTAAAGGTTTATTTAGAAACGGGTGAAGACTACATAACAATCTCTTTTGAGATCCTGGGTTAAAGTACTAAAGAATTGTTGTAACGTAACTGTTACATGTCCGACGATGAGTAACTTATCCTGTATCATATTTTAATTATTTGGATAACCCTAGCTATGCATATTAAATATGTGTCTATTAGTATAAAAGGTGGTACACATATGTGAGTACTACTGCTCTTAAGTATATACGCTATTTTTTGTATGTTATTTGTAATTATAACAGATGATAGGATTAAAGTATTGCAAAAATTGTTTTATCCTCCTTTTTCTTAAATGCACGAGATAAAAGAAATGATGCTTCTAAAACATTGGACTCCAGACGGAGTAAAAATAAACCAAGAGATCTGAAAGGAAGTGGACTACCTTCTCAATTTAAGAGATTAGCTTCTATCATAATGGTATCCTACTCATACCATTTTCAAAGTACAAAAAAGACATTAAACCTTCCCTTCACCATATATAAATCCCCCTGGTATTTTATGTAAGAAACAGTTGATATTAAGCCAACATGTAACAAAATCCCAGAAGAAACTATGCAAGGCTTTAACAAAGTGCTTGGTCAAGATCATCAAGGCAATGAATCGCCATTTTGTATAACCTTTGTGTGTATAGTGTTTCGAAAATTTAAATCTTCTATATTCTTTTGTAAACTTTTTCAATTGGCTTATTTTGATTTGTCTAATTTTAAATTTTATATGGGACTTTTTAAAAAAACCACCTTGTATAATCAAGAAGTCTACTCTGTAAAGAATACAAAAGTGGATATTGTATCCATATGATTTTTAATTTTAATCGATGATAGCATTAAGAGATTTGTCTTCCTACAATATATAGCATGTGGATTAATGATATTATTAGCAGAATTCAACATAACGTTACATCAATTTTCTTCCATGAACAATTAGGTTTTTTGTACTTACAACGCAACATATATTTTTCGTGGATCATACAATAAATGAATCAAAGGTAGTAAGAATTTAAAAAAAGGATGAGTAGTTCATTCAACGTCTCATAAAGGGTGATCAAACCAAGTGTAGACATATATTTTTTGAAATAAAAATAAAATGACACATTTGACTAAACATACAAAGAAAAGTACAAAGAAAAAATATATAAATTGAGTGTTCAAAATATCCTCCCATTGCCTTCACTAAACGCTAAGAAAGCACGTATAGTTTCGGGAGATGTGTCTTCCCAACAAATGAGTAATTTTACCTCTAGATCTTCAACCCTTGAATGATTTGAGGAACAGGCCTCACTCACCAAGGTACTTCTTATTGCAAACTCCATTGGGTTTAAATTAGGAAACCACAATTTCTTTAGCCAAAATCCTTCTATATTCTCCTTACCCAATTCCCGAACAAGATTGGCTGTCTGTTACGTGGCTCCGTCTTGTTGGAGAGTTATTCCATCTTTTCCAAATGTATTTTCACTCCAAAGTACCAATTTCTCCTCCAACATCTTTAAATACACGTGTTGATTGACTTGTAACCCCTCTTCAATGAAGAAGAGAGAAGTTTTTTTAACAGTTGAAGTTACGACCCGAAACCATCACTGAAGTTGGCTTCTACCTCTATAAGATCAGCCTTTCATTCAATGGGATGTATTCTATATTCGCTGTCACTTTGATGATTATGCAAGGCCTAGATAGTGAATAACTTTTCATCCGTTCAATGTACTGGTGGTTGCGTGTCATCTTCAAGTTTCTCCAAAAGAAGTTTCCTTCATTATAAAGCTAAATCTATTTTATCCTGCAGTAGGAACATATTATTTAGACAGCTTTAAGCCGATTAGAAATAAGTTTTAATTTTTCTTTTTAAAGAGTATTTTTTTAACAGTCAAAAACTATCAACACTTTGAATGTTTAGTCACACTGTATAAATAACTGTTAATAAGCATACATTTGTCAAATGAAATTAATACTACTTAAAAAAATCAATATTTTAAAATTATATTTTTTGACACCTTACTTTTTGTTGTTGCTAAGGCCCAATATACTTGACCTAATAATTACATTTATTTTTAACTGGTATCATTATAAATTGGCACGAGTAATAATGACGTAATTACATAAATAAAGATGAAAGCCTATTCATATCACATCACATTATAATGTTCTTGTTATGATTTTAGAAACATATACACATTTGTTGTAATTATTAATTTGTCGTAAAACTAGTATTTGGATCTGTATATTAAATGCGAGTGTGTGCGTAGGTGGGTTGTTCCGAGAATGACACCAAAACCAAACAATGGATTTTACTGAAAATTTTTATTTCATTTTTTAAAGATCCATTAACTGTTCTCATAACATTTTTTTAAATTTTCAAGGCCATAGAAGCCCTTATATTGTATTTTTCTAAAAACATCTTTTTGACAAATTAACTACTATTTCTTATAAAACAGAAAAATGAAGAACATAAAATTTTAAACATTATTTCCACTGCATTTTGGAATGTATCTTTGCAAACTTTTTTAGAGGAGATTTTAAGGTTAAGAGAAAAAGAAAAAAGTGAAGAGGGAATAAGACAAAGGATTTTAAAGAAAATAATATTAATGATGAGCGGGCGACAGATAGTTTAACTTGAATATTACTTCTTCTCTAAAACCTTTAAAAAAAAAGTAAAGAATTCAGAATTTTTTTTTTTTTTCCGGCCAACGTCGGACTAACCTACTTTATTTCCCTTTAGAAAGGGTGCAAAGATCCATACCAACACCGACATGCAGCGAGAATAATTCTTTAAATTTTACAATCTTTATTTTTTATTAAGAAGAAGAATTCTTAATTAATTTTAATTTCTTCATGTTCCTGGGCAACTATCGTTTAAAATTGTGTTTTAGTTATAAATTAAGAAATTAGACAAAACAATATTTTGAGGAATATGCTGCATAATTTTCCACAATACTATATTTCTAACCTCATGTCAAAACTACATAAATTTTTGACAAACGATTTGGTAGAGATTAGGGAAGGTCGAACATTGTACTTGAGATTTAGAGAAACAAAATTGGACATTAAAGAGGTTTTGGATATCAATGGAAAAATAAAACCTAATAAAGGGCTTTTATTCTTAAGGCTCACAAAATGACGGACATCAAAAAAGAAAACACTATTTAGAAAGATAACTGAGGTTTGGTTAGAATCCAGATCTTATGAGTAATTTAGTTCAATTCTAGGCCTTAGAGAAAAATATATTGTTAAATAATTGAAATTTCATGTATTCATCCCATAACGCCCACTAGGGTAATTTGTAGTCATAGTTTTTTTAATTTTTGAAATTAGAATATTATCATCAGATTCTTAGACATAAATATATTTTTTTGAAAATCTGTCAAATTCAAAATCAAAGAATTTTAATATTGTGTTAGATAGATATTTTTGATATATTATTTTTTATCAAAAAGCATGTCCTTATTTTAAATGATGAAAACAGGAAATAAATAAATATAATTCACGAAGGAAAAATCAACTTAATTTCCATTTAACAAACAATTAGGGATTTGAAAATTATACAAATCATCATGAGTATACATTTCATAAAAATATATGTTGGTAATCTGCAAAATATCAGTGCTCTTAATAATTATTTCTCCATATTTTGAAAATTCAAACGGATTCGTGAGTAAGGAGCACTATACTTTATTTAATGATCATTTTCAGTAGATATGTCATCTAATAAAGTTACTTACACATACTTTTCTTTTTGAATTACACTCACGAGGATTTCCCTTCTTTGCATACAATTAAGGCGGGTTACCATATCTATCGTGTGTGTACTCGTCTAAGTGTATCTATAGGCATATATATAAATTATATTGGGGGAAGAGTTGCTCTCAAAAAAATATCATTTATACAAGGTTAATCTTATCTAATGGTACACATTTTTCCAGAGTAAAATTTAAACGAGAAGTTTGTGAAGACATCTATTTGTATTATTATTATTATTCACCGTTACTTTGGATATGTACAATGCAATTTCGTAAATAAATAAACATAATAGTTTAAAATTATTACTTCATATAAGAACTTTCAAAAATTTCTATCAAAGAGGCCAGTTGGAAAATGAAAACATAAAATAGCCTATTTCATGCAAGAGGTGTATTTTCGTGGGGGAAGTTAAGTGTCATTGATTTAAAAGATGTTTTAAACTAAGCACATCAATAATAATTTAAAAACATCATTAATAAAACACATCCATAATGGTTACTATATAAAAATTATTGAAACCAAAATAAATACAAGCAATCAAGAGTCCGGGTTAGAAGTTCTAAAAATTCTAAGAATTAACTTTAGTACCTTTTTATGTACTGTAGTGATACCGCTGGATAAAATGTCACCTCTTTTGGCCGTGTCATCTGCATTGGGGATGTTTATGGAAAGGGAGGTGTATATCCGGCAAATGATGTCATAAAAATTGCTCCAATTTCATAAGGGTATAATGTCTCATAGGATATAAGCACTCCAGCAATTAATGCCTTAGAGTTTGATAAAGCAAAATCAATGGCTTTAGACTTTTGTGGCGACTACTTCTTCCTTTGAGATAATCCAAAGAGTATAGAAGCTTTGATAAAATTAAAAGGTTTATTTTCCAGACCCTTGATGTTGATGACGATTAATCTTTGTAGAATTTCGACAGCCCTGCAATTCACAAAGGCATGCAGCATAGTGTTAAAAAATTTGCCACAATCTTTGCATGGCTTATAAAGTTTTATACAATTGGAAGAGATCTGAAATGGTGCGGTAAATTTCTTACAATCCGAAATATACATAAGGGAATATAAAATTATTTTTCTCCAATTTTTTCGAGGTCCTAACAAATTTAAATAAATATCACAAATAGGTTGAACTTCGTCTGTTGTTTTAATAAAAGTCATTTTAAGATGCCAGGGTATAGGAACAGTAAAATCTTTGCTCACTCATTTCAAAGGGAAGTAACAACGACCATTGCAAAAGGGGATTTGCCCCTTTAGGTTATGAAAGGTTAAAATATTGTTTCCCAGGGCTTCTTCCCCTAATTTCTTTGGAGAGTTAAGATTCCTAAACAAGACATGCTTCTTAACCTTGCCTTGGATTATGTCTAGAATAGAATCCTGATTGAATAAAGGAAAAGCTGACCAAATAATGTGTTCAGCTCCAGTCCATATCGAGGAGTGAGCAATTTTCTCGTTGGTGAGGTCAGTACTAATCATGAGCCCATGGTAAAACTCGCTGGATGAAACCTGTCTCCTCCATTCAACGTCCGGTTTCCTGGACATATCTATAAAAATGTTAATATATATTTTCGAAATTATATTTACTAGGACTGTAATTCTGCATCTATTTAACAAAATCATTTAAAAATAGTGTTTGGCAAAACTTATATTCAATATGTGAGCTCTCAAATCTAATAATTGCCTCAATACGAGGCCAAAATCCTTTGCAGAACTTGACTAAGTAGTCAGACTTGAGCTTAGTCCATTCTTTCTTGATGGAAGCTTCTAGAGACTGGACACTCCTGTGAAAAGTAGCACGCACCCTTTTCTCCAGAGGTGCCTAGACGGAGTATTCCAATGGGTTGCGTCTAGAGAGGAGGGCAGCCATATGTTGAAGCCCCAAAAGTCCAGAAAGTTGTCGCTCAGGGAGGCCCAGGTCTGCAATGACATGGAGCTTCGTCTTGTCCCTGAACTTTTCTCTGGCCCAAGGTAAGACTTTATTATCCAGAAGTTCGATGTTAGCATCTGCATTGAGTCACTCCTACCTCTCCACAAAAATGGGAGGGCATACTTTGCCTGTGCTCACCATTGGATTTGTTGTTCTCGAGACATGTCTCACTGATACATTGTATGTATGTTCGGTTGTGATTCATATTCAAAAGAGCATCAACGGTGAAAAAAAAATCATCAGACAAGAGCAAAACTTTTCTCAAATTTTTGTTGGTCTTTTAGTATCTTCCATCCTCTTTCCAACCGTATCAGCTTGATTTGTTTAGAAATAAGACGTATTGTTGTCCTCCTCTGTTATTTTGCACCAATGTCATTCCGGATTGAAAATCATAAAATGTGTACCACTGGATAAGAGCAACCCTGTACACGCACGATAGATGGCCTAACCTATCTTTATGAAATACATCTACAGCAGATTTAAAAAAAAAGAAACGACGAATAAGGGAGTGTGAAAATAAAAACCGGTTAACTCGGATAAATGTCTGATAATGTAGTTCCTATGTAAGGGAACTTACCCGAGTAAAGAGGATCACGAGCCAGTTCTAATAAATAATTATTTATAAACATAAAGTCTAAAACGGTAGTTCCACCCTCAACTGCCAGTCAACGGAATCCTCGAATCCTGACATCTTTATTATTGAGCCCATAGTCTGGCTAAAGTATAATACACAAATAACTTTAGTACATACTGCATCCGCGTTTGGTATGCCCGAGTCCACAAAGCCATTGCCACCAACCAAACTTCGTTTTTACCTATGTTGTAAGTACATCCCTATTTTCTCCTCCACGATTTCACTTACATAATGAAAATCCAGTGAAGAATGGGCATGTTAAAAAAAAAGAAACCGAAAATCAACATGATAAGCCTAACCATTTGAAGAACGTTTTGGAAGAGAGACAGAATAATGCTCATGAGGTTTCTTTAGATCGGCTAGAATCAGCTGTTACAAGAGTGGAAGGAAAACAGGATATAAACAATTACATTTGCTAGTATTTCTTTTATGTCAATACCCAATTATACTCTGAGTCCAACAAGGACTTACAATTATCACTCTGCAACAAATCCTCAGTCTTATAAGAGCACACCCAAAGTTCCATCAAGTTTTAAATATAGTTGAGTCTTTTTAGGAAAGGATGTTGACTACTCAAGCAATAAATAATGATGAAAACTGCTAAGGAAAAGAAAATCCATTCTCCAGACTACCAATTCTAAAAAAACAGACCAGCTAAAAAATGCACCGGATTTGCATCATTATGGATCGCTCTATCACTTTCATTAAAAAGATGGAAGGACTCCGTGCAGCTGTCAGAAAGAGCAGAACTTCTCTGTTTTATTCCTTAATTTTTGATTTATTAGTTAAGAATTGAGAATGTTTATATATTCAAAGTAACTGACTGAGTGTTTTCGCTGATGTTGAGTAAAAAAGAGTGAAACTGCTCAAATAAAGGATTTCAAAGCTTATGTATAGAATATTATACGTATGACGCTTTAAGGATAAAATTATGTGACTATAGTAGTTTCACAAATTTACAAAGTGATGCTTAACGGGTTGGAAAAATAGGCTTTACATTTTGTTGTGTATGGTTGTGTATTACTAAAAGTAATACGAGACATGAAAGCTTATACTTTCATTTTTTTTTTATGACTGAAATGGAATTATTGAATTAAGGTATTTTTCAGAAAATCTATACAATTTCCGAAATTTTCTTTTTCTAAAAGCATGTGAATTATTTCATATATGGATACATAAGTGTATCATGTGATATCCTCGAATATTTGTTTCCTTGTTTTCTCGTAACCTTGAGACCTCACTAGAGAGTTTTTTCGGCAAATCGTATGTATATTCTATTATTTTAAAATCACAATCATTTTAGTATACAAGACATATGTATGCATTTTTCAAAAATCTTTAAATTGTCAATGAAGACAGTTTTTTTTTGGCGGATTTACTTTAAAATTAGCTTGAAACCGGCTTGGAAGGAGGAACATGTAATTTTTTGGCATATTAATCATTGTCTCCTTGATGGTGTCCTTCAGATACTCCTTCATGGCAGGATATGTTCTATTTGTTTTAGATTCAACGTAGCCCAAGACAATATAATCCATTGGATTAAGATCTGAAGGGGAGGGGGCTATTTTTCCAAATGAACTCATAACAGTACTCACTCACCCACTTCATCGATCTGTTTTAGGCATTAAAATGTGCTGAGTCTTGTTTCCAGATTCAAGGTCGATCTCCAATCACAATTAAGGCCTCTTCATTTGAAATCTCCATGTTGCTGTGGACAAAAGCATTGTCACAGCAAAACGCCGTTCCTTCTTTGTAAATTCAATCTTCTTTATATCTGAAGCAGCTTTAGCCTTGATGCCCATAACATGACTAAATTTTGTTGATACATCAACGCATCTGCTTGCAAAAAAAAAAAAAAAAAAAAGACACCAGCAAAGATCTGTATTATAACAAAATTACCAGCTCACACAAGCGCCGATTTGATCTTAACGCTCTATACAGTGTACATAAGCAAATCGTACCGTTTTTGATTTTTGACATATCAGCCCACTTCTTCTCAGCAGAGGTCTTTCTGGGAATCAACCTTGTAGTGTGGGACATTGAAGTCTTGCTCTCAATGTATCTCCACATTCCGTTGTCCAGTGACGAGCAGTCCGAAGACCACAAGTTTAGAGGTCAGAAAACGGTGAATTTTTTTTCTTGTAGCAAGCTCCATTTGGCAGCTTTTAGGGACATTAATAGGCCCCTAGTTTCTTGAATACATTTATATAGTCCCATCACAGACGTTAAGGTCCTTTTTCAATGATTTTTACTGGTAGTTGGCAAGGCTTCAACTTCAAAGGCCAAACCGATCAAGAAATCTTCAATTTCAATATTCTTACGTCCTCCAATTCTGTCTTTCTAGAGAAGTCCTCTCCGCTGTCAATGAGCCTCCAGACCTTATGGACAAGGTCAATATAGTAATTCACTATGTCTGCGGCTTCATTTACTGATTTATGTGCGCAGAGAAGATCTGCAATCTGTTGCATTTGTGTCTCTATTGTCGTTGTTTGTTGACGTATCGCAGCCAATAATACAGAGTATAAAGGCTGATAAATTTTTCAACCAATTCCTTTTTTTTTAACGCAACATTTATTGAAAGTAATCATGGGTTGATGGAGCTCTATTTGCTACAGTAGGATTTGTAACGCACACGGTAGATAAATATTTTTTTTTACCGAATGGCGATTTGAAAATTGTACAAAATTACCTGTAAATGGCTTTTAAATAAGCTAAATTTATTTGAGCTTATGCTTATCTCGGCAATCTCACTGACATACAAAAAAATCCTATTTTGTTGTCAGAACCCGATTCCTTCGTCTTAAAGTGAGTTTCAACATATATCGGACGTGCATATATTACTACACAAATAGATAGCTTCTTTTTAAAAACTCTCTACTTAAGTTGGGCACGTTTAACCCTCTGTTAGTGAACTAAGATATTGTACAAATACTTAAACTGTATTCAAAACTTTATTTATCTTGATAATGCCATATTTAGGACTTATTGCATATTTATCTATTTAAATTGAGCTTTAGAGTATTACATTAACTGAACATGCTTTAAAGTCGTTCCTTTTTTTCCATTGAATTTCTGAAATTTTTTTTTTTTTTTTTTTCAATGAGAGGACTCAGACGTACAACGGTAGCAACGAAGTAATAATATTGTAGCTATTATTTTATACAATACATGCAACTCATGAATAACTGATTAGATTCCCAAAGTTGCTCTGTGTCAATCGATTGATTTATCCGCTAATGTGGTAGAACACTGAAGGAAAATAAGCATTTCCTAACCTATTAAAAGTAGTCATTAGATATTTATCAATACCCACAACTTCAGTTCCTAATGAGAGGATCTTCTCATCTGCTCTGGAAATAATTTCGAAGAGGAGAAATACTTGTTGCTCATTTCCCATCGTGGTAGCCTCGATTAATATAGTATTAAAGTGTAGATAATTTAATAACTATCAGAACTTATTAATCAACTTTTTGAAATAATTTCCTTTGTATGTGAATAAACGTGAACCAGGGGCATTAAATGAAATATACATACTCATATATGTATATTGTATATCCCATTAATAATTAGCAACATAACTTCTCTTATTAACGCTAATTCTTGATAGCAAACTCGAAACCAATTTTAGAAACTCAAAGTAAAATATGAGTATCATCGCATTATTCAAACTCACTTCACTTCAATAATCATATAACCTCAAACTTGACCAAACTCGACAATTTTAACTCGATTTCAACTCTAGTTACAACTAAAGACGCCGATATTAGTCATCAAAAAGGTTAAGACTTGGTGGAAGGGAAATGTCTTATATGAAACAAAACCGTATTTATTTATGGAAGAAAGTTCAAACCGAATTAGTTCGATCTTAAAAATATTATCACGATTTCAAACACAGATTGGATCTAAGAGTTCCTTACCGAGTCCCAATATTCATATCTACTTTTTACAGTGTTTTCATTTTTTTTTTAAACTATTCATCCAATTCAGATTGTCAGCTATTTCATGAACTAGATGTTAGGCTAGAAAAACATAAAAAACTTAATCAATATAAGTTTGTACAAATTAAAATATAAGATGATAAATCAAGAAGAATATCTTCCAAGAGATTAAAAATATAATGATAATGGAATATGACGTCATGTTTCCGGGACTTTTAAAAGTAAAAAACTCCATAATGATAATAATCAACTCAAAGTGTCTTGTTATTACGAATTTACCAACATTAACATAAATATTTAAGAAATACCTATACAACTATATATCCTATTTATAAATGTTCCATAGGACACGTACTAATATTTAGTGATGTCCAAATCATGCATAAAAATGGAGCTAAATATTTAAATAAAAATGCAAAAAAAAAAAAAAAAATACAAATAAATTAGAAGAAAATCCATAAATCCTTTAAAAAAAGCTTTATCTTGGATTTAAATATTTCCATAAAATTATGACTTTTTATTCACACAAACTCTTATTCCACGGAATAATCATCTGATCCCTCAGGAGGTCCTCTGTTAGGCTCTTTCACAGTCCACAAAGGACATGGTGGTGCAGTTGAAGCTCACTATGATGATGGGATTATCCATAACTCTGAACACATTCTCACCAGAGTGCAAAAACCAATATTACGTATATTCTCAAATGCAGGGTTTTTCTTGAGAATCTAATCCAGCTTGTGGGGAAACTTGGGGATGATCATGCTCTTGTGGCTCTTCTTAATCATGGGCAAGATGCAAACAATCCTGGAGCTGAGTCATGATCTACTTTAGGACCTTGAAGTTTCACTTTATTCAAGAGAGGTCTTCGGCAAGAGAGGCAAATCGATTGTAAAAACGTCAATCGGCGGCAACATGGATAGAATAAACGGGAGTGTGGAACCTAAGAGACATAGCTCTCTTGTTTTGGAGGGAAAAACTTAGAGAGTGTGTAATCAGGCCTGTTACTATGGAACAATTGCGCTAAAACAAAATTTCCACGAAAAATTCAATTTCAAGGTCGAAAATAAATAAAAATGTAAATAAAGGCCAAAAATGAAAATAAATTTGATTTACATCATTTGGACATCACTCACTATAAGCATCAGTTGACAAATTGAACACTTTTTTACCCTTATACGGGGTGCAGCAAAAAAATGTCATTTTACCAAAAGGGAATAAAATAAATTTTTGCTTCATAATGATAGTACACAATTTCAATTTTGTTTTACAGAGTTTCAACCTCTATATTTCAACATGATTATAATCTATTCAATACAAACTTCAATCATATTAAATATACAACTTCACAAACAGGGAGTCATGGGATTTTTGTTCTTCTTAGTTTATATAAAATATGCTGAATTTTAGTTAAACAGCGTTTTACACTCAAATATAAATTGCTTTTATGTCTGTATATTGTTCCTGCTAAAAAAGCAAGGCCTTTTTTCCATTTCAACCAATATAAGGAAAACTGGAACCTTACATTTCGGAAGATACTCAAAACATCTATTGGTTTTCATTAGTAACAATTTTTATTAATTGCGGATAATAAGTTTATGAAGTAATTAGTTATTGGCGATTCTGCAAAGATTTTAAAGATGTTGACTTCTCCGAAAAAAAATCTGGTTTTAATTATCTGATTGGAACAAAAAGGACCAACATAAAATTCTTACTTGACATCAGATTGCCTGGCTTTTATTTTAGGTATCTAGCATCATGATTAGTAGATTTATTTCCGTTCAAAGAATTTTGCAAATTTGATATTAGGAAAATGAATTGAAAAACATGGTTTTTGTATATTAAAAACTGAATAAATTAACAGATTTTCATAAATCGTACAAACTAAAACCCAAAACTTAAACTCCAATTATTTTAATGTTAATGTTGGAAATTTCTGTTGAACCATTTTTTTGGCAATATGTATTTCCGAGAGAAACTCACGTTCCTCACTACTCCAACACATGACAAGACTGACAATATTTACAAACAAAACAACTTCATGTTTTGGCCTCTAGAATAAATCCATGCCATTCCATTACTAGTTCTACAGTCTAATTCATTATAAAAAGGAAGTTATACCTTTTAATTCATCATCTGAAATAGTAATTGGAGAAAAGAATATCAAGTTTTGTAAACTATAGTAGATGATATATTGTTTCTGAACAAATAAGTTTCTATCCACTTACATAATAAGAATATATAGAAACTTTAATACCTTGATAATTAATTGTAGAAGGCATAATTAACTTAGAAACTAATAAAGTAAAGAAAAAAAAATAGGTTGGAGGAAGTATATGATAAATTAAGTATTTACATAGAAGTTAGAGCAAATGGTTCTAAGATGTTTGTCCCTGGGAACTTTTACCTTCCCGAAGATTCACCCTGGGAACCTTCGCCCTCATACCGAGTGGAAAATTAAAACTTACACACTTGGAAAGAAAAAAGAAAATAGCCTGTCATTCTTTAATTATACTTTTAACAAAAATCTTTATTTTTCTGATACATAGCCAATGTCAAATTGATTTACTCTATTTGGCCTTACATATGGCGACAAGCCTCTTGCAATACGAGTTGCATATATAATAAATACAGTTTGGGTTCACGGGAGCCCACTTTTCGACGACAGGGACCTTTACAGCTTCAACGTTCACGTAACAGATGCTACAGGCCCTCTTCTTAATGTGGAAAGAAAAGTCGCGGGAATTGAAAATCGGACTGTATAGTGGCCACATCGGGAACCAGATCAGCCACAATGCCTAGCGCCATTGAGGATGCTGGTTGATTGGTGGCGGTCACCATTCGAAGGTCCTCATTAAATTCCCTGAAGCCGACATAACGTTCATTACAGGGATTCTAAAGAGGATCAACATCAAAAGTATTTTCTTCTGAGAAGAGGATGTCTCTGCCTGGCACCGCACTCTTCATGTTGGTTAGAGGCCCCTGGCAACGTTCAAGATGGGTCATCTTAATGACTTTGGTATGCTTTCCAACACAACAACTATCTACGTACGTACTTTAATTTATGAATGAGGATCTATGGGTGACAGAGAACGAAGAAAGTGTGGAGGAGGGGGAGGGGGTTAAGGGAATCTCCATCGAACGTAAAAAAGGCAGGAAAAAAGTTAATGTATCTCAATAATATACTTATATCCAAGATGAGTATCTATTTTAAATGTTTTATAACTTCAAATATTAATTAAATTGTAATAAAAAATAAACTTCGCCAAGAAGTTTACAGATGCTAAGACGGTTTTTGGGAAGGGTCCCAACCAGAAAGGAGTACGATAGATCTGGAACCAGGAATTGCATCATTTTTTCCATTAATATTTATCTCCTTGGCAAATAAAAAAGTTCTTTCATGACGGTCGGACTCGATGATTTCCAGTATTTTATCCATATTTTCGACAATTGGCCTTCTAGAGCGTCGTTCATATTTGACATCAAAATTACTGGAACGGAATCAGCGAAACCAAAATCGTGCATGATTGTGGTTGTTACAGTATCAGGACCATAAACATTATTCACATTTTCAGCCGCCAGGGTTACGTTTTCGTCTTATTTGAAAAAAAATGTAAAATATACCGTATTTTCGTTTTACTGATGTCCATCTTTGACAATCGCTCAAACAAATCTGAGTCAGATATCACAAAAACTGTCAAAAGCTTTTTCCAGTACAAAATCTTATCTTTCTAACACCACTTAGTGCAAACTGACATAATTTATACAAGAGGAGATACACATTATTAAAACCATCAATTAGAAAAACATTTTATTTCCATTTATAAACATTTTATCTAGAATAAAAAAATATTTTTGGTGAAAATGCAATTAAGAGTTTAACTTTTAATTATTATATTTCTCACCCATTAAAGTTACATTTAATACTTAAACTAAAAAAATATACTTTATTTAATTTGATGCAGTATAATAATATTGCGACAAAATAAAGATATATATTTTGTGTACAAGTAAAGATTTTTTAATATCTGCATCGTATCGGAGAAAACTACAAGAAATTTCGATATTTTGGAGAAAAATATGATTGTTCAATTTTTGTAGTCAGAAACTTTTGATACACAGAGTATTAATCACTTAGATAAATGAACAAATACATCTAGTTTGACTTGTGTAGAGGGATTAAAATAATATGATCTGCCGGTATGTGAAAAAGAAAAAAATTGGAGAAGAATAGAATAGCTGTCATGACATTTGAGTAAATTAGCTGTAAACAGCTATGACATGAAGGAAATAAACACAAATTTCACTATGTATCTAGCAATGATATAGGCAGAAATTAATCGGATGGCGATCATCAGTTCTAGAAACAAGAACTTGCACTTATAACTTAACAAAAATTACCAGTATTCCTCTTCTTATTTTATGCCACGTGTTGACTTTATACTTATTTTTCGCACTTCAAGAATAAAATAATAATGATAACAGCTTGGAAAAATAAAAAACTCTTCAAGTTGCAAGTGCAAAAAGGCGCTCTTCAATTATCATATAATTTTCATAAATGCTTATGTACTTCGTAAAAAGAGTTCTACACAAAGTTTGTCTCTCTGGTCATTACATTTAAGTAAAAAATATCCGTTACATGAAATACAATTAATCCATAACATGAAAAAAAGGTATCACTATGAAATTTGTAGAGAAAGATACGTGGCATGCTCACTCTGATCATGTTCTATCAAGCTTTAAGCAAGAAGATAGAAAATTCAGGATTTGGGATATATCGGTGTACGCCCATACTGCTCATATAAACTCAATTTGGATGCTACTTAAATTACTCATATCCAGGATTGGAACAACGTCACTGATCCTTTTATCACGGCATGTATCCCTCAAAGTCAATTGATTAGTTATGTCTTTACACTTATGTGACTTTCTAAAATACCATGTCACACATAAAGTTTTGAAAGTGCAGTAAAAGTAGTAACCAACAATTTAGCTCAAGTTCATTGACAGTCTATATCAGAGCAAAATTAAATTGTGTTCTTTTTTCCATATTAATGATACAAAAAAAAACAATTAGAAATAATTATTCAATCATAGCTTCTAATAATAAATGAAAATTGTAAAACTTTTAGAATATAATGATATAAATATACTAAAATAATAATAAATCAATTTCAGAAATTAAGGGAATGCTAAATAAAAGGTCGTATTTTTCAGAGTTTAATAGACAGATTTCATAGTCCAAAATTATAAATTGGTAAAATAGGGTGTCCTATATGGCATAAATGAAGAATGAAAGCATATTTGAAAATAATATATTAGACACTTGCTATCAAAAAATGAGATTTTAGTAGTCAAAATTAAAAGAAACATCGAAATAAATAAGACTGGTTACCTATAGATAATATATATCTTTATTAGGAGCATGCTTGGAACTAAAATATTCATACCATGACGCAAATTGGAGATATACGTTTTGTCTATCATACCAAATAACATAAAAATCCGGTTAATTAATTTAAATCCATTATTTTAAAAGAAACAATATCAAGTTTTTATTTTTTTTCTACATTTTATGGAATTTCATATCAAAACGTACACTTAATTTAAATTTGAATTAATTATAAAACTATTAGTGGATTGTGTTCAAACGCGGTGAAATATAGGTTTTGTAACTCAAGATTCCTTATGTATAGTTTCGACTCAATTAAAAATATAATGAACGAGAAAAAGTAGAATGTAGCAACAAAGGAGTGAAATTTTGATGCTTGTCTCATGCAGCACGTCCCCCATGGCCCATATCCAACGAGTTCAGGTGCAGTCGTGCCACTGTTTATTATACCAGGGACTTATTCAGCACCAGCATAGTCTTGGGCGTAGTGGCCATCATAGATGATGACTGTTCTCCTATTTTTGAGGTGAAGATAAAGGGGCTGAATATATATACTTACATCGAACTTTTGGTTATGAAAGTGCTACCTTGGGCCAGAGAAAAGTTCGGGAGCAGCTTTATTTTTACTCAAGCACAGCTCTATGACATCGCTCTGGTAAAACCCAAGCCATTCTGAGACAACTTTCCTGCCATTTTTTTTTTGGGACCTCGACATGTGCCTCCCCCTCCATTCCACATGCGAACCCTTTGAGCTACTCTATCTAGGCGTGTATGGGAGAGAGATTATTAGATATACGGCTCATATATTGAATAAAAGTTGTGCCGACCACTATTTTCAGATGGTTTTACAAAATAAGTTTCCTCACAAAATCTCTTGTTTATTTTTACTCTTGAAAATATTAAAATGTGTACTACTAGATAAGATCAACCCTGTATAATATATATAAAAGTACTCAGTGGTCGCTAAGGACCATATCCAATTTTGTTGATATTTTGCATACATACATGTAAATGCTTCTATTACTAAATGTCACACATTTAAGATAATATAGGTAAGAAAATCTGAGAACAAATGACGCTTGAGGTACACTAATGAATATTGGATACCCTGAGTGAACATTTATATACACTGCACCGAGTATGTGAGAAAATCCATTAAAACAGAAATTAAAATCATTGGGTGTAAAAACAATATCAAGGTTAAGCGCTGATATAGGAATAATTCCTAAGAAATACAAGTAAAAAAATTTATGTATATATATTTGCAAAAAAGAATTTAAAATAGGCATAAAATGAAATAAATCTGATACTTTGCTAGACCTCAATTAATTTCTACTTCATGAAATATTATATTTAAAAGTAGTGCTGTTTATCTTTTAATTACTTTTTTTGAATTAAATTACATCAGTTTAACAAGATTATATTATCTTAAAGGAAATATGCATTAAAAATAGTTTTTAATTGCAATTACCGAAGGATCGTTACCCCTCTTCCACCGTTGGGTCTTTTTTTTTTTTTTTTGGGGGGGACGTTTTCAAACTGTCCAATTGTTGTATTAAAAGGTCCGAATTAAGAGTTTGACCATAAAATATACGAAAAAAAACTAAACAATTATTCTTAATAATACTTTCATTTCATTTTGACCTGTTAAAATTTGAAAAGATTTAATAAAATGTTTTCACTGACGTCATAAATTGTAGCAAAATTGAAAAAAAACACCATTTTGGGGGCTCAAAGCTGTTCTTTTTACATTATAAAATGAAAAAAATTCCATGAAACTTTGATAAAACTCCGTGAAATGGCTTTAATAAAAAAAAGATATTACATCTTCATAGAATACTCCTTGATGCCAATGATAAATACTGATATTTAAATATAATAAAAAGTAATATGTTCTGAAAATCCATAAGAATGCTCAGAATTGTAGAATTATTATTTTTTTTTTTTCAATTAGTGAGATATAGTAACATATTTTTAATAGGTTTTAGCGTCATATACATATTTAATAAAACAAGGCAAGGTTCGATAAAAAAAGTTAGACATACGCTTCTACTGTTAAAATGGGTCAAAAATAGTCGAAAATGCCATTTTTGACAAGTGCAAACCGGTGCAACGTATGAATTATGAACTTCTGTCGATATGTAGTCATATTTTTTTGGGAATTTGATACATTTTTGCAAAAGGATGACGTCATAACTACTTTGTTATTAGTGATGGGTCATGAGTAAAACTCGTCACGTAGTTCTTGTAGTTCATAGAAGTACCAAAAAGTATTCAAGAAAAAACTTCCTCGTCCGTCTAAAAGACGATTTTTACTCGTGACTCATCAATTACTCATGGCTCGTCTGCTACTCGTGACTGGTATAATATATTTAATAAAATTATGTGAGAATAGAAAACTTTGGCCAAGACGAAGTTCTCTGATGAAATAAAAAAAATAAAAAAACAGCTATTACGAAACAATGATGATGTATGGCAAAGACAATATTATGAGGTAGACGAAACTCTGACAAAGACGAAAGGATGACAAAGAACTTTGGCTGACGAAAACGAGACAAATCGAGACGAAACTAGAAATAACTGACGAATTTAACACTGGTAAGGGAAATTGACAGGAATGACTCCGTTGTTGATCCTCAATAAACTCTGAGTCCAACGGGGGCTTACACTTATAACTCAATAACGAATCTTCAGTATTCCTCACCCTCATTCATAACCAAGCCAACTTGATTAAATGTTTGCTCCTCAATAATTAAAGCATAACAGCTTTTGAAGATAAATAAAAACATTTTTCAGGTTGCCAACAGCAACAAAAACTTGGAAACAAATAAATGCTTAAGATAAACATCTCAAATTATGTACAATTGAAAATATATCAACAAGAGTAATTTACATTAAAAACTCAAATATTACCTTTTAATTCATCTCATTTGTTATTGCACTTTGTACAATTTGCTTTTACAAGTTACAAATTGTGGACAACATAATATATATTATCTTCAGAGGTGTATAAAATATGTCCTGAAAAGCATGAGCGGCTATTTCTAATTGGCAATCTGAACAGGCTTTTTTTATTTTCCAAAGCTGTTGTCATGTCATTATTATTTAATTATCTAAGACGGAGCAATTAATCATTGAGTAATAACTAGTGCTTGTGGTCATGAAAGACGGCGAGTCACAATGACGGTTTGCTCCTTGGGAGTTACGAGTTTAAGTCCTTGTTAGACTCGGAGAAGGATGGAGTATGGATATCAGAGTATTTACAGCTTATTTGTATTTGCTTTATACGGAGTGGGGTTTGTGTTTATTTCCTTCCTCTCACAGCTGATTGCAGCTGATTTAATACAATGGTATAACAGCTAGCTACGTGTCTATCCTCCTTGTTTTTCAGGATGGCCACATTATTTTTATTTTTTTTTTATTTCTACAGTAGGACATATTTTATACATCACTAACTATGTTGGTAAAGGTATTTTGAAAGAAAGGTATATAAAGATTTTTTTATTAACTAAATAAAGGTATACTCTCATGATAGCACATTGATTTTTTTTTTTTCCTTTTTCTCTTTACTTCGTCATCCATCATCATAGAATATTCAAGATGAAAATCAAACACTAAGTCGCATAATCAAACGTCAAACAAAAGAGTTATCAAAAATCTATGGTGCTGAGAGTGAGCTCCCTAATCTACTCCGATCTCAACAAGAAGAAAGAAGAACACTTAAGATTCAAATAAAAAAGGTAGTATCAATATACTCCATTTATATATAGCGGCGTAGGACCCAAGGGGTCAAACTCCCCCTCATATTAAAACATTTATCCGACACAAATTGAATTTGGAGTGAGACTAAGAAATAAAAAAACTCTAGTAGGAATCAAGATTAATAGTAATACAAGGTTATACCATTACGCTTTTCCCACTGATGTTTGACTTCTAACACGCTTTTTAATAGTGACGTACTAGAGTAGAGCTGATACCAAGAGTAGATATATATGGCCTTCCCTGACTGTTACAGTACCGTTGTTCTACTCTATGACATCAAAATCTGTCTGTTTAGTCAAGTAGTTGGTACAGTCCATCAAATTGAAAATTCTAGCAAGCCCGATTACATGATGGTATAACCGTGTTTTCTATTAAACTTGGTAGGAGTCAACTTACCACTGTAGGAGAAGAGACCGTTGGTACATTATTGCGAAGAGGGTATAAATCAGGAGTTACTGGTAGACCGAAAAGACTGGTTCAAATGCCGGACTACTACAAATATCCACCCAGATATTAGTTTCTTAATCATTTATGGTTCTTCTTTCAAGAGCTTTCATGCTAGATTTCAATACATGGAAAACTATGAAAATAGTTAGCTTTGGTTCATATATTTTAATCGGTTCTAGGATGTTTCACCCCAGTAATTTTGCCCAGGGAACTTTTTCTCTCATATATATATTATGGCAAAAGTATATCTTCTCATTTATATTTTAGCAAGCTTTAACTTCAAGAGCTTAAAACTATCGATACATACTTAAGCAATTCTTGAAAATAAGAATGAGAGATTTACATTTTTGTAATGAGGTTGGTTGTGGGGACACGCCAAGAAATATACTGCAATTTAGATTAAAGTAACGTGAAAAAACGAAGTATACTTGCAACAGAACAATCAAATATTGCCGAGTCGCATATTATCACCTTTTTACAATAAGTGTCGTTATAGAACTACGTTCCGTAGGAATGGGAGGTACTTGATCATTTTTGTGTCGCCAATATCGTATATTCCTCAACAAGCTTCGAGGTACTCGGGAGTAAAGATAAAGTGGTATCACCTAAATTCTTTGTCACTTCAAAGATAAGTGATCTTGAAGAAATCCCTGAATCTGAAGTGTGAAGTTTTAGCATTGATTTGGCCGTGCAAACTTTAGGCTTTGATGGGTAATTATGTTCACCAAGCCTCTTTACTATAATGGGAGTTGAAAAAAATGAATTATAGTAGACTTCAAGTGAAGGAAGCCCCATTTTAAGCGCAAAAAAATATACATGTGAGGCCCAAACTTATCAGGGTGATTCTTCCGGTCACAATTTTTATCGAATAAGAACAAAATAAACATTTGTTATAATAATTTTTTTACGTAAAAACTATTTACATATATAATGAATACTGAATTCAACAAAAACATGATAATAGTGAGATTGTAATTTTAATTAAACATTAAATATAATTTAAGCTCCATTTGATGAAATACAATATATTAAATTATAATCGAATGTTCAAAATGAAAAACTCTTTGTTAATTCAAATTATACAGCACATTTGAAAATGAGAGCTATCTCTAAATGAATGCATCATTTCAACAAAGACTTTTATAAATCTATTCATCAAAATTTTCAACTTTTTTTGTGTGGTTTGACAAATGTAAAAAAAACACATCAATTGCAATTAAATCTCATTTTAATATTCATAAAGAAAGATAGTGAAAAAAAAATACTTTTGAAGTAGCAAAATTAATATTTTTTGTCTCATATTTTTTACAAAATTTTCATTTAATTATAGCTTAGAATATCAATTTCATTCTTCAAAGAATTATCATAGTATTGGATTTGTTATACCTTTCGAAAGATAAAAAAATATCTACCTGGTGAGTAATTGAAAACTAAACATTCCCTGAAATTTTAATTTCAGAAACTAGGGAAAAAATGAAATACTAAAATTTTTCAGATGTTGGCACATGTGTCGCCATTTCTAATCTTTAATTTAGCCTGCATCAACTTTGATGATGTACTGCTGGAATCTTTGAAAGGTGACAATAATGTAATTTGGGCTCATAGAGTTCTAATACTCATCAAAAGAATCCTTTAGAGCTTCAAGTTTTGTCTGGCAGGGCCTGTCTACGACATGCATACAAGAATTAGCATCTGGCAAATATGAGGGGCACATAGTTTTCGTCAAGAATAGAATGTTGGTCTCCAAAAAGAGACTGTATAATAGAGGACTTTGATTTCCGACTTTTGTCGAATTTTGATTACAGCTACTGCTGAATAGTGGTGATATGGTGTGAAAATGACCTATGCAAAATTGATAGTCATCTTAAGGCGGCTTATGTTGACCAAATTATGAAAGAAGGCAAAAACTCTAATGTAATCAATAGATATAAATAGATACTAAGATGGAATTTTTAGTTACTTTGGATTATATGATTTTGATAGACATTTTTTTAAGTAATAAAAAGTGCTTAAAAGTTTTTTTTCTGAAATTGTCATATGGAACAAAAAAATAGTTAGAAAAATGGATGATGATCTGTGTATAGCGAGCATTCTTTTTTTTCTTTTTGTTACATTTTCAGTAAGGAAAGATCAAAACTTTCTTATGATATTCTCTCTTTTTTCTCCAGAAAAAAAAACTTTTTAAAGGCTAGAATAGTGTCTATCATAATTAATTAATGCAAAATAATTATGAATGTTGTATTTTAATCTTTATTGTCGAAATAAAGAACTTTTGTCTCCTTTCAAACTTTGAAAAAGAAGTGCTACCTAAAGATGCCATCATAGAAAAATTAAGTTTTTCATAGGTAATTTTCATACAATATGAATATTTCTTCGTACAACCCCTAGTCGATATTCGAAAAAAGTTGAAAATCAAACCGATCTACTGTTTAGCCTTTGCTGTGTGTGCCGGTGCACCATCTTGTTGAAGCTTTTTGAGCTATCAATACCGTTATGAATGTCCTTTGTGATGTTATAAATAGTCTGTCTGCTTGCCTAAGTCAAGTTTAGGATCTTTGTTGTTGTGTTCCGTGATCAAATGAGTGAGCAGTTTTGATTCATTTGTCCTTTTGTGAGGCCATTTGTCGATTTATTGTGTTATTTTTTTTTTTAATATTATTTTTTTTGTGCCCGGTAAACTATTTTGCTATAAGACATTTTGATTTAAAACATTATTCCTCAAGGATATTTCCCCTTAATAAATAAAGTATATACGTCTTTATTGTTTATCTTTGGTTGAAATCAAAGAATGCAATATTTATTACTATAAAATGCATTAAATGTTTGTTTTCGGGTGGATTAATGATAAAACTATGCTTTTGCTTCATATTATGATAGCGTGTCAATCAATGAGTCTTTTCTTGTATGAATAATCCATCATGTATAATAATATTTACTAACGGGGACGTGATTATCAATTCTTCGTGAATAATAAATAAACACGCCAACGATTTGAAACGAAGCTGCGTTCCAAATCGTTGCGCCGTTTATATATTTTTGTCTTTCTTATTATCTTAACTTTACTAATGATGTTTATTCAAAAGTGAGATTTCGTTGGTGTATGCATTGAAATTTTGGGGAATTATTTCAACAATTTTCAACAGAAGGCAACCATTTAATGCGTTTAATAGTAATACACATTAGACATTTTGATTAAAAAACTCAAAGAAAATATCCATTTCAACCAAAAACAACAAAAAAGTCATATAAATCTCATTTATTTATATACAAAGGAAAAATATCCTTGAAGTGCAAAATGTCTTTAAGGCAAAATGTCCTTAAGCAAATAGATTTTATACAAAATGTCCTGAGGTAAAATAGTTTAAGGCAAAATTACCTAGTAACTTTTTTAAGGAGGGGGTCATTACAATCAGTTTGTAAGTTGATGGGAGAAGTTATCAATTCTTCTATTCAGTTTTTCTTATTTCTGTCCTTTATAATTGTCCAGATTTCAAATATGTGTCCGGTATATAGAGAAGCCCCCCGCCCACCTAATATGAAAACACTTCCTACGCCCCCCTATTTTATACACTTCTATTATAAAAAGTATAATCAAATATTTACTTACCTTTTCTTGTTTCATGTAAACAGTATCAGGATGTTGCACATAATTTGAAGTATAAGCTGAATGAAAAAGACAATCAATTGATGAATATGAGAGAGGCGAATCGTCGATTAAAAGTTTTGGTTGAAAGTGAGGATTTAGAGGATAGAGACTCTCTACAAAATCAAGTGGAAGACCTTCAAAGTCAGTTGTTACTGAGGGATAATGAGTTAAAAGTAAATCCAAAGCTCGTTTACTTAAAGTTGAATTTATCTTGTTCTTCAAATGACCTTGAGTTGCTTACTCCAAGCTTGTATCAGAAGCAGAGACTTGAATTCGAGACTTGCGACTTAAATTGAACTCAAATTCATATACATATTTTAACAAGCTTGATTTCAAAATCAAGAACTCGATCACATAATTGTTAGAAACCTGTAAGCAAAGGCTGAAGCGATCCTCTGCCAAAAGGGAAGTATTTGTCATTTTTTTTTATGAAAAACACACACATTCATTAGATTTCAGTAGTCAAATGTATACCTATGCCTAAAAAAAAGAAGATTAATATTGGAATTTCATAATCTCATAAGAACTGTGATCTATGAATTTTACAGATTTTTTTTATATAGGTACACTATGGTATGTTTGACTATTTAAACCTGATAAATCCTTTTTTTTATAAAAATAAGACAAATGGTCGACAAATGGCCCTTTATGTCAGCGTAGTAACTTATCAGTTCTTAGCTCCATTTGCAGTGGGCCCGATTGAGTCTTGGCTTACAAGTTCCTAGTATAATATGTCTCAAGGATATTACTTGGACTCGAAAGCCAATACTTGAGAATTGACTTACAATCAAAAATTTAGATTTGAGGCTTGACTAGGAATCAAAAGCTAAGAATTGAAATTTGGGTGGGACTCGAGACTTGTTTTGGAATCGAAAGCTAAGACACAAGACTTGCTTTGGAATCAAAATCTAAGATTTGAGACTTGATTTGGACTTGTAAATGATAACCAAATGCTTTATTGGGCTTTATATCATTTATGAACAAATTTTCTCACGATCATATCATTTTTTTCGAGAAAATCATCCTTATAACACCCTTAACTAAGAATTGTAAATGGCTCGAAAATAGGCATGAAAAATTAAAATATACAGATTTATCATCCGCAAGATAATGTGACAGTCCGAAGCTTTGTTTACAAACCAATATAAGTAAACAAAGCTATTGGCTCTCAAACTTTTTATATTGCGTATAAACTAGTGATGGGACGATTAATCGGAATTGGGAAACAGATGTATTTTCTGGAATCGGAGAATCGGATTTTTTTTCTTAAATCGGGATCGGCATCGGAAAAATAATATATAATTTGTAATTCAGATTTTTATTTATTACTGGTATTTAAACATTTATTACTTTTCTAAGTTATGAAAAAAATAGCCCCCAAAAAAAAAAAAAAAATAATAATAATAATTAATTAAAGAAAATGTAATATTTGAAATTTAATTTAAGTTTTCAATTTTTAATTCAAAAACATAATATTTTATATTTAATTTTGTGTGAATAACTTTGTAATTTTTCTCCAAAAAAATCTAGTGTTTTGAATTTTTTTTTCGCAAAATTTTATATCAGAAATTTAATTTTCTAATTTTTTTTCCAAAAAGTTTCTTTATTTGAGAACAACTGGATTTTTTTTTCCAAAAAATGTATTATTTGAAATTGTTTTCCAAAAAATATTATTTTTTTTGAATACCCATATATTTTGGAATGTTTCTTTAAAAAAATAATTTTGAGAATAGTCAATATGATTTTTTGCTTAAAATTAAATTTTTTGTGAGTAAGTGCAGATTTTAAAAAAATTTAAGTAACGAATTGTACATTTGAAAAATAATTTCAAAAAATCTAATATTTGAAATTTAAGTTTTATATTTTTTTTTTTTTTTTTTTAATCCAAAGAACAAGAATCGGAATTTGGAATTTTTATAAGAATCGCATCGGTATCAGGAATATTTTTGGAATCGTTTCATCACTAGTATAAACTAAGAAGCTATATAGATTGTCACACACCACCATTGCTCAGAATGTATTGCAAAATATTGGTTGACCATTTTTAATGGAAGATATATTTTTTAAATTATCTTCTTTTATAAAAATAATATTTTTTTAGATTTTACACAAACTTCCCTCCTCCAAATCGCAATCGGTGTAACATAGTTTGAGAACCGCTGACTTAGAATATATTTCCGACAGTCATTTCATTTTTTTCACTGAATATAAAGTACTCCTAAAAGTATATTATTTTATGGGAGAAAAATTCAGTTTGATTGAAATTATTTCACAAGATACTGACTCAAGAAAAACCACCTTAACAAGGAGACTATATAATATTATTATGGGGTTCTAGGAAAATTGCTTAAGGTAAAAAAATTACCTGAATTAAAATTTGCCGAAAGAAAATTGACCGAGGCGGAATATTGTCGACAAAAAGCCTCATTGTTAGTTAGCTATAAAATATACACGGTTACATATAACTGAACCTATGAAACTCTTGAAGTGGCTGGAAATTAACGAAGTTTTGTTTTAAAGACTATTCAATTTTTTTAAATGCATTTGCTTATTTTACTTTCATAATTAATTCACAAATTTCAGCTTCAAATTGCATTATGTTATTGCCCTCTTGAATAGCGTTTGATTGAAACTAAAGGAGAATTGTTAATATTCATATTTATCTATAACCTTCGACATAACTAAACTCTTCTTTATTTTCATTCACAAATTCATAAAGGAGACAAGTTTCACTATTATATTTTGGACCAAAAAACTAAATTGAAATACCTGTGTCAAAATTGTTCTTTGGTTTCAAAGCTTACCTATTACATAGTTTATAACTTTTTGCGTTTTAAAAAATTTGTGAAATTATATATTTTTATTTTTCCTCAAAACATATAGATTGTATGAAATAAATGTGGACTTTAAAAAATAATAAGTCCCTTCAGAATGCTTTCGAGGCTATCTAAGAACTTTGAAGAGCCTATTTATGACTGGGAAGCTTAAAGATAAAAGAAATCCTTTGAAAAACGATGCTTTGAAAATAAATAATACACATTTTTATTTGAAATTGTTCAACATTTGGTTTTTCGAACAGATTCCCATGTTAAACCAAACAATTTAAAATTGGAGAAAAGAACTCTCAATGATTGATACATATTACAAAAACTAAGCTATGGATATTAAATTTTTTGAAACGCAGAAAATATTATCCAAATAGGGTTTTGGAACAAAAGAAAATATGTGAAAAGAAGGTATATTTGTCTTTAAAATAACAATACATATCCTTTGTTTTCTTTTTATGAATTTTTTTCGAAATCCATTTTTGTATAAAATTTTATGTGTTCCACCTCAGGCAATTTTTCTCTTCGGGGCAAATTTCCCTGTCTGGCAATTTTCCTTATACCTTATTATAGACATGAATAAGACTTGAATGAAATCTGAGCAATGGAACTTGACTCCACGAAAATAATCAGCAAAGACTTGAAACTCGACTTGGACTTGCAGTATAAGGAATTTTTCTCACCTCAGTCGTTAAATTTCATAATACCGTCACCTAAAAATAAATACTTCAAGAACATTCCTACTTTCAGTCAAACAGATCTGGCCTCATACAAAGAGCTCATTGTTAAAAACTCAAGCGTATCTCACTTTCAAATATTTTTGAAGCGTTTTATTTTTTGTTGATTGTACTCTGATAGATAACGGTCATTGAGTTAATATTACATCAGTCTTCAAGCCTCAGCTATCAAAAAGATACTGTGTCATTTTAATCCGTAATGTAATATCTTATGGTTTATAGCTCATCTTATATTATTTTTAGGAGTTGATGCATAAGCTGACAATCAAAGAAAAACATCACAAACAGCAACTATCAAATGAAAAGTCAAAGCTGAAGACTCTAAAAAAAGAAGTCGAGACTCTACACATCAAAAATGATAATTTGTGTGATACTTTAAAGGTAAAAAATTTTTGAGAAGAGACTTTCCATCTGGATTTTTTTAAAAAGAATAATTGTTGTGTTGGGCTTATTTATTAGGTCCAGTCTAGTCTTAGGACTTTTCCTATATATCACTAGGACTGTTGGTCCTTGGGACCGGTGCTTAACTCACAATCCTTTCAATTTTTTATACAAATATAGATTGTTTATTACGAAAAATAAGATATATGACATATTATATAAAGAATGTTGTACATGTCTTGCAAAAAATATCCCTCTTTTTGTTATAATGCAATATAAAACTAAAATATTATATTTTTACAGAGTTATAAAATGTTTTCTGTAATATAACAGAATAATTAAAAATATTTGAAAAACTCCCTCAATGACATCACGAGGGATACATTTTATATTATTTTAAGTGAGCTGGATTGGATCGCGGACCTAGGTCCTAAATAAGGATTGACACAACACCAGTAAAAATGAATTTATTATAGTCAATTTAATGATTAGATCATTAGAGCTGCAAAAAAGTATGACCTTATTATAGACGAACATGCGACTTTTTGTTATTGCAATCTGAACATTTTTTTTTTTTTCAATGCTGTTATTGTTATTATTTAATTGATGAGGAGAGAAACTCTCAGTATAAAGTTATCACTAGTGTGTATGCTCATGATAGAAGGAGTCTAATACTGACGCTTGGTTGGGGAGTTATAAGTTAAAAACCCTTTTTGAACTCGGAGTATAATTGAGGATTGATATGTGAGTAATTCCTGCCTATATCTCTTCTAGATATAGAGTGGTTTTGTATTTATTTCCATTCTCTCATAGCTGCTGGCAGCTGATCTAATAAAACGTCATGACAGCTAAGCTACTCTTCTCCCAAACATTCTTTAAATTGACATTTTTCATTTTCTATTTTTAGCATACCGCCTGTTCATATTTTCTACAACTCTATGTCAGGGTGATGAATAAGTTCGTGAAGATATGTTTAGGCTACAAATTTATTAATTTGCATAAATTTTTGTGAAAATGATGAGATTCTAATATGTTTATTTAAAGAAAAACTTTTTTTCGAAAGAGCCACTTTTTTCACAGATTATATGGCAAAGGCAGCAAGAATAGTTTCTTCGTGGATGTTGTTCCATTCCTGGATAAGGGAACGCTTCAGAGTGTCTTTGGCTGAGTGGTAATTGGTAAAAGCCCTGGCCTGAAGGGGCCTCAGCATATGTGTCCTTAAGACAGGGAAGGATCTTGTCTGCCATCATGCCCTTGTAGACGTGTTGGTTGATCTCCACACCCTTCTTAATGAAAATGAGGGACATCTTTTTCCTGTCTGATATTAATACCGACCCAGACGATGATATTGGGAAGCTTCTGCCACCTAGTGATGATATAGTGCTCCTAAAGGATACTTTCAATGGTCTTTTATAAAACACAGTCATTTTGGGCGTTGTGGATGGCCTCAACGGTGAACAACTTTCTCTATGCTGCCCCTGCCTATATGTGTTTTTGTCTCCGCCATTAACGAAAATTGATATTACAATTTGACCATTTTCACAAAAGTTTATGCCAGTTAATTAATTTATATTGAATTTTTAAAATAAAACATATCTTCCCAAACTTTTTTCTCGACCTATAAATCATCATTTTAACTTACAATATATAATGCTTTGTGTTACAGAAAAAGGATAAACAACTCAATCGGTTGAATATTTATTCATTGGCACGAAGAGTTACTTCGTCTTTAAACGACAATGAAATAGGAGAAAATAATGGTCTACTACAAAAATCAAGTTCTAGACTTTCGGGATCAAGCAGTTTAATATCTTTAAATCTGAGAGGAAATGACTCAAATGGCCGACACTCCATAACAGAAGTAAATTATATCTATAAAATATTAGGGTGATCAAACGTCTTGAATTTACATCCTGTTTGGTGGGTCCGGGGACTTTTTTTTTACAAATTTATAAGGTTGAAATTCACTTTAATTCGTTTTAAAATTAGAATAAAAAAGTACCATAATAATATAAACAATATTTTTTTTAAAAGCACACAACAATTAAACTGTAATATTACTAATCTCAAATTATTAACCCCCCTAAACTGTCAATGATCGGACAATATATTTAATTGTTATTTTGGAAATCAGAGTGTGGTCACCCTAACAATGCATTGAAAAACAATAAGCTCTTTTCTCTATCCCATTAGCTCCCTCGAATGGATGTCCCGATCGTAGAAAACGCTTCGTTGAATAGTGATAATCATAACCTTCATGTTCAGAGATCTATACTTAAAACAACTTCTTCTGAGTCTAGTTTAGATAAACTTGATGTCGTTCAGGAAAGAGAGAAATCATTTTCTGCAGCCAAAAGATTTTTTGAATCGGATGGATCACAGCCCATTGGTTTCAAAACCTATGATAAAAAAATAGCCACACCCTCTCAAAAAAACACGTCAATTAACAACAAAGCTGACATCTGGTTGCCCAAGGCCATCCCAAAAGAAAAAGAGAATCACTCTTCGGATCATTTTAATAGTTCATTATTTTTCCCCAAGCATTGCTTTTCATTGTCTGCTCTTTGAACCATTATCAGATAATGATATAAAAGATGATTTTAGTAAGAGAAAATAGTGAGATTTGATTCCTTAAGGTCAGGGCATTGATTGTATGAAATGTATTCATATTTAAATGCCACCACTAAAATTATGTAAGGATTCAATTACGTATTTACGCTCATAAATATAAGCATAGACTACGTCAGGGGTGACCGCAGGTTTATACATGGTGTTATTAAATTTTTTGGGAAAAAAATCAGAGATTGAACAATTTTTGATCCGTCCAATGATTTGATCAAATGACAATTTTTGTTTATAAAAGAGATCCTTAAAAAAAAGTCTATGAAAATTTTACTTTCAAATCAATCATTTTTCCTTGGAAATAACCAAAATTAGTTCATTTGAGGGGCTACAGCCCCTCCTGCTCACCCTTTACGTACTCCCCTATACCTCCATGGGAATTATTCCCTATTTCCTAATTGGGGAGGCTTACTGTACTTTTAAATTTGAATGGGGCTACTTGCATACCCTGTTTTCTTGATCTATCAGAAGAAAATGCCACAGTTAGTAATGGTCTGGAATGGAGTCAGTAGATCTAATTTTGACCAGTCTGGGAGAAAGATAAGGACTTATCTTCGTGCCTCATACTTGGAGATCAAAATTTAAATTATTATAAGGCATACATTTTAACAAGATTTTTTTTAATGTTCTTTTTATTCGTCAGATGGATTTTCACTGTTTAAGTATAAGTCAACATTATAGTATTACAAATACTCCATTTGACCTAGGAATCATTTGGTAGAATCCATATACATAAATTATATCTCCTTCTCTAGGAAACCCCGAGGTACGAACCTACGCACTTTGAGTTCAAGAGAATAATTTCTCCATAGAGCGTTGTCCATTGACCTACGTCGTTGCATCACATTTTTAATATCTCCCTGGCTTTTTAAGCTGTGAGATTTGGCCTGCATCCAGTCCAGATTTAAATCCAATTGATTTCGTATCTGGTGCATGTTGAAAGACAGGGGCTTCTAGAAGCCTCACCAAAATTTGGAAGCATTTAAAGTAGTGACGGAACGATTAATCGAAATCGGATAATAAGGTTTTTTTCTGGAATCCGGATCGGCATTGGAAAAATAATATTTAATTTGTGATTCCAATTCTTATTTATTACTTTTGTAAGTTACGAAAAGAAAATGGCCTTTCCCTAAATCAATGAATTTTTGCTTATTACTAAGAAATTGAATATTTGATTGTTTTTTTTTGTTTTATATTTGAAATTGATTGAGCTCTGGAACGGATATATTTTTTTAGTAGGATATAGTGTTGTGTCGATCCTTATTTAGGAGAAAAGACTACAGCCTTGTCTAGTTCAGTTTTGCTCCGGTCCAGTTTAGTCCTGCATATCAGTCCGAAAGCTGATAAAGTTCGGTCCTTGATGACGTCCCACAACTTAATTTTATCTTTTATAATTAGTTATAGTACTGACAGTCCGAGGGAGCTGTTTATTAATGGAACTGGGGGTAGAAAATACATAGCCCGACCCGACCCCACCATCACTCATACATGTATATCTTTCAAGTAATTTCAAAGCAAATCAATGCGGAAATATGAACTATTATTGTTTCCAAAAAACATCAAGTGCGTCCAATGTTTACGGAGAAGGCCTTGGATACCTCCAAAAAGAAGGATTTACTCACCAAATTAGAGGAAATTGATTCTTCATCAATATCTTCGTATCAGCCCTCTTTTCCAGTTCTAGATCAAAGTATCTCTTCTAGGCTAAGCTCGTCACCATCTGCATCAACATTAAACTCCTCCTCTGGGCTCATGGATAGACAGAATCCCCGTCTCATGAAAGAACTTTTTGGAATGTAAATGTAATATTAGGATGAGTTCATTTTTAACAAATGTGTTTTTGTTTTTTTTCATAATCTAATATACTGTACATTTTTAAATATACCTTATTTTCAAGAAAATAATAATTTTATTACTTTCACCAAAGAAGTTTTTATCTCCGCCAATAGAGTTGAATAGAAGTTATGTTTTTGCCCTTTTTGGTTGGGCAATTATAATTACTGCATATGTTAAGGATCGATTTAAGATGCCATAACATTTTTAAAAGTCAAAGGTAACACAAAACGTCAAAAATACATAATCGACTTTAACTTTCGATTATATTGGGATTCATCACTCAATTTTATTTTAAGCAAGGTTTTGGACTCTATTAAGTCCCCATTTTACAAGGTTTTTAATGTTTTTGCCTGGGTTTGTTTGATTGTGTGTCAGCAGAATTATTGTAAAATGATGAACCAATTTTGGTAAAACTTTATAATAGTATCAGTACAAAAATTGATTTTAAATGTTAACATTAAACCATTAAATTTTGAGAGGTTCATCCCATCAACAATGAGGATGAAATAAACAATATTATATTCACTAAATTAATATCATAGGTATGATGTCCAGAAACGATTGAAAGCAATATCAATATATATATATATATGCGCATTTTCTAAAAAGAAAATAATTATTATGTCATTCATTAGAAATTTAAGGCCCATATGTTATTATTATTTGTGTATACGTCAGAATTTTGGGATAAGAACAAGTTTTATACTTGTACATTTAAAAAAAAAGAAAAAAGTATTGAATTCTAAATATGATTGAGAATTACTTTTCTGGACTTCGTATCTCATTTCATTACAAACGTTTAATTCGCCACATTTATATTTTTATATATACCTGTACCTGTTATCATGGTGGGAGTAGAGTTACCCTTCCTGAAATGGGTACATATTTTGTTGCAACAAACCGAGTGAATAACTAACAAGTTTTTTTTTTCCTTTTTTATGTACTTTGCTAATATTAAATAATTTTGTTTTATATTTGATAATGATAGAGCGTTGATTTACCTTTTAAAAAATATATAAAAGGGGATCTTAGAAATAATATAATGATAATGTTTATATGTCATTCTAAGAAAAAAAAAAATTGAGAGGTCAAGGTCAAGATCATTGTTAAAAACTTATAATCGACCATAATTTTGGAACAAATTGAGGTACATAACTCAAAATAGTGAATTGTATATGTAAAGCTGAGGAAATAACAGTCTATTTGAATATTATTAAAAAAAAAAAAAACACACAGTCAAGGTAACAAAAAATTACGACAAATTTTAACAATGCAAATTTTTAACATTAATATTACAGTTCTATATATTCCTTCAATCCAATTTAGAATGAGAATCCGACTACAGCTTCATTAATTTGTAAAACTAAGTTTTTATGATAATTCCATTGCCAATGTTTTATTCCATCTATTAATAAATTTATTAAATTAATATAAATAGAAATTTAATAAAAACAGAAACGGCTTTAAAAAATTATTTTTCACTCCATGCAATTATCTAATTTGGATCATTGGAGTACGTATTGTTGAAATTAACTCTATGGGAAGGTTTCAGGCCATTGTATTTTAAATATTGGTTTTGATTGCTTATGCAATTCTGAAACTTTTTTATTAGTTTAACACTGAATTTTCTTTTTTTATGAAGAAATACAATTTTTTTATTGGTCCATTTGTGGCGATTTGCAAATCTGCATTATAAATCTTCTGAAGAAATTCAATCTAAAAAGGAATTTCTTAAATAAAACTTGAAAATGGCACTTCACTTCCAGTAATTTACTCTATAATAATCAATAGTTGGAAGGATTCAATCTATAATTGATATATATAGACAGCAGAACGGGTACTTTTTTTAGTACTAAAAACCGTAAAGGGGAGAAATTAGTTCTGAAAGTAAGTTTTTTTGTGATGTAAATCCAGTAATTGCCTTTTAGCAGGTCCGTTTTTTTTAATTGGTAATCTGAAGAATGAATTTTCTTTTCTTTAGTAGTTGTCCTTATTATTTAATACCTGAGTAGTGAACCTCCTTTCTTAAATAGATTCAATTACTTATATTCAAAATCTGATTGAACATGAGTTTGCCTGTAAAGAGATTGCGTAACCCTGAGGATTTGTTGTTGAGTTATAATTGTAAGGCCTTATTGTACTCAGAGTCGAATTGAGGATCCACATTGGAGTCATTCTTATCAATGACCCCTCATCTGACGTCACATCTGATTGTAGCTGCTCTTCTCCAAAACAAGTTGATTTTCGATTTTTTTTTGTAAGCCCAAAATACACACGATTTTCATCACCATTCCTAATTATAGGATTGAGCAGGTTTAGCCTTACGATCTTATTTTTTTTTTACTTATTTTTTTACGCCAGGAAGGATGTACGTAACATAAGCAGGGGCGTCTACAGGTTGTGGACTAGAAGGGCTGTAGCCTCCCTCCAATTAAAGAATTTTTATATTTTACTATCAACTTTTTTCTCAGGATTAAAAAAAATAGACGCAAAAATATGTATAATTTTTTTTTTTTCAAAAATGTATTATTTGAAATTAAATTAATAATTTTTTTGTGAGTAGTTGTGGATTTTTTTAAATTTTTCCAAGAAATTCAATTTTTGTGAATTGCTGAAACAAAATTTGCCATTGATTGGCCTGAAACCTTTCCATAGAGTTGACTTCAACAATATGTACTCCAATGATCCAAATTAGATAATTGCATGGAGTGAAAAATAATTGGTTAAATATTTTTCGAAAAAATTTAATATTTGAAATTTCATTTTCGAATTTTTTTTCCAAAAAATGTAATTTTTTGTGAACTGCTGTTGATTTTTTAATTTTTTTTCACAAAAATTTAAATATTGAAATATCATGTGAATTACTATGGATTTTTAAATTTTGATTTTTGGATTTTTTTAAAAAAAAAAATCCATAAACTAAGTCCCCCAAAATATAATCCTGCGAACGTTTTTACTAAGGATACACTGAGTAAATGTAAGTACATTATATTTACTTATAAATAAAGAGACAAAAAACTTATTTATTATTAACATCAAAAGCATCTTTTATTTAGTAAGGTTTTTTGTTTTTTTAAATTAAAGAAAGGAGTATCCATTCTCTCTGTGTTTAAGTATTACCTCACAAAAACAAACAAACTCAATTTATTTTGAAATGTTATTTATCCTTCAAGTTGAAAAAGAGATACATCTTATATTTCTGTTTCTGTGAGTAAAAATAAAAGAGTTCCACGCTTGAGTTAACTAACAAAAACATAATTTATTGTATTTATTTTTGTATCACATTTGAACTGTTTTTCATCAAGAGTCTAATCAGATTATTATTATTATTTATTATAATAGGGATTAAGCTTATATGTAGGCATATGCTTTAGCTAGAACATAATGTCTTATCATTAGGGATCGGAAAAACCGTGTAAACTTTTTTAGCAAATATGCTGTGAATATATTAATTGAAATGGTGAAACATCATAACATGTTATAGTTTTTGATGTACTTTCATGTCGTTACACGTCGTATCTTGCAACCTTTTCACGAGTCGATAAATAGTGCTTAAGTATAACCTACTTATACATATATATCAATATCCAGCTACCACTACAGGGCTTTACATTATTTTTTTAACATTTTGCCCGTCCTAGAGTTTAAAGATGCATTATACACAGTGATGAAAGTCTTCTGTATTTTAAACATGTTAAAAAAAAAACGAAAAATCATCATGGTATCCCCGACAATTCGAAGAATTTCTGAAGGAGAGCAACTTAGCTGTCACGATATTTCATTAAATCAGTTGTGACGAGGGAGTCCAATGTCGATCCTCAATTCTACTCTGAGTACAACAAGGACTTAACATTACCGGGAACAACTAAAAAATCTGTAGACTTTCAATCTAGAACTTTATTAAGATATATCTTAGTAACCAGTTGTAATAGAGTGTGTCAATAAATGAAAATAACTAATATAATGTCTTAGCTACCGTAATGATCCATGTAACCCCCTTGGAAGTTTCCAGGCGGTCACGTAAGGCCTTGCAGTCATTGCGGAGGTAGTCCTCAGAAATGGTATTCCAGTGCTGGTTGATGGTGTCCTTGAGGTTGTTGATGTATGGGTGACGGACGGTGCAGGCCTTAGACTCAACATGCACCCAAAAAATGAAGTCGAATGAGTTGGCATCTGGTGAGTAAGGGGCCACATTTTCTTTGGCCAGAAAGACAAGTTGTCCTCCAATCACTTCTAGGCCTTTTAGGACGTGTGTGCAGACGCACCATCCCACTGGAACACCACCTTCATGTCGGGGTTGTTGGTTTGGACCCATGGTAACAACTTCTCCTCCGATGGTCACTTGCCAACGTCAAAAAGTGCACGTACCTAAATTCTTTGTTTATGTTGAGATGGTATTTTCTAATACACTTGGGAATATTTAGGTTTTTTTTGTATATTTTTAGTATTTTACCGCATTTACAAAAACCTTGATTTATGTAGCAAAAACTGGTTTAAAAAATCTCGCTGCACCAAGTATAACATAGCAACAAATCCTCCGTCTTTTATGAGCACAAATGAATATTCAATCAGGTTTTAAATTGGTAATCTAAAAGCCCTATGCGCGGAAAAACGGTTTGAGTAAGAAAAGGAAACTGTTGTCTTCTCCTCGCTTTCCTACACAAATTACATCTCTACATATAGGTTAGTCTATACCGTGATCCCCACCTCCTAATATTTGGGTGACCATTTGAAATGATAAAATTTACAAAATTAGAAAAATTATTTTTTATAGCTTAATATTGTATATAAATAGGTATGCTAAATTTTACTTATTGCCAATTTACTTGTTCAAAACTTATCTTAAACAATCAATTTAGAAGGCGTATAATAAATAATATTGTACATATTTAAAAACAAACTATAAAACTAAACTACATATGACATGAGCATCAATAAAACTAATTTGTAAAAAAAAGGGTTGTATCAATGCCTTTTTTGATTAAAAATTTCAAAATCAACAAATAATTCCAAGAAAACACATAATAAACAAAAAATTTAATTGATTCTAAAAATCATTTAGGTGCATACTAAAAATTAAGGACGGTCAAATCTATTTTAAACAGATTCAACCCCATTCTATAAAACTTGGGGTACAGAAAGTCCCAGTTTACTAACCAAGGGTTAAAACATTGCATATTTGTTATTACAAGACATTAAATGCTAACCGAAAGATTGACATCAAGTTACGTCAGTTACATGAGGAAGTTAAACTCTAGCTTGGGATTGTATTTAAAATAAGTAATAAATTAAATGGATATAGTCTTAGTTGGATAGTTTGTTGCCTTGTGATTTTTTGTTTATTACTTAATATTGTTTAACATATTTTTTAATTAGTATATTATCTTTCCAATTTAATGACTTTTTCATAAAATATTGATGTTTGCCCTCTTATTAAAGAAATGGGTACAAAGTTATTTCCTTATGATGAAAGGATGAGATGATTGAATTTCAACTATCCACTATCGCTATCTCCAATTTCGAGATAGAAAGAAAAAGTATGACGTGCGTGCAAAATTTATACGATGTAATCAAAAAGATTTAAAAAATGTTAATCAATTAATAGGGATAATTGGTGGCACATTTTTTCTTTTTACCGGATAAAAGAATTTTAGTATATTAAGCAGCAATGTACGTTGTAAAGTAAGAACTTTCAAATAGCGTTGTGTTTAATTCTTTTCCAAAACTTAATCATCTATACATATATTTTCCATCTCTTTTTTTAATGTTCCTTTTATTGGTCAGATGGAGTTGTACTGATGAAGTATAATTAAAAATTACAGTATAAGATTTAATCCACCAGACCTAGAAATCTTCTTTGAAGTCCATTATATAAGTATATTTTCGTCTCTAGTAACGACCGGGATACGAACCTACGCACATTGAGTTCAAGAGAATAATTTCTCTCGAGTGCGTTGTTCATAGAGCTACAAATTCCTTACTTCTAGGGAGGTAAAGTGTTGTAAGCACTTTGGGCATGTAAAAAAAAATAATAACCTTGTAACCCTGACAATTTGATGTTTGAGAGGAGAGGAGCTTAGCTGTCTTGACGTTTCATTGTATTAGCTATGAGCAGCTTTAAAAGCACGTCAATAAACACTAGGCTAATCTTCAGTACCCAGGAGTATTAAAGTGCTCAAGTGCCGGTCCAACAGGAGGATTTCCATTATTTTATCAACATCTTGGACGTCCAAATTACCAGAACGGAATCGTTGGAACCACTGCTTTGCTGTTACATTTGAAACTGCATAAACAGTACCAATTTTGTAGCCTACCTGCTCCATCTGTTCACCTTGGTCGTAATGATACTGAATAATGTTTCAAATATACTCTATTTTTTAACTTCCCTTTTGGAACGTTATATACACAATGGGCTTCATCAAACACAAACTGTAAATGAACTTTGTTTAAGGGTACGCTTAAGCTTTATTTTCATGCAGTGTATTAATTGTGAGATATAGCTCACTAAAGAAGTCTAGTGAAAAACGCTCAGAACTTTTTACTTTAACTAATATATGAGTATTTGGTGATTATTGTCTGCCTTTTTAATCTCCAATTTAGAAGAAAGCGGTGTATTTCAACTTTATTCAGTCTCTTCTAGATATTGTGTGAAATTTTGATTGATTCAGTGTCATTTATGGATAGGAAGCTATCAACTTAGTTTATATAAATTATAGCAAATCCAAAGAATGTGCTTTTAAATATACATTTCTAGGCTATAATAGAAAAAAAAACACAATATTTCTAGATAGAAGCTATATTTTTTAATAGTACTTTATACTATGCATGTTGCTTAGAGATATTTTTCCTTTGACTTATCCGTCCATTAGTCTAAATTTTCTCAAATCTACAATCTTGACAAAAAAAAGTGTCACTTTCTTATTAATGATCCTCTGTTGTTGTGTTTATACGTAGGCTGTATACCAAGTGATGCAGAGTCCTTAAAAGTGTAAGCGACTTTTTCTAGTTAGTAATCTGAAAATATTTTTTTTTCTTCCAAAGCTGTTATTATTTAATTCTTGAAAAGATAACATCAAAGTATAAAGTGATAACTAGTGCATGTGCTCATGAAAGTCGAAGAGTAACCCTGAGGGTTTGTCCTTTTTGGACTTGGAGTAACATTGAAGATCGAGATCAAAGTAATTCTAGCCAACATATATGTCATTGTTATATACGGTGTGTGGATTGTGTTTATTTCCTTCCTCTCACAGCTACTTGTAGCTGATCTAATAAAACATAATGACAGCTAAGCTGCCCTCCTCTCAAATATTCCTCAAATTGTTAGGGTGACAACGGTCATTTACTGGGTTGTTGTTTTTTTACAGACCGGTGGGACAAATATTATGACTCCTTGCTAGCCAATAGCATTTGAGCTCGTCTGTTTTTGTTTTTATTTTGAGTTAGCAAACCAATGCATTTTCTTTTCCTAAGTAGTTGTCATTATTATTTAACTCCTGAGGAGTGAACTTCCATTTCTACTACATACAATACTATTCAAACCCGGAGTGAGGATTTGTTGCGGAGTTATAATTGTCAGTCCTTGTTGTACTCAGAGTAGAACGGAGGATCGAAATAGGAGTAATTATTGCCTATGTCCTTGTTTATTTCCTTCTCCCCCTCATTCCTCGTCATGGCTGTTTGTAGCTCATCGTCCTAACGTCGTGATAGCAAAACTGATCTGCTTCAAAACTTTCTTTTGTTTCTTTTTTTTACCCGATTAGCATCACTGCATATACATACAAGCAGCGCCGTATGAATTTATTTCCAAGTGGTGGGCCAACTTATACAATAGTGACGTCATCTGGCCGTCCATGTCCTTTTTTTGGGGAAGGCGTGACTAGGATTTTTGGTTGTAATAATTTGAAAAATGGCCGAGAGGAAAGCAGCCTAGTTGCCATGACGTTTCATTAGACTGGCTACAACCAACTATGAGAGGACGGTAATAAACAAGGACATATGCAAAAACTATCCGCTTTCGATCCCCAATTCTACTCCGAGTATCATCAAAATGAACGGAGAAAGTGTGAACAGGTCCAAGTTTATACAGTATACGAGTATTTTAAGACTATTATTCTTCATGTTATAATTAAATTGCTTAGAAGTTGCTTACTCTCTGTCGGGCCAAAGTCAGGTGAATTTTCTCATTTATAAATACCAATGTCGTTATGGGAAACCCTTTCATGAATCTGAAGGAGAAGAGGTTTCGGTACCGAATAGCAACGCAGTCCCTATTTGTGAACAAATCGGAGAAACTCTGCTCGTTCTGTAAAAATGAGAGGGAAAACTCAGGGTATATGTCCTACTATCGCAGATACATTACACCAGTAAGGACTGTAACTAATGCATTGCTCCGAGATACGTACGTGATGGAGACAAAAAAAAATACGATTTGCTAGTAGTCATTAATCCAAGGGCCAAGGATGGATTTAAGATCGAAGCAATAATTTCGAAAGTGATCTATATAAAGTATGGTGCAAATTCTTCCAGGTCAGCTATGCCTAGATGTTTGGAAGACCTAGTGAAAATGCACATAAGATTTTTTGGTGTTTTTGACGAGAGAGGAGCGGCGGTGGGTCTGGAATGGTGGAAGGGCATAATATAAAGATTTACTGGGTCTTCTTTTTTATTTTCTTTCTTTTTTCATAAGTGATGTTAAGGAACAGTTATTGTAATTGATTGATAAATAATAATTTATTGAAATTTGTAGTTAAGTAATAGTTGTGTATATACAAATGAAGATAGTTGTTGTAAAGAAATAATTAATGTTATTATATAAAAAAATAATAGTAATGAACAAAATAGAAGAAAAAGTACAGAGAACAACCTTTTTTCCTTTTCTAATTTTTAAAGGTTTCTTTTTTTTTTCATTACAAACATGTCAACTTTAATAATAACTTATTTCTAAACTTATCCCTATAAACTTTAAAAAATTATTTATAGCCCTAAAAAGATAGATGGAGCTGAATGGATATTGGACAATGCATTCTCTTGAACTCAATGCCCGTTCGATTACTGATCGCTCTTACAAAAGGAAATATACTTTTACATTATGTATATGGACTTCAAAGACCATTCTTAGGTCTGATAAATAATTGTAATACCATAATGTTTACTGATACTTAAAAACGGGGATCTCTTGTCAAGAAAAAACTAAGTTTACCGATTAAAAGAGGAAAAACAGTTGATGCGTGTGTTCTTTCTTCTTTTTGTTCATTATTTAATATGTTTGAAGATTAATATTGGAGTAAGACAACCAAAAGAGTAGTTTAATAATTAATAAGTCGTAGGGGTGTTAACACTTCCTTCTAAAAGTTCAAGAATTTTAGGCTATCTTTGTTCTAAATTGATTTAAAAATTCATTATAAAATAAATATACAGGGTAAGGCAGCAAAATGCGGACTGTTAATTAATGTTTATTTTATCATTACTATGAAGAGGTTTAGTGATTATTGTTTGATGTTCTGTTTCGACCTTCCTTTTTACATAAATAAACTATACTAATCCTCTTTTCATTTCATCATCATGTGCGAGCAACAAGCAAAAAGGCAGCGCATCTCAGATCTCTTAGATGCTGAAGTTGATGTGATGAAGATGACGGACATTGTTAAGTGTTCCAGGAGCCTGATTTTTATATTATATATAAGACCTCTCCAGGCTGTTAGGAAGTGGAAGGCAAAATTTCAAGAGGGATACAAAGTTCTTGTTAAGTTTAGAGAAGAATATAATGGAAGATCCCACTAAGTTGATGAATCGCCTCGTTACGACTTTTTTGTTACTCCTAGGACCATCAAGAAGGCTAGAAATATAACTTGGGATTACTTTCTTTCACAAGGATCCCACACCCCTGCAAAGTGGAGCTAGGAAGGTCCAGTAAAGAATAACTTGAATTGAACTTATTAAGAGACATCTCTAAAAAGAGGACACGAAGAAAAAGTCTTCAGAAACTCATCCTCTGTTCAAAGAAAAGATATCTGGAAAGCTTGGCTGCTTCTTAAAAAATGAATGTTGATTTATTTTTACTATTTAATTTGAGTTTTTACGAATTATCATTTTTTCATTTTTTTCTAGTTATAGTATTTAACTATATTAATGGATATTTAAGAACCTATTTGTAAGAAAATCAGGTTCATACATATCATTTAGTATACATATAGTATGTATATGAAAATGATCAAAATAACATATTAAACTTCCAGTCAAGGAACATCTCATGAAAATATTTGTGCCCCAATTTATTTTTATTTTAATGATAGTTTTATCCTTTTTCTATCATACCCCGCTGAGAAAAAAACTTATATCGTAGTCGAAATATAGAACATTTGCACTTTACTTACAACCCTGAAAGCAAATGCCACTATTTTTTAAATTGGGATTTATTCTTAATTTAAAAAATGTCGCTTGTCGTATATGCTGGGAAAGGAGAAATATATATATATTGTAAAATACATATACAATATACAAAGAAACTGCGTAAACCATCTAGATAATTTGTGATGTATAAAAATTCCATAAAGAAAAAAAAACATTTTCAGACGATGAATATTAATTTGGCCTTAAAGTTAGATATCAGGATAAAAGCTGGGCTGCTCATGTATGTTGTATATCCTACGTCAAAAATCTCACTGCGTGGATCAATAATGATTCTTGTCATCTTTCGTTTGCCTTACCCATGGCATGGAGAGACCCAGAAAACCATAGGGAGACGGTTATTATTTCTTGTCAGAAGTAGAACGTATTTTAAAAAGAAATACAGAATACACTGTATCCAAATTTGAAATCGGCTTTTATCGGCTGACACAAGAGTCAGCCGAAATTTTAGTTCAAGATTGAAGAGATGGAATGTTCTGAAAAAAGTGACTAAAGTTAGTATGTACAGGCAACAACAATCGGATTTCCTAAAGTGTTTCTCACTTGAAGATGTGATAGTTTTTGTCATTGAATAAAAATCTTAATTCACCTTCATAATGAAAGAGATGACTGGCATTTATTTATTAACTCCTCCAAGGTAAGCCTCAAAGCTGTGTTACTACACAACGGCAAGTTGTCCCTCTTGTGCATACAGTAGTCATGAAAAAAGTCCACCAACGTATCAGGCTAATTTTGAAAAAAAAAAAAATTCATTAAAAATTAATGGTCAATTTATGGAGATTTAAAAGTCATATCCCTTTGTTTAGCATGTTACTCAGTTACACTAAGTATTAATATTTTGTGTGTAAGTATATTAAGCGTTTTCAGATACGTCTACATTGTTAACGCCATTGTTTATCTTTCAAATGCCTGATTGCATAATATGTAAATCAAACCCTAAAATGTGTTCAAAATATCTTAATACATCGTTATAAAATCTTATTCCTACAATTGCAATAAAAATAAACTTTTACAATGTAAAGAATAAGATATGTTAACCAGAGCGTTTTTACTGTCGTCCTAAATTGCAACATAATTGTAGGAGACGACACTTTGGGGGCTCAAAGTTGATATTTTTACTAGATAAAATGGACAAATTTCAAATAAATCTGGTTTAAATTCCATCAAATGACTTTAAAAATAAATAAAAACTTAACACTTGCATTGAATATTACTTGATAATGTTGATAAGCACTGATATTTGAATATAATCAAAGTAATATGTACTAAAAATCCGTATGAAATGACTAAATTTGTACAATTTTTTATTTGAACGAATAGGGACGAGAAAATTAGGATAACTATAGTAAATATTCTATTTTGCCATTGTAGTATTTAATTCCGATGTATAATACAAATACACAGTAGAGGAAAATATTTTTAGTAGAAATGAACGTTTAAGTATGTGTTGGTACCATTTTGATTTCCAATAGTATACTATTTTCCGAAATATTAATGCAAAAAGGGGTTTCATTGTTATAAAACTTGGTTGTTTAGGCCTCAAAAATGGACAACATCAACAATACTGACGTCACGTGAAAACGCCCAATACATTTAAAAAATTAAAGTTTTCCATTTTCTCAGTCTGAGAGCCTTTTTATGTTCCCCAGTGTCAGCTTCATTCAATCTTTATTGGCGGTGGAACATCTAGGTTCGAGTTAAATTGTCCCTCAAGTTCAAGTCTCTAATGTAAGTGTTGGTGTTGAATGTGAATGTTCTTCGAGAAAGAAGCACTAGTACAACTAGAATTAGAATTCCATGTCTTAGCAAACTTGACCTCTGTATAAAAGGGTGTCCTAGAAATGTTATTATAGATATGGACATTTTAAATTAGTGATGTGTCTTCTTACAAATTGTTTATGGCGAGTTTACAAGTAGCAAATATTACACTTTGAGCTAGACTTCTTGTAATCTTAGAGTAAAATACAAGTATGGGCCAGCTTTTTCCTTCTATTTGGTACGTTATTAAAATAAGCCTGTTTTCTTCTGTCAAATTATAAAAGTTGTGAGTGACACAAGTTTATCATCAGAGATGTTCAAAAAGCTATTATAAAAGAGGGCTTAGATTTTTTCAGTTGTTACCTGATTCAGAGGGAGTCCTCCCTGTCTTAATATATGTTTTTATTTACCAAAGGTGTCATAATTATTCTTTTATTGCTTTTTATACTCACTACACCCTCACAAAGTCAATGGAGTCCAAAAGTAAATTAGTGCTATCAAATATGAAGGAATAAATTGTGGAAAAGGATATCTCTCCTTAGACGAGACTACAGGTAGATCCAGACATTACTTATTATTTCATGGACTGGGAACCAGAAAAACCCGGAGCATGAGGACTCGGACTTGACCAGAACACTGAAAAGTTGGACTCTAATACAGCTCCGGGTATTGGATTTTTACTCTTTTCCTTAATTATTTTAGTATTTACTATCTAGAATGAGTAATTAATAACTATTTATAGAATATGAAGAGGATCTAGATGAAGATGCAAAATAATTAATTGAAATTCTGAATATAGGTAGATACGAATGTAATATTAAAAATAAATCTTAATATTTGGTTTCTAATATTGGTTGTACTTAACTTTGTAGGTTTAATTGATGATAATCTCGACGAAAATTGTAGCGACCTCATACATAAGTACTCATTTAATATTGTTCTTGATTTTGACAATACTACTGGTAGATCTGGGCATTACTTATTTTATCATGTACCTGGAGTATGATAACTTGGACGCGGAAGCAGAAAGACCCGGAGCATGAAGACTTGGACTTTACCTGAACACTGAAAAGGTGGACTCAAATGCAGCTCTGAATATTGGATCTAATGGATATTTACTCTTTTCTTAAACTATATTTATTATTTACTATTGAGAATGAGTAGTTAATAGTTATTTATGGAATATGAAGATGCAAAATAACTAATTATAATTATTTATATCGGTAGACACGAGTATAGTATTATATCTTAATATTTGGTTTTTTATCTTGATTGTACTATGTAGGCTTTATTGATGATAACCTCCCCAAAAATGTGTAGCGGCCTCATTCATCAGTATACATTTAAGTGGTGCATACAAATTTACCTATAACAGAGGTTTTATATGCCAAAACGTTGTTTAGATTTTAACTCCAATACTTGCAATTGTTCAATTGTCATCCTTCTTAATATGTTCCAAATTTATTAAATAAGGGAAACCTATCAATACTGCAGTCATGGATCTTAGTTTCGTCTAAAACAAGAAGATTATCATTTCCTACAAGTTCTTTCTTAATCTTTGACAACAATACTTTACTTTGGGACTCAATTGACTTTGTGATGTGGTAGCGAGAAGGAATGGGTTTTCCATGAATTTTACAAGATTTGAATTACTATCAATATTGAGTAGGACATTGCTCGATACATATATCTTACTCATGTTCAATATAAAATTAATCTTTATTTATAACAATTATTTAATGAAATATAATTGCTATTTTTATTTGATCTTGTTACATGCATAATATTTTATAAAAAACAAATTATAGTTATTCATAAGGAAAATAATAAGTAATATTGGAATTGTAGGTACAATGAGTTTTAGAATAAATACACTTTAAACAAATTAAATTACCTATAATATACGCATGCTAATGTAAAAAACAAACTTACAGTAAGTTCTTAATTTGTCGTTTGTTTTGAATATAGAATTCAATGTGATTATTTTGCAACCGAAGATGATGTCTTGAATAAGTATCTTTTGCCTCGTGATTTTGACAATTCCCTTTAGATATTAGTAAATATTTGAACAATACTCTGGAAATCAAAGCATTTCCAATTTCATATTTCTTGGAATAGTTTGTAGTAGAGACCAAAAATAGTTCTAAAATTAATAGCAGGATGGATTTTGATATTTCTACTCACCTGACAACACTCACAATAACGAAATAGCATTTGCATGTCCAAAATAAAATCGAATTAATCTATAAGATAAAAAAATAATATCACAGGAGAACTCATAAATAGAAATTTTTTATATTTTTCCAATCAATACTTATTTTTTTGTTACATTTTAACAATGGTTTTCAGAAAACAACTTATAATCAGCTCGTATGGCAAGCATTTAGTAATTTATTTATTTATTTGGAGATCCTATATCTATGTGAGAGTATTATTACAATATGTGGACAAGATATTTAGCTGTTTAGAAGAGTATTTATGACTCAATAAGTTTGGGAATTGCAAATACATTAAAATATTCCAACATATGTCTACAGAAGTTAAGAGTCTGTTATATATTTTATAAAAAACATAAGCAATTTAAAGTTTCAAATAACTGTATTATCTGTAATTAATATATTTGAGTGGAGATCAGAGTTCTTCGCTAGAGTAATTTTCCAATATAGTGACAATCAATTTAGTTGTTTAGAATAGGATTCCCAACTCAATGCGTTTGGGAATTGCAATGATATTTAGATATTTCAATGGATGTCTACAGAAGTCAGAGGTCTCTTTTACTTTTTTAAAACACATAATTACATAGTAAGCATTTTAGACACGAAGATTATAAATATGAAGTAACAGATTTTCTCGCCCCGTATCTTAAATAAAGATGCAGACCCATCGAAATTGGAGGGTGTTCAAGCAATACTATTATATAAAAAAAGTCCAGTTCCGAGAACTACCGCTTCAAGTTTGGCTAATAGGTAAAAAAATTATTAATTCGAAGCTAATGCTAACGTTCATAGGTCTTTTTGGACTGCTAAAAATTTTCCTATAATCTTTACTGATTTCAAAATGAAAAAAATCGTCAACTAAAAGCAGAAGTCACTTATTTTGAAATAAATAAAATAGCATCTTTGTTATATATTTTTTTTAAATTGATTACGTTTATTGTCTGATACTCATATTTTAACGAACGGAGATAGCCTATTTTTTTCCATAATAAATGGAGCAGTTCCTCAAATTTATCAACCTCTACAAATATTTGATATGTAAAAATTTACGTTATGTAATTATGACACAACTAAAACCAAACACAAATTTGAACATACAGATATGTGAATCTGAATTTGCCCTTTAGGAAATTTACTTGAATCAAAGGTTAAACAGTTTATAACAATTATAAGTACCATTGAAAATGAAGAAAATGATTTATAAAGAAAAATAAATTTTATAGGTGAAGAGTTGAACAATATATCAAAACCAAAACAGAAGAAAAGATACTCAATAAAGTTTTTAGTAACGTGTATGCTATAGGAAAACTACGAGTATATGGAAGGATTGTACAGGATAGTTGTTTTTGTACGTAAAACTTTTCATACTAGTTAAAATTGTCTGGAGTATTACATTTAAATACAGGGATATCCTCCTCTACTAGCACATATCTCAAATCACGGTTAGATTCGATTCCTTCAGAACATCGAAAAGTAACAATAATTTTTGATAAAGTATGTTGTTCTTCGAGATGCATCGAACTTTTTGGTGGAAACACGTCTTCAAGAGAAAAGACTGCGTTGTCCAAGCTCCATTCAAATTTAGTGGAAAAAATTTAATCAATGAAGCCAACAGTATCATAAATATGGCAAGAGAAAGATCATTATTGCATGGTCCAGTTGCTAAGCTAAATTCTGAATCTGAAATTTGTTGTCAGTTCTATTTCAAAAATAAAGTATTCGTTTTAAGATACTTAAGTTTAATTAAATCATTACATAACAATGCATATTATGATTATTTTAATTTTTAATTCATGATCCCTAGTCTATGTGATTAAGTTGCACTTTATCAGAATGCCCTATTCTTTAATGCCGGGAGTGACGAAGTAGCACGATCTTTTGTTAGATTGAACTCCACACATTCGCCACGGAGTCTTTATCTAGTATCTTCTAATTGATAAAGAATGCTTATGATACTTGATAGCCATCCTTACAAACGATAGTCAATACAAATCAGTAATTACAATACAGATGGATTGACTACATTTGGTCTTGGATTTAATAATAGAATTGATGATGACAAGTGTCAAGTAGACAAGGCTAAAAAGTGAACATAGAATAAGGCTTCCATTTCATTTCCCTGAAGAGTTTGAGTACATTCAGACAGTATTATTCCTTCCTCACTGCAGTCCACTATGTAAAAGTGATCCTGTTGATAAATTGAGAAACTTAATATGCTTCACTACGACATGGAAGATCCTGAATGGGTTTGGATGTCTAATAGAATGAATTTCTTGTCAAAGGAGGAGAGGGACTCCGCACTCCCCAATTCTTTGACATAAAGGAGCATTGATGGAGTTGTTAGATGATAGCCTAACCCAGGAGACGAATGTCCTTAACTTTAATAGGGGAAATATAGATGTCCAGAAACACGGTTTAGATGAGGAAGATTGACGAAATGGATGACTGAATAGAAGTAGGCATCGACAGCTGAGATACACTATGATAGAGCCTACAATTTTCTTGTTGCTTGAGTTTGTTCCTGGGACATTTAAAATAAGTCCCAGTTTATTCTACTAACATTTACATTGGTAACAATAATTTATGACGTCAGAGTCTTGCCTCACGTTACAACCAAAGATATGTACGTTAATATTACAACATAAATGTATGTTACATAATAAATAATTACGGTAAATTACATAAGGAAATTATTATAAAAATTGAATAACAGATCTTTGTATTTCATATTCCTTTAATTATATTAAGGAATGAGATTACTTGTGCACTCTATACGAATAAGTCAAGTGCGAGGGATGGCTGAAATGTCCAATTCAAGAAAGACTGCCATAATTCATAACGAAGGTGGAAGTGATGTTTGGTCCTCGAATCGTCATGTGAAGTACAATGAGTCTGTTCCAGTTATTCCTAAAACGTCTAATACTAGTAAAAACAAATCCTGGAGTTCTATTTGGAGAGCTCCAGTAGAAATTTCAAAAGGTATTCAGGAATATCAACCTGATGGTCACGGAGGGATTGGATGTCAAAGAGTTACAAAATTAAACTCCCGATCGCAGATACTATGGGGATTCTCTGGTCTGGGACTCATAGCTTCTGGGGCTGCAATATTCGGAGCACTCGTTTATTTCAAGGGAAACTCGCATAAAAAGTAGGGATTGAAGAGCTATGCCTATTTCTTGATTAATAATTATCCATTTAGAAGCCTTCCTTAGATATTGTAACTACCAATCGTATTCTTTCGTGTATCTCGACATATTTTTATATATTACAGTTTTTTCCTAATTTTAATTGGAAATTTACGTTTTGTTATGAACCATTTTTATTTATTCTTATAGTATCACGTACTATAATTACTTAATATATGAATTAAATAGTTATGCAGTTTAGAGCATAAAAATGTATATGATATTAGAAGTTCCTAACAATGAAAGGACTGGCTTATTTTTAGAACGCTATGTAAAAGCTGTGTACGGTCTACATTATGTTCGACATTAGCTATAGGATTATATAGAGGCGTGGATAGGATTTTTAACTTTGAGGAGAGGAGGATGAATTAGTGTTATATAACATCTGAAGGGGAAACATCCATGTTGCCATGTGTACCCATGGATCAATGTGAAATGATGAATAGTCATTGGGAATTTGTTACAGTTTATTAATCCTGAAATATTTGATTTGAGATTCAAATTAATCAGTCTATGATTGAAATATCAATCCTTTTGTGGAATAACCTAATTGTTTTGTAATTTTATGGTTCTTCCAATTTTACTTGTTAGTCCATTAAGGATTGTCCAATTCAAGGTTTAGGTAAAACTGATTCATATATCATTTCAACATTTCCAAGTATAACTATTCGTCATTACATCTCGTGTTTCTTGTACTTAGTATTCCAAGTACAAACTTTGCTCAATGTATTATTTCACCTAAAAAGTGGTCTAAAATGATGCAACTGTTGTCGATATGTTCCAACCGAAGGATTTAAAATCCTTTATTTCCTACAGGAAAGAAATATCGCCATGTTTCGAAGCCTCACAGGAAGCCATAATTCTAGAAATCAAAAATTATAATTATACAGTGAACTAAAAATACTATACTTAATACTCATGCTAAGAGAAATTAACGTGGAAGAGAGATAGGCTTGACTCAGGGATTTTTAAATTAACTATTGGAAAGTTTTGGCTTGCATATGCTCAAGCTATTAAAAAATGATGTAGGGATTTGCAGTGATGAAAAGGTTAGAAATCACTGCACTCAAATAAAATAACTATCATTGACTATAATTTTAAAAAACCCACGATTCAATTCAGTCATGAAAGATACGAGTTACCAATAGATTCTTTATAATCATATAATAGGCAAATCAAGACTTGGAGTAACGGCGCTATAATAACAAAACCATCATTGATAATTAAATAAACAAGACACAGTTACCTTTAGCTATAAATGACATGGGTCACCAATTGGCTTATGTCAGATAATATCATATGATAGACGAATCAAGAATATAAGTAAATACAGATAAAAAGGAAATACGTAAGAACACAATATATATAGTCAACCATCTTTATTGATATTAAAATATCATAAGAATTTGCTAAGAATGAATATTTAATGTTGAAATTCTCTCTAACATCAAAGTTGGAGTTGTAAATGATTAATTATTATTATGACACTATTAGATGGACTCTTTATGTATATATATATAAAAAAGGGTTCATTTATCAATTAACAATGAAATACAAAGAGAAAATAACAAAATCTAATAGCAGTGATATTAAAAAATAAAAAAAACTGTTCAAAAAAACACATTTAGATCACAGAGAATTATGAAAAGCTGTATATGCGTCATTAATCACTCAAATTATCTTCATTCCAATCTGGATCATCTTCTCCGTCATAATCCTCTAAATCTAAATCATCAAACAGGTCCTCATTGATTTTAACATCTTCTCCAGCTACAAAGAAAATTAGCATTAATAAATTATGTTTAAAAAAATTAAAAATTGCAACTCACCATCTTCCAAAAATTTGATATCTGAGTCTTGTAAAGAAGAGTTTGTAAGAAATAATTCCTTTCCAGTCAACTTATTCCCGTCTCTTATCTTTGAATTTGATTTCAAAGCTAGTCGCTCCTCATCAAACTCTGCCTTCCACTTTAAAAAGGATTCAATCGTGACTTTGGTTCCTTCCAATTTCTTTCGTTCTTCTTCATCTATTTTTTCTTTATTGATACGTTTTTGTTCTTCTTTCTGGAGTTCCAATTCTTCATGCTTGGATCCTAACCACTCAATAGCCTCTGATATAGCAGTAAAGACCATGACCATTCCCAAATTTTCCTCCATCTATTATGAGGAAAAGCAAGAGTAATAATGAATGTAGAATGCACAAAATATTTATTGTATCAAAATTAGATGATTATACCTGAGATTTGACAAAATTAATCATTTCTTCTAGGAGTTCATCCGTTAGGTTTTCACTTTCTTCTACTTCTAATAATGGTAATTCATCAGGGTACCTGCAAAGATTCAATTAAATAATAAAACAATTTTCAGTGAAATTTGAATATCAATTATACATAAAAAAATATTCTATATATTTGAGCCACAATAAAAATTTCCTTATAATTAAATTACAATAAGATCCCTGAAATAATTTATGCCTTTAGCTCACGGACATTCAACCCTTTTCTGCCTGGAGGGCTTTTTGAATTAAAAACTGAGCAGGGATTTCACATTTTTGGAAATATGACACACTATAAACCTGCCTCATAGCCAGAACTGCAACCAACAAGAAGAGACACTCCAGATTCTAGAAGGGGTCAGGGCCATGACTAAGATTTTTCTTTGTCCGTTGACTTGCTTAAGATGATATTTTAACTCATTATTAAATGACTTTAAAAAAAAAACATTTTCAACTTATTAATATTTTTTTTTACAAAATACAATTATTTGGGCATTTAGGTTATTAATACACCCCTTAGAAGTCACAGGTGAGGAGAACACATTTAAAAATAAACGATTGTTCAGCAAAAAAAAAATTAGAATCTAGTCAGTTTTAGAATAATAAATTTGAAATTATGTTTATATCCATACTTCAATTAGGGCACAAGCATCGTTTTGGACAAACACGGACTCCTAACGCCCACCTCAAAGTTATAAAACTCTTCATAGCAACATTCACTAATTTACTTAATGGGATTATAAGTTATATTAGTTATTCCCAACCTTTATATAACTGTGGAGCACTATATCATTATATGCTTTATAAATCATTTATGTAATCTCTTGCGGAGCCCTTAACGATGCACCAAGAGATTTGAGGAACTATATGAATATAAGTTATAGGTGTCAGAGAAGTGCACATAATCTTAAACTTACAGAGAGGTTTCTTCTATGGTAGAATATATGTATAATACTGCAATTCGATGGTAATTATTAAGGTGTGTCCATTTAGAAACGGATTCTAGCATTAGTTTCAAGTTATATGTACATTATTTAATTAGATATGATGCGTGCTTTTAATTTAAGTAGACTATGATTTTGCAATATTAAAAAAAATGCAATATGATATTCAACAATAAGTTATAAATTGATTCATTAACTTAATCCCTCGATTCAAGGAATAGATATATTTTCAAATATATGAACATCAAACATATATTGAGTTACATCCTTGATTGATAAATAATGATGGACGACTGAGTGGTAGGTTTGTTAACGTTAATCCAAACCGCTAATTATAATAACTGAAAATTTGATTGAGATATGAGCTCCTCTATTTATAAAACCTCTGGTGCATAATTAGACTACTATAGATATATAATTAGCTTATCTGAGAGTCGGGTATGTAAATCATATATTAATAAACAATATAGTATGAGTGAGTGGAAATGAAATTACTTTGGTGTATGAGTAAATTTGAGTAGAACGTAGCGACCAACTCCTAAATCTTCATCGTAGTCGACCGTTTTGACAGGAAGAGTAAAAATTCGGGGTTTTGATGCGGAGATCACTATATTTATATAAAAGAAAATGACATGTAATAAAATGAATCCAAATGTTGATAAACTATATCCATTCGACAAAAGGGGAGGAAACCCCATTTTTCAGTTTAAAACATCACATTTATAAGACTAAAATATATCTAATGTAGTCACCTTCCAATTCACCGCAGTAAATTGACTCAAGGGCCTCCATTTCTCCAGATTGCTCCTCTTCATAATCCGTCATCTTGTAGCTAGCAGCAGAATCACGGATCAACCTCGAGACCGACAGATAATAATATATAAATATTGTAAATAAACAAAAGGAAAAAATCAGCTGTATAAGCAAAAGTGGGGGATTGAAACTCCGTAGAACCTATTACAGTAATAGTCTATAATTTATAATATTGGAGTAGACAATATTAGTATAGGGTTGTAAATGTTAAGCATTCTTTAAAGTGTGAGTTTTGCTGTTGGCAATCTGATCAGTGTTTTTTATTTTATTTCCTACAGCAGTTATAATTATTCATTCATTATTGAGGAGAGAACATCTAAGTTTAGAGTATAACCACATGTATGTCTGTGCTCATGACTAGAATTATATTTCAATATAATTATAATATTTTCCCTTCACTAGTGCTATTTTAAATGTAGAAGGCTCCCCTTTTTACAACATCATTTCATCTATAGAATCAGTCTGGACCCCCCCCCTCCCCCAAATCAGTCATTAATTTTATCCCAAAAAATAATATCACAGGCAACTTACATTAACAAGGATCTTAATTCAGGGGTACCATATGTCTCGCTCCCTCCTTCTCCTCACGCTCTTTTTTTTTGGACAATAATGACAACTCTACTCATGACTGAGGGAGAGCAATGTTGATGATTTGTTGAGGAGTTACAAGTCCTTAGACTTGGAGTAGAATTAATGATCAAAATAATCGTAATTACTGCGTATATTATAGCTAAAAGATACGGAGTTGAATTTGTGTTTATTTCCTTCATCTAATAGCTACTCGCAGTTATTCTAATGAAACGTCATCCGTCAGCTAATCTACTCTCCGGCCTCAAAACATTCTACAAATTGTCAGGGTGACCACGTAAGTTTTCAGTTTCTTTTATTAAACATGGCAGATCATATTTTTACTCCTAAAATTATATACGTCCGGGATAGAAAAATCAAACTAAAATTTCTAATAAATTTGTGATTTAAACGATTTAAAATAAAAATGTTTCTAATATTCAACCCCGTACCAATAAACACCTCATTTAATATTTATAAAATAATATAAACTTAAAGCGTTCTATTGTGAAAACCAGATAGATCCAATGTTAACGACTCAATATTGAAGAAATACTGTGGTCAATTACGGACAAAAGTGTGAAACAATCATTGTAGTTATAAACTGCAGGTCCAACTCGAGTCTCAAGGTCTTGAATATTTCAACTAGTCCAGTTCTAGTCTTTAGAAAATGAAAGATACTTTAATGAGTACTTAATTGAAAAAAATGGAAATTACTTTCAAGTCCAAGTCAATTCTCGAGTTTTTGTTTATGTGATCAATTTAAGTCTTGAGTCAAAGTCCTCACCTCTACTTCAATACGACGTTCATTGGTTATGGAATTTAATTTCTAAGATGAATGAAAAATACATCCAAAAATGTTGACTAGTCTAGACTCCATTTGACGATATAAATAAGACTTTACAATGGCCTTTAAACAGCATTGCTCGTTTTCTTTTTTATGACTGGAAGTTTCTGTGACCTTTAAGTCACATTTGTAGCGTATCTATAGGATTGATGGGAATAGTTTTTTATTAATGCATAAATAAGGTGAAGAATAAAAATGTATTCCAGATTCATTTGATCGAAAAATCCTCGTTGCCTGCTTTTGCGTTGACAGGACACTTATACTCTTAATCTATCAATCTACTAAAGGTCATTGCAACATAATTAAGAGTCTACGGAGCTTTTTATATGCGCTCCGAACCAAGGAGTAAATACGTTTCACGTGTAATGTTTATGAATTGATGACTCCTCTACGTAGATACTCTCACTCTCTGCTGTAAATTGTAATAAAAAGGGAAATACAATACAAAATATACAGGCGATAAACAGAAAGTCTAAAATTCGAAATAGACGATTAACGTTCACATCTCGTCGTGCAGAGGAGAGTAGTTTGTCTTTTGATTTCATTCAATTCGAAATAGTAAGGTAAGATTTTTCATAATTCATTTGCCAAAAAATAATTTGACTTTCTTATTTAATTTATTTATTTCATTTCAGTCAATGGCGACAAGGGGCGGAGGTCCGACGGCGTCTGGAACGGACGGAAATGATTACTCTCATCGAGAAACAATTGTGGCACAATATTACATAAGGTAACTCAGAGGGACCATCATCATTATACCCATTATTTGATCATTTAAACTCATTGAAGGAAGTGTGTGATCATTTTGTTCACACTGTTCATGATTATAATATAATATAAATGCAAGGCTGTATTTAATGAGGAATGCCTTGGAAAGTTGCTTCCTTGTATACGTGTAGAATGTTTACTTTTTTGACCTTCTACAGCAAATGGGGAGTACAATTATTTTGAAAAATTGTCCAGTACCTTTTTCAAAGTAAATTGAATTATTTAACTAACTCAAAATATTATTGTACGCAATTGAAAATATTTGTATTATCCTCTGTATTTGTTCTCATAATTATTATGCCTTACATTACTATTTCTTGAGTGACTTATTTCAGCTAGATATACTTTTTATTCATTTTTTTTCAAAATTTGATTTCATGCTCAACAACAAAAAATAAATGAATCGTCTGTTTTTTTTAACGAAAAAAAAAATAATGATATATTTTGTTCTTTTACATCCATTTGCTTTATTTTCACAAATTTTATTTTATATTATATTCATTTTTGTGCCAAACATATTATACCACGCATCTCACGACAATGATGAATAGACCGCCTCCTAAGTCCCAACCCAAAGGAATGGGCTACAGCGATGATATTAACAATGATCCTGGTGTATATGAGCCTGAAGATCAACACATGCACAAATCACCATTGAGCTACCCTGATACTAAAGATTTTATAGCTCAATTCATGAAAACTCCGGAACAACACAATCCCACCTATCCCCTACCCCCTCAACAACAATACCCTTCCCAACCCTGTATCGAGTCTCCTCCTTCGGTCTCTCTTAATACGGGTAGCTGCTATAGCAATGTACCCAATCCAATAAATGTTCCCAATGGAATGGTTATGGTTCCTGCTAATCAAATGATGATGTTGGCTCCTCAATGGATGTTTGGACAGCAAGGAACTCAAATACCTCAGCATATAAATGTCTCAACAGCTCCTAATTCCCGCCCTGTTACGCCTATCCTTTCCCCAGAGCCTCCGCCAATCCCTCAACCTACCTTTAAAGATACAAATCTACCATCTGATTACAAAGGCTTGGGAGGTCCGGACTCAGTTCCTTTTCGAATGCCAAAAAACGAAGTGGCTCCTCGAAGTGCTATCAGTCCAAAAAAGAGCTTGATTGACGAGTTGTATTTGGCTCCCACATCGGATGTACGACAAAGGTCCAATAGAACCATCATGAACACAGAAATGTAGGAAGTAGTTCGAGTAATCATGGCGTGATGTGTACTTTAGAAATAAAAAAAACACCAGATAATTCATTACCCATGTAATATAGCGTGTGATTTTTACTTGCTCCATGATTTGATGTGTGATCTTCAACCCCTAATCTTGTTTGATTTTTATTTAACGTCTATTCTCCTATATCCCAATGAACTAATTTATTTTATTTTTACATTTCAGTGCCCAAACAAAGTCAAGATTAAAATGGAGTGTACTTTTTCACTACGTATTAGGATTTATTCTTTTTGCCAAGCTTGTTCCGGATATTTTGGATAGACTTGGCATATTTGTTCTTGAAATCGAAGAGCTTTTAATACCAAAAGTAAGAAATGTACTATATTCATACATGAGTTGAAACACAATCCTTATTTTCACAGGCGAAGCTTTGGGAGTTATTCTGGATCCTCAGTATTCCTGCAACACTTTTAGGACTCTTATCGAGTAAAAAATCAAATGCCAGTATGATGACAAAATTTTTCTATAGCATTCTTGTTTTGGGTTTGTTCCCTGTATTGGTTGGATTTGCTGCCAACTTTTCTGAGTTGTACAGATATGCTTCTTCAAAAGATATTGAAAAGGTCGAAACTTGGAACGTGAGTAAAGCTATTACCTATTTATACATTTATATTTGAACTTGATTTATATATTATCCTCTCTAGGGCTTTCCTGTATCTGTGTTATGGTATGTTTACTTATTTATGGCTCTTCAAGCTCACTTATTCGAACTTTACTTTGCCAAAACCCTAATTAAGGTCTGGCAACCCAGAAAGAAGAAAACGCAGTGATTTTATTCATTCAAAATGTTGCATAAATACAAATATATTCCTTGTTTTTCTATAACCTCTCTTGTTATTAATAGATAAAGTTATACCCTCTATCAAATGAACACCCCTACTAATTGTCATTCGACTGCAATAAATCTATTCCAATCTCGTGTATAAATTGGATTTATTCATTTACCATTACTGTTTTATTGTGTGATACCGTGCTGAAATCACGGGTTTGTTATAGAGGGTGGGGGTTGATTGACTCGGAAAAAATATTATTGAAAAAAATATGAACTGGTCCTCTGTGATTACACCCCATGTGATATTCTTGTGAAAATATACATGAATAGTTATCAAAATTAAGAAGAGCTAGACCTAGTTGGCACATGTCAATTTTTAACAAGATTCTACTAAAGAGTCTCTTAAAGTTTCTACAACCTGTGTTTCAACCCTTTTGTGTATCGAATAATACCCTATAGTTATTGCATTAGGAATTCGAAGGAGGCGAGGACTCCCAATCTGTAGCTGTGACTCATTTTATGAATTTAAAATCTCTCTCATGCCGTAGTATTTTTTTTTACTTATAAATATTGTGTATACGTTACAATATCTGTATGAGTTGCAATTTATTCTTTTTAAAATGCATAATTTAATTACAACATTGGTCATTCTAATTAAAAACTATTAATTAATACTTTCATTTCAAATTGATCTATTAAAATTACATGGTTACAATGTATTTATGGCTAATATAACTGTGGGCATTTGAACTTTATAATGTAACTAATAATACTTATATTTTTATTAAAATAGTTAAAAATTGCACCATGAATATATCGATCATCCATAGAACATTCAATTATTGCATATTCCTTATCCAAAGTACTGTAAATTCTTTAATTAAAATTATTCACCTCAATTTTTGGTACCAACTTGTACAAAATCGCAACTTGCACACAATATATATATACTGTTATTTTCTATTATTTATTGATAATCACTAAACTTAAAGAGACTAAAAAGTCTTAAAGTATTTCCTGCATAATCTCTTTAGTAATCAATACATCGATGGGGGCAAGTTGCCTCAAAAAATTCCCGTTAAATTACTTTAACGGGTCTGCCAAGTTCATGTATCCTTAATTGAAAATCAAAAAAATCTATGTATTGGCTATTTTAAAAATAGTAAACATCTTACGATAAAACTGCGTTAATCTTCAAACAAAGATTCAAAATGATCAAAATTTCTGTCTTAAATACATTACTTAAAACCTAGATAATGTGTTTAAGCAATACTTCAAATCGGTAAAAAGATATGTCTTTAAATTGAATTTTGAATACGTTCAAAAGACATACTTTTATAAAGAACATGGTTGCAAAAATGTATCTCGAGAGAAGTAATAATCAAAAGTTGCGAAAGATTGATAAACAGATATTTTGAAAGTTAGTTTAACCAATACACATCCTACAAGAGGGTAAGATGCACTAAAAAAAATGCTTCAGTACCTACGAGTTACGACCCTATTCTATGCTGAAAGGTATTATTATGATGATGTCTAAATAACATAAAATTGCATGATAGATAACATTTATTTGATGTAAACGGTTGCAAAAATTCTACATAGGTTTATAGTTGGATACTTTTAACCTATGGGCTCGATGGTTTAAATGTACACATGTGTATACCTGGAAAAATAGTTGCTATGAAAAATAGAAAGTAGCTCATTTTAATCCAAATTATTAGTAAATTTACTCATTTTTTTATAGATGAAATATTCTTTTGGATACGATGTGTAGACTATCCATATTCTTAGTCTTATGGATCACTTATAATGTTAGTGGTTCAGTAGAAAATATTCCTTCTCGTAATTTTACGGACTACCAACTTATTCGTGTAAATGCAACGCCTAAATTTGCACAGGTAATTGATTCGATACTCAATTTGGATCATAAAAAGTAATTTGTTACAGGATTTAAAAATTAATTTTGAAGATGCAGAAGAGAAGCTTGATATTTGGAAGGAAACAACGTCTGAAGGATTTGTGCTTATGGATATTTTGGTTTCACCACATCAAATTATCCTCATTAAATCATTAAATAAGCATTGCAAAGGTGTCACTTTTAAAGTTCTGCGAAAAAATATACAAGGATTAATCGACGAGGAAAAAGAAAATGACGTGTTTGACGAGACAGATTTTGAAGGAAGACCGATTCAAGATGTTCGGTGGAATAAATATTATGATCTAGAAGGTTTTTAACATACAAAACTATAGGTAGGGCCGGTTTTACCATTAGCGGGACCTGAGTCAAAGCCCAAAAATGGCCCCTTTTATTCACAATATCTAAAAATGTGCTGAGTTTAGGGCAATTGCTCCCCGAAAATCGGCACTGGCTATAGGTATTATGACACGTGTATAACATCATACGCTTTCGATCTTTTTTAGTGATGAACGACTATTTAGAGAAGTTAAAAATAACCTATCCGTTTAAAAATTTCATAAAAGTGGAAGAAATAGGCAAAAGTTCCGAAGGAAGGACAATAAAAATAGCAAAAATACACAACTACACTCGTTCATCAAATACCACTAGTAAAAGGATATTTATCGATGGTGGAGTTCATGCTAGAGAATGGATATCACCAGCAGTTGCATTGTATATCATTTACCTGTAAGTTGATAAGAGTTATGATAAATCCTTATATATTTGTCCTTAAACAACTTCATAGATTAGTGGAGAGGCATGAAGACAATAGTAAGCTGATTAATGATTTTGAATGGTTAATAGTACCAATGGTTAATCCAGATGGGTAAGTGTTTCTCCTTGTGATTGATAAATTATCCTAAGAAACAAATCACTATGACATAACTAGATATGCACACTCCAGAACAAGGAACCGAATGTGGCGGAAATCTCGAAGAAATAATGGTAAAGGAAAATGTTATGGCGTAGATCTAAACCGAAACTTTGGATTCCACTGGAAAGAAGGCCTACAAGTAAAAGATCTTTCCAATCCATGCTCAGAAATTTATGCAGGGCCAGCCCCTTTCAGCGAACCAGAAACAAAGGCCATCGAACAAACAATACTCAATTATAATAAGACCATTATAGCGTAAGTAACTACTATTGTAAATTTAAGACTTGATGACCTCAACGAATGTTCAGTTATTTTTCTTTACATTCATATTCGCAATTATGGACATTTCCGTGGAGCTATAAACTACCAGATAGAGAATCATCAGAATACTACGACCTTTACACCGCAGCAAAAAAGGCAGTCAAATCCTTGGAATCTCTATATGGTACAAACTATGTTTTTGGGTCAAGTTCGGAATTAAGCTATCTGTCTTCTGGAACATCAGATGATTGGATGTATGGAGTTGCTGGAATAAAGTATTCTTTCACGATAGAACTTAGAGATGAAGGAAAGTACGGGTTCTTACTACCATCATCACAGGTTGTACCCACAGCAGAAGATACATTTGCAGGGATATCAGCCTTAATTGCGGATATTTGTGATTAATAAAAAAACTATTAGGTGTAATATTTTACGATAATTTAATAATGTCACTTGAGATAATAAAACCCACGGGGAAAAAATATTATGTAAAAAAACATAGATAAGACAATTTGTTAAATAATAAACAACAACCTTAAAAAGAATCAGATCTAACTATGCATATAACCAGGCAATTTCATTTTCATAAACATCCAACAACATGAGAATGACACGAGGAGACACATGAAGCCCATGAGTTGTAACATCGTTCTATTCAATTTGGGCATAGTCGGGGAATGTGTCTGATCCAGGAGTATAAATCCAACGCCCCCTAGAGTAAACATACAACTCGATGCCAGCCCTTCAAGGATATACTAAAATAAGAAATCATAATTAATTAATTAACAATGAATAAATAGTAATCATTTAAGGGGTACACAGGCATGGTTAACGATTTTGCCGCTCGTCATATTTTCAATTTCTATTTCCAAGTTGGAGTCAACGAAAGGGGAAAGTTGAAATTCAATCATCACTACCTTTTAATTATAAGATAAGCGACGCAAATTATATATTATTAGAGGAGGAGGAGAGGAAGTTCGACTCTTTTGAATTAATCGCACTTAGTAGGATCTAGAAAATAGATGTAAGATCTCATTATGTAGAGGAGGCTGTGAATTCGTTTCTTTTAGAGTATAAAGGGGAAGGAGGTACTCGGAGACGATGCGTAGACTGAGAAATTAGCCAGGAGGTGGAGTATATCGCTTCTCATTGTGTAGTACTTATCATATAATGTATTACGACTATTTCTTGCATCTATTATAAGCCATGCCATTATAATTACATTCAGGAATACCTTTTACAGGAGTCGTAGTGTGCAAATCCGTCTCTTCTCAGTATCCAATAATCGTGCTTACTCATTTGAGCGATTGTCATCTTAGCCACATTCATTTGAGTGAGGTTAATTTCAACAACATTTTCATATACTAAACATTACAAGATGAATTATCTCATTATTAGACTCTCATTAATCACCAGAGTGGTGTTTAAAATCAAATGAGACAAAAATAGTAGGAACAACTGAGGCTCTTGTCAGATTTCTTTTCAACTACGTAGGTATTTGTGAAGGGAATCATTTAAAGAAACATATTTAGTTTGATGGCTTTCAAATATTTAAATCGATGGGTCTTCGTAGATGTGTATAAAGAAGAAAAAAAGGATGCTAATTCTCGTTGTCAATTAAATGAACCTTTGAATCATGGTTCATTTAGTTATTCTTAGTCAGTAATGATGTCATTCCTCTTGAAATGTTTATTATACGCAAATATCGCTGAGAAATGTTCACTCCGATGAAATTCGCTGAAAACAACCTCGTGCCGTCCTCTGATCATTCTCGTTGCTAATATCATGAAAGGAAACTTTGAATTCATAGGGCATTTGGTTATTCTTTTCTCAATAACGATATTATATATCTTGGAACGCTTATTATATGAAAATGTCCCTGAAATAAAATGATCTCAAAAGTATGCACGTCCCCCATAATATATAATTTGGGTTGTACCAAAGTTATTTCCTGATCATTCAAAGGTTGTGCTGATTGAATCTCAAGTTTCTGCTCTCGCGGTCTCCAATTTCGGGATAGAAATATCCCATGCAAGCGAAAGGATAACTTCGATACGCACCTGCCCATTGATACGATATTGCATGAATGCAATAGGACGAGTATTTCCATTTTCATCAACAGTGGACCCCATAGACGGTGGTTCCACAATCACATCATAAATAACGCCTCCTGTGACTAAAAAATACGATACAAGGATGAAGAATAGCGCCTCTTTTGAGCTCGGCTGTCGAATCCATCCCGTGTTTTTATATTTAATCTCAGGTACATTGAGAAATAAAAAAAAAGGCCGGAGTAATAGGTCCAACATCTTGATAATAATAACTAATAAATATGAGTTGAGTTCCTGATCTACGTTTAGATATGGTTGAAATGTCTTGTTCTTGACTGTTTTGTTGTATTAAATGACGTCATATTATTCATTTAGCCTCTTATTTACCGGCTAATTTCAATGTTATTAAAACGCGATAGGGCAGCGAAAATCATAGCCGGGCAAACACAGTAGATTTACAAAGTAACTCTTTCTCTTTGCTATGACGTCATTGGGTGAATTTGTTTAGGTCAGTGTAATAAATAAAAATTAGAAATGTAGGGATTTAAATGTGTTTATTTATTTATTAATGCTATATTAAAGGGTTTCAATTATTCTCCATTGCTATATACTTGTATTGGGGGTCCCAACGACGTCATCCCTTAAACAAATAATTTTTATTGTGAGAACTGAAAATCCTAACTGACTAACTCACCTTGTTATAAAAACCTTGCTAATTTACTCAATGAGCTAGCTAGAGTTTTTTTTCTTTCTGCCATAATAGCTATTTCTTAACTATCTAACTATTTTTCTATTAGCAAAGTATATCGTGACTGCTAAAGCTTTAAACCATTTTGAACTTGAAGGAACACTGAAATGAGTTCATTTTACTATACTCTGGTCTATTAGCAGTCTATCTATCCGTATCCTAAAAAAACCCGAAAAATAATGTGGTCACCCTCACAATTTGAAGAATGTTTTGAGGAGAGCAGCATAGCTGTCATGACGTTTCATTAAATTAGCTGCGATTTATGACGTCAATGAAAATGTATATTCTTAGCTATTAGTTAGCTTGAAAATAAAATAGGTATATAAGTCTTTATTGGCCATGCTCCTGAGGAAATGTTTATGATGACGTAATCCTAAACAAATCTGAGCCTAGTATTTGTATTTTAAAGGATCATCATTCGTTCGCGTACGAGGACCAGGAGGCCAAAAGCATGGAAGTGGATGATCTAGTTGAATTCCCTCATATCAACACCCGGACTACTCTGGAGCAGGAGGGAGTGGAGCTCTACTGTAGACAGATCTACGCCAAATACGAGCAGAATGGGAAAAACTCTACCCCTGAGAAACTCCCTGAACTGGATCGAGAGTCCATCAGGAATTTTCTACTCAAGGGTCTTCGATCTCTCTCTAGTGGTTATCAAAATCTGGATGCCAGCAGACCCTGGCTCATGTATTGGATCGTTCATTCCTTGGAACTTCTTCGTATTCCTATTCCCGGTACAATTTTTATATTAATAAATATCCCACGCATGACTTATTGAAAGTTCTACTCTTCTATTTACAGAGGCAGTCATCCCTGACATCATTCTGTCCTTAAAGCACTGCCACAACTCCACTGGGGGATTTGGAGGGGGCCCCGGACAAATATCTCATCTAGCGCCCACATATGCAGCAGTCAATACTCTCTGTATCATTGGCACACCAGAGGCATGGTCCATTATTGATAGGCAAAAGTTGGCGGAATGGCTCAACTCTTTACGCCTTTCAAATGGGAGTTTCCTTATGCACCATGATGGGGAAATTGACATACGAGGAGTCTATTGCGCCGTATCCGTTGCTAAACTTACCAATATTTTTTCGGAGGATCTCTTCAAACATACAGTCTCTTGGATCAAATCGTAATCAATTAATTAGTCTGTGGGATGAGAGAGAAATTATTGTAGCTCCAAACTTATCTTTCCGTTTTTTCAATATGAATAATGGGCGTTTCCAATTTTTACAATAAAATGGATATGAAAAATTTATTTCAACAGTCTGAATTTCTTTGTTTTCAAGTATTCACATTAAATATCAGACTTCTACATATAGGCGTACATTTGTATTTTTTGAGTTACGGCAATTTGGTACTAAAACCACGATACCCTTTCAATAGTTGTGAGTTGCTTATTTTAATCTATGTATTTTTAGTTGTCAAACTCATGAAGGCGGCTTTGGTCCTGTACCCTATATGGAAGCTCATGGTGGATATTCATTCTGTGCTATTGCGGCTTTAAGTTTGTTTGGTGATGTATCTGGTATTCGTCTTGATAAGTTAGCAAGATGGACGAGTAAACGCCAAATGAAATTAGAAGGGGGTTTCCAAGGAAGGACTAATAAATTAGTCGACTCCTGCTATTCTTTTTGGCAAGGAGCCATACTTCCCATTCTGGATGCACATCTTGTTCCTGATGGTTGGAATGCTCAAATATTCATCATTTAATTTATTTATATAAGTTTTTTGTTTTTTTTTTTCAGACAAGAAAAAGGATGAAATCCTACCTCAAGCATGGTTATATAATCAAATCAACCTTCAAAGATATTTGCTAATTTGCTGCCAAGATCCGAGAGGAGGTCTAATAGACAAACCTGGGAAATCTCGCGACTACTACCACACATGCTATGCCCTAAGTGGTCTCTCTATAGCCCAACATTCACGAAATAAGAAGTTTGTCTATGGTAACGCATCGAATGAGCTTGTAAGTGGTTTTTACTATATATATGAGGCCCGTCAACACAAAAACATACTGACATTGCATTTTTTTATGTTATAATAAGTTGGGGGGGGGGTAAGTAATTTCGTATTTTTAGCTTTATTTCAATGCTCCATAATAAGAAGTGTGTTACGATCCTCCTATTTAAGCTAAGTATGCCCCGTTCTGTACGATAACTTGTTACGAAAGAGAATCCAACTTCATAATGCCCTTGTCCCCATTGACAATAAACGAACAAGCCTTTTTTGTAGTCCACTATTATGGCCAAATTTGTACCCCCAAGTGCGTCGCCCATAGACAGGGACAGGTTGTAGTCACTTGGTGCCAGGTCCAGACTGTAGGGTAGATGCATAATAACTTACCATCCAAGCTCCCCAAGCTTCTGGCGCATCATGTGTGCGGCCTGGCGTTTTCTTTATGATGTCTTGTTGTCTCCTATTCACCAATGCTGGGCCCTCGAGTCACTGTTGTGCAACACGAACCGAAAGAGTATCGGCCTCGTATACATTGCAAATTTTCTTGGTATCTTTTGACGCGTTTTTCCCTTTCAGGTAGTAAAAATACAAAATTTTCTTCCTTTGAGACGTTTATACTCGACGCACAATAATTTACGACTGAATTGGCCAAGCGCAATACTGTCCGACAAGAGTTTTTAGTATACACTCACACCTTAACTACACCAAATCGTGTGATCCGATGTGACCAATAATGAACAAGATATACTTAGTTAAAAGAAAGGGCGGGAAATTTGAAATTGTTTTTTCCCCAAACAAGATATTTATAAAATATTTTTTTAAATCCTTTAGTGTTACCGTAAATTGCACATAAAGGTCGTATAAATTCCATGAACCTTGTAGAAAAAGGATTTAATAGATTATATTTGAAAGATCATATTGAAGCTAAATAAAGTATCCTACAATAAATTATGGCTAACATTCTTGGCTATTTAATTTCATCCCAGAAATTATAATAAAAAGTCCATAAGTTTACTAAAATAATTTTTATTATCTATTGATACGTTTATATAAATGATGTAGGCGAAAGATTGTTTTTGTGTTGCTGCTCCACATATTCTTTACTACATATTTTGGGACATTATTGTATTAATCCTAGATATTTTAATTTTTCAGAAACCTTCTCATGTCCTCTATAACATCGGTGTAGATGCCGTTTCAAAGGCTTTAGAATTTTTTAAGAATTTCCCTGTTCCTCTTTTTGATTGAATTCTACTAAAAAACGAATTTATAATTATTACGCGTATTTCAAATTTTTATGCTGATTCGTTTTATGGATCTGTGAAAAGCCAATTGAACATAAACCTTCCCTACTGATAAGAAACAAAAGTTTGGATATACGTACATTTTCTAAGTGTATCCTTGATTGATTGATTATAATTATTCCCATCCTTTTATCTACATAGTATTTTAGTTGTATAGATTGAAAAGTCGATGATGAAATTAAATTGATTTAATCCATCCCATCATCAGTTCAAAAATAATAAGATGATCCTTTCATGTATAATATTATATATTCAGTAAACACCTGTACCATGTCTGTTGAGACTGATAACTTGACCTCAAAAATATTTATTGATTCACAAAAAAAAAAATCCTTTAGTGTTTTATTTATTCCGATAGTCCTACTATTAATTAAATGGACGATCATCTAAGTACTATTTATGTATATATTAAATTGTATCTTCGAAGACATGATATGTCTCGGGTTGGAAGGTTGTTTGTGGATCTAGGAAAGTTCGCCGTGGTGGTGAAAATTAGCATTATTTGATTTAATACAAGCGGTGGTACCCGGCAATGCCCTGATTAATTAGGGGTCGGCTAAAAGACACATTTTGCTTTAATAATATAAAAGATAACTCCCCAGTAAATCCTCAGTGTTACTCTCATTTTCATGAACACACTCGAACGTAACTACTCAATACCTATTATATCAACTCATATATGTTCTGTCCTCAAGAATGAAAGAATAATAGCAAGAGTTTGAGAATTAATAATGATGGAATGACTTATGATTACTTTAGTCTGTATAGTGCTCACCAACAAAAACAAACAAAATTCATTTTATCATACCAGCGTTTATACTTTATTCAAATCTGAACATAAATCCTGGAGCATTATATAGATGGAGAGTGCACTTCTACATAGGTGGACATAAACAATCATCTTTATTAAATCTACGTAGCGTTTGATTGGATTAAAGATTATACGTAGATATACTAAAGATGTTACATATTTTGATTTAGAAAATTAAAAGGGAACAACAATTTCAAGCAAAAATAAACAATAAAGACGTATAAACCTTATTTATTTATATATTAAGGTGAAATATCCATGGGAAAATGTCTTATTGCGAAATTGTTTAAGCTAAAATTAACGGTCACCAATTTGGATGATAAATGCAGATGCCTGTAATATTTCATTAATACGACAACACTACTATTTCTTAGATCAAAAAGATGTATATTATATAATATACATCAGGGACCACTATGTACAGTGCACCCTGTACATACGTTCGATGTTGTATTCGCACGCCTACAATATTTCATTAATACGACTACAATGTTGTTTCTTATATCATGTGCATGGAAGATGATCATGTATAGACCTCAGCGACTGTCCTAAAGTATCTTATAACGTAAAAGAATTGACTTCCACTTCATCTCTTATTGAAATATAATTTGCCAAATGTTACTTAGAAATTAATATTCACATTGCTTTATAACAGAATTTCTAATACTGCTCCTGCCAATGTGACATACAAAATATTGTCGAATTTATTAAATGTAAAATTATTAAGTGTCTCAAATACATACTTATCAACTGTTGTGGATCGCATCCGCTTGATTAAACGAATTTAAGTAAATATTTACTTACAATCCTACAACTTACTTAAATTTAAGCCATTCTCTTGAGCGAATTATGGTAACAATTGAAGTTATTGTAGCTTCTTTTAACAGTTTCAAATTTTTCTGATTATAAGAGAGAACAGGGATAAATGTAACACTTCTGACTCTATTACTAGGACTGGACTGAAAATTGCAGCACTTTGTACAGAGAATTACACAATACCGAGTAGTCCATTAAAATCTGAACACTTTGAATTTCAAACTTCAACAAGATATAACTGATTAATTAGTAGAATTTCAACAAAATTAATACTAAAAATAGATGTGTGTCTGTGCTCTCTTAATAATTAATGTAGCAACCCTTAGCGGCAATGATGGCTTCTAGGTTGCGACAGAAGGCCGGATACTAGGTGCAGATGTAGTCCTCTATCATGGCGTCACAGTGCTGACTGACAGTAGTTTTGAGGGTCATGGTGTTTGGATGACGAACACTGCACGCCTTCCCCTGGACATGCACTCAAAAGGTGTAGTCGTGGTGGTTAGCATTAGGGTTGTAGAGGGCCAAAAGCAAGATTGTTCCCTTATCAGTCCTGCGATTCCGGTTCTTAATCCGCTAGAACTGGACCAACAAAGTCGAATCGAGACTGCAATATATTGCTTATCGGTCTCGGTTCTTGTAATTATGTTCCTATTTAGAAGAAAGAAAATACTAAGTCAGCAATGGAGGAATTGGGTTTCTTTCATTGTTGGTGTGAAAAGTGGCCTCTTCACCCTTCATTGCTCTTTCCATCTACTTTTTTGGATAGCTCTCTTAAAAAGTCTGGTATGAAACCCCGAGATGATCTCTTGCATGGACCCTCATGGAGTTGAGGGATTGACCTCCCTGTTTTCTTTAACCTCCCCAGGTCCAGTTTGGCCTTTTCGACAGAGCCCTTCTTCCTTTCCACGTTTAGGACTTGATGACGGCGTAGACGGTGGTCTTGGACACGCACAACTGCTTGGAGTCCGCGAATGGAAATTTGTCAATCTCGTTGAAGTGTCATTTTCTCGACTTGTACGTAAGCTTGAGAGCTCATGTTTGTTTAGTAACTAATTATTTATCCTTTAATATATCGAAACATGTGCTAATTTCAATCACTCCATCTTAATTATTGAATTAATAACTGTTCAGATTTGAATGGACCACCTGGTATCTTAAATTTCTCCTAAGTTGGTGAATTTTGATAGAAATATATCAACGGGTATCGAAATGATCAATAACTCAAATTATATAGTTTCCAGCCAAAAACATTGATGCTCAAAATCAGTTTTCATCCGATATTTCGAAGAAAAATTGAGAAAAAATATTAATTTTTGTTACAATGATCTCCAAGTAAATATTATGGCTATAGCCATTTTAATGTTTAAGAAATAGGGTCTGCTTCAACTGTCCCGGCCACTTCTGCCTAAATATGACAATATTCGTTAATGAAAATATAAGGTGTCGTTGACTGCCGGTTCATTGTAATCCAGTGTACCCATAAGTCTTGCTCCTGCCTTCTCTTCGCGCCCTCCAAAAATCCCATAACTAGTAATTAGTTAGAGAAAGCTGTGACTGCTCTGCTCTATTATAGAAGTAAAGAGTGTAATCGATAATGAACTATTACATGAAAAATGGAAAATCAATGATATCGGAACAGTAGAAACGGTTACTCAACAAATCTGCAAGACTTTTACATCTGATACTTAAAACTAGACTGATATGCTACTTTAATCAGGACAGGTTCTAGGAATTTTCTTTGTGTCTATAATACATATATTTTTTTTCGAAATTTCCGATCCATATTTCCAACTGACAGCTCATTTTGTACGATTTTAATACAAAATGACTTTTTTTTTTAAATTAAAAAAAACAACAAAAAAGCTCTTATGTTTTTCCTTAAAAATAATTTTTTTATTAATATTTATTGAATGACGTATTTTGTAAAAATAATCTTTATTTTGAACGGACCAAACCTATTTGTTCCTTTTTAATAAATGTTGTCAATATTTCATTGGATGAGATTTAAAAAAAAAAAGTAATTTTTCTTTCTAATTTTAAAATGCCCTTTAATAAAGGTCAAATTTTATAAAATCTTAAGGCTTTCCCATTTTGCTTTAGGAGCGACATTTAAATTTGAATTGATGCTGTATCTTGTTCTGAACTCGACACATGTATATAAACTATTATATTCCTTATCACTAATGATGTCCAAATGATGTAAATAAGATTTATTTGCATTTATTTTTTTAATGTTCCTTTAATTTGTTAGATGGAGTTGCACTGATTAACTATGAGTAAACATTATAGTATAACAATTACTCCAACTAACCTAGGAATCTTGTGTGAATGTTGAAAATGTGTGAAGTCCATATACTTAAATATAATAGATCGTCGTTGTGTTAACTTCTCCCTTTCAAGTAATTTTTCTCACCTATGTTTGAGTTGTCTTGCCCTTGTACTTAAATATAGGTCAGAAACTTTTCCCTAATAAAATGAGGATTTTTACACGCAGTTTGGACGTAAATAAAATTTAGGTTAGATTTTTATTTATTACTTATGCCGAAACCATCAATAACCTGTTGTTATGCCTGTTAGAACATAATAATGAATTATTATTAGGATAACATTGGGCAAGTTTTTCCCTTTATTTCATCTCGCAACCTATCTTTCTAAAAGAAACAGAAAAATGACCCACAATCAGTTGGTAGATAGCCAATTCTTCCAACTATGCAATTATAGTTTAATAATAGTTGATAACTATTCAAAGCTTACTAATAACTCATTCGTATTTAACCAATCAATGTTAAGAACACTGATTAGAGGCAAATAAGTAGAAATATCGACAGCAGACAAGCAAATACAATGTACATTTGTTAGTGAGGCATAATCGCACAATGCAACTCTTTTGGTAGATATGTTCCTAGCCCTAATCAAGATAAATAAAGATACTCCATTCGATATAGATAATGTATAGGACTAAGCATCGTCAATACGATAATTTTTTTAAATTCAATAAATACCCAAGGAATTTTAATGATCCGTAAAAGATCGAGAAGCCGGTTTGGATCTTGGATCTTTTCGGATAACACAAGTTTACTTATAACGTACCCGGGCGCTGTGTCTTGCTGCAAAACATAGTTGCCCTGAGGATAGTTGACTTTAACTTCTCTAACACCATTTTAAGACCTCCAAGTAGTCTTTCGCGCCAAGCTTGAGGCCCTTTGGGAACCAATGTGGCTGCATTATTTTGCAATCAAATATAACGACCCGAGCATGGGTTCACTCTATATGTTTTCCCGCGCGTCCTACTTTCTCTTTCTGCTTCAAAATTGGAGACAGTGACAGCAGAGAGGGGAATATCCAAAATATTAATTGTCCGAATATTTCGAATATGCCAAGATCCGTCTTCTTCTACTTTAATAACATATGATTCGCTCGGCAAAGTTATTTCCTAGTTATTAAAAGGTTGCAATATTTGAATTTCAATTATCCACTGTTGCTGTCTCCAATTTCGAGACAGTATGAAGTGCAGGCAAACTTATATATAGTGATGCAAATTGTGTGTATAATGAGCATGTTTTTTTTAAAAAAAGAAACCGAAAATCAACATGGGAACCCGGAAAATTTGAAGAATGTTTTAGAGGAGATCAGCTTAGCTGTCATGACTTAGATAAGCTACAATCAGCTGTGACGAGGGGGGGGAGAGGAGGGGAGAAGGAAATAAACAAGGACTTTGGTCTTTGTTTGGGCGACTGAAAAGGTCCTGATAATTAAATTTTGGCAGTATAAAATTGATGAGATAATTGATATTTATCGCAACCCCAAAAAAGAAAATGTTATAGTACATAATCTCGTCATTTAAAGTGAAAAGTTGTTGAGTTTTTAAGATTAAAATGGAAGGACGTAGGTCAGTGGATAACGTGCTGGGAGAAATTAATATCTTCAATTCAGTGTGCGTAGGTTCAATTTACGGTCGCTCCTACGAAATGAATTATACTCTATATATATGGACATAAAAGACAATTCTAAGGCTAAATGGAGTAATGATGAGGTATGAAAATCGTGTTTATTTTGGGCATGTTAAAAAAAAGTAAAAATGAACATGGTAATCCTTACAATTTTAAGAATGTATTGGAGAAGAACAGCTAAGCTATCATGGCGTTCAATAAGATCAGTTACAATCAGCTGTGAAAAAGGGAGAAAGGAAAAAAAGAAAGAAAGAAGGACATTTGCTGGAATTACTCCTATGTCGATGTCCAATTCTACTTGATTCCAAAATGACTAACAATTACAACTCCGCAAAAAATCCTCATGGTTACGGTCCGGTCCGGTCCGTCTTTTTATGAGCACACACGAATGTTCAATCTGTTTTTGAATGTAATTGAATCTATTTAGGAAACTACTCAGGAATTAAATAATAATCACAACTGTGAAGGAAAATAAAATTTATCCTTCAGAGATCCAATTCCAAAATAACGGTCCAGCTAAAAAACACAAACATCACGCTTTATATAGTGTACCCATATGCGTATATATATACGTACAGGCTCTGCCATAATTCCGATTCTGCAACAATTTATAATTGTGTATTAAATATAGAATCACAAAAGTCGACAAAAAAACAATTGGCCCAAAATACCTATTTGAAAAAATTAATTTTCACAATTTCCTTCCTCACAATACTGTAATACCGTGCCCGGAAAACTACCCCGGAGAAAATTGCCCGTATTTTGTATCCCTGGATCCTTAAAAATCACCGCCAATTCATCCAAAGAATTATTGTTTCTTGCATGGAACTATTTTTTGGTATCATAATGGCTCCTTGGATGTATTCGCGTTGTTTTAGCAATCGTACAATTCCTCCGAGCCAATCCGGGAGTGGAGTGGTTTTCAACCATATTTTAAGAGGCTCTAAGCTCTTTATTTCTCCCTCTTCTTTACCAATCCTGTCAATCCATTTCTTAGAAGATTGGATTGAATTTAGAAATTTGCAAGGAAATTGTATTGCAATAATATTACTCACACTTGAAGGAACTTCCTTGTCGAATAGAACAAACAAACATGTTTAGATATTTGTCATAAATAGTATTAAGCGAATTTATAATGTGTTATTATTTATCATGAAGTATGAACAAAATACGGGGAATTTTCCTAACTGGCAATTTTCCTCCATGACAATTTTGTCTGGGGCAGTTTTCCTAGTACCCTGTAATACAAATGTATGCAAGTAAAACTACGAAGATCCAGTCTAGATTTTTGGAAATACGGGCCGAGCCTTAACACTAATATATTATATATGTATGTAAAAAAAATGTAGTTTTTTTCCCCCTGGTTGTTATAGATAGAGTATTGGAAATATATTCTTGTTATTCCGTATTTAGCAGGTGTCAATTCCCAATAATTCTCATGGTTATATATATAATATAAATATATTATTTAAAGATGAAAAGGGAAAGCCCCCATGAAGATTGTCTAATATCATCTTGTTTCTGTGATTAGATTATGATTCTACTTACAAGCTTTACACAACAGAAATGTTATATTTACAATTCAATAGCTTTTAAAGTAAGTACAACGGATAATGAGGTTATAAGTTTGCCCGCACGTCTTACTTTTACTTTCTTCCACGTAATTGGAGACTGTGACAGGAGATAGTTGAAATTAAAATATTGCAACCTTTTAATAAAAAGGAAATAACTTTGCAAAGTGAAGAATATGTAACTTTTGAAGTCATTATAACGTTATCTGTCTCTTCTATTACTCTTAATATGATATTTTAAGAGGGTTGTGCCCTTATCGGTCTAGTGGTTTTGGTTCTTGTGCCGCTAAAACCGGAATCAACAAGTCGAATCGAGACTGCAATATATTGTTTATCGGTCGTGGTTATTATGCTTTTTTCCCTATATAGAATATATAGGGAAAATAAAATATACGAGAGTCGTTTGAAAAGTCCGAGAGATGCCCCCGCTGGCGCGTATCGAGGTTATGTTTAGTTAGAGGCATCACTTGGAAGAACTTGCACCAACTTTAACCAGTTCGGTCCATTTATTTCAGTTTGGAATTCGTTTGAATCGAGGAAGTGGAGTGATTTTCAAAAAATGGACGAGAAATAATTTTGTGTGTTGATTAAATATTACTTAATGAAAGGCAAAACACCTCAGGAGACTAAAAAGAAGCTTTCTAAATATTAGGGGGACTGTGCAACTTCGTTTAACCAGTTTATAAGTGATTTCAAAACTTTCAGAGTGGCCATATGGGCACAAGTGAACCTGAACATTCTGGACGCCCTGTTGAGGCTACTATTCCAGAAGTCATTGATGACATAAGAATGAAGGTGTGTAAGATTGCTTGTGCTGTGGGCATCTTGAGTTGGAACCCTAATTTGTAGTCCAATCTTGAGGTTTTTTCTTGCACCTCGGTTTTCAAAAGGTCCAATAACGATGAATAACATGCATTGTAGTAGCTTTACCCTTTTCCAGATAGACGATGAAGTTTATTCCTTTCTAATGCAAAAGACAATTGCCATAATCTTTCCGGCCGATTCCTCGATTCAAACGAATACCAAACAGAACAAAATAGAATGATCTGGCTGAAAGTTTGTGCGTGTTCTTTCAAGAGATGCTACCAACCAAACATAACCTCGGTACGTGTCAGTAGTGCAGTTCCTCGGACTTTTCACAGACTTTTCAAATGACACTCGTATATTGTAAAAAATAAATTAGCTTTTATCAATAAGTTAAATTAAGTTGTTTTTTTGAGCAATTGGAGCGTTTTCCAATGATTTTATTTTATTTTGCCAGGGTGATACAGTTTTATCTGAGTTCCAAATAGCTAAAGGTTTCTTATGGATTTGGAAAAGGGATTTTAGGCAACAGACAGTCTAAATAAAAGAGGGAAGGTGCGCTACTAAGCTTGTCTGGGCCCTATAATATCATAACTATAATATTTCAAAAGCCAGTGGTTCCCAAACTTTACTATGCCAAGGCACCCAAACACTAGTACATTTTTAGTTGAGGCCCCCTTTATACAAAGCAGTTGTACTTTGTATCTGTAGACTGAAAGCAATCCTCAATTCTTCATCTTCCTGCGCCCCCCAGCCCCCCTTCACGACTCCCACTTTGAAAACCATTGTCTTAAGTAACTTTAGCTTTAGGGGCCCCTTCTGGAACTTGGGGCACTATGCGCTCTACGTATAAGGTAGCTGCGTCCCAGTATGTATCACATATCATTTCCTGGCCCGAATTTGTGTTCAGTGCCTGTTATCAAACTGAGCCTGTATAAAAAATAACCGAGACTGAAGACCGGAATCGTTACCGATAAAGATGAAGCGAGACTGAAATCATTAAAATGAAAGAACCAAGACCAGTACCGATATAATCACTCAACCTGAACCAGGCTAAATCTTGGACTTTAATATATCTCACCTAAAATGATTGGTATGCATCTATGCCAGAATTTGGAAACGTTCCATTACGAATATGCTGTTGATATTATTACTGAGTAGATTTGGAATGATTCTATTTGACTTTTGAAAGTTGTAATAATACAAATATTAAAAATTTGTTATAATTATCCTATTTAAATATTTATTGTTGTAATTCATGACTCAATCTTATAGTATCTAAATAATTATCTGGAAGTCCCTTCTCAGACATTTATTATAACATCATGTTGATACTCCCTCAAAATGGATCCCTAAATTCATTGTATACAATAACCTATTAAAACTCAATATTTTGCCAATTTTTTGTCATGGGATTATGTATACATATTTTTTTAAAGCTTATATTAATGCCTATGGTGAAACAATTCATTGAAAATAAATTTTATGTAATAAAATTAATTTTATAGCGTTCACTTTAATATTAACATTTTGATGAATTAATTATAGAACTACTTTCCGCTTTGAAATTGAAAGTTGTATTGCACAACAATCGCTCCATACAACCATAACATTCATTTATTACTTTGGCCCTCTATCATTTACTAACTGTACTTCTCAATAATAAAAGTAGAAAATGATGGTGGGTAAAGGGTACAGGGGGTAGTTGGTCGGGGGTTCAAGGTCAGGGGGTAGTTTGTTGGGGGGGGCAGCATGTTCCTGTAAAATTTATAATTACGTTTGTATGGTTATTAAAAGATTGAGTGCTTGGTTGTGTTTATGAAGGTACTGAAATATCATATGTATTTGGGAATCCATTTGAATGTAAATATGGTTTATTTCTATGGCTCATATTTCAACATCAGTATCTATATATTGAGCCATACTCAAGGTTAGACGATGAGTAGTAATATTTAAGGGGAAGATTGTAAAAAGTATTGTTAAATGAGTATTTTCATATAATAGTAATATTTAAGGCATCCAAAGAATATTATTATATACGTGAGACATGTATTCCTATATTTTCTTATTTTTTTCAACCTTGGCTGGTAAAACTAAGTGGTGGTTTTTTGGAGTAGAATAGTTTTTAAATGAAACAGTCAATTGAATTAATACAATAGTGCAATAAATTTCCAGGGGTGTCCACAAGGGATGGGCTGGAGGACTGTAGTACCAACCAAATCAAGAAATGTTTGCTTCTATATAGAAAATTTAAAATTGGAAATTTTTTCAAAAAAATTAATTTTTGGAATTTTTCTTCAAAAAATTAAATGGTTGAAAGGGTTTTTTTCCAAAAAGGTTAATTTTTTGTGGACAACTACGGTTTTTTGAAATTTTTTGTAAAGACTTGGGGATTTTTGAAATTATTTTGCTAAAAATTTAACTTTCTGTGAATAGCTATAAATATTAATAAAATTTTATACAGCTGTGAATTTATGAAATTTTTTTTCAAGAAATTTTAATTTTTGGATCTTTCTGCAAATTTCCTACTATACTTTTTTTTTTTTTAATAAATACAAATCTCACCCTGAATCAAGCAAGGTCAAAGGCAGGAATGACTTCCGTCCAACAAGGAGTTAAACTCATAACTCTTCGACAAATCCTCATATGTTGCTTTCCATTATTCATAAGCACATACAATTTATACTTAGATGTTCTCTGCTTGGAATGAAATAATAATGATAACAGCTTTAGAAAATAAAAACAATCTTCAGATTACCAACAGCAACAACAAAACAACAAACAATTGAATATTATCGTTTCTAAACGTATAAATATTATCGTTTCTAAACGACAGATTTATCAAAATTGACTTTTAAAAAAAATCTTTTTAATCATGCTTTTTCCCCTTTTGTCAGTTAAGAGATTTCTCAATTTACTGACCCTTGTCATATTCGTTGCAAGAAAAGTACTCCCCCCTCCCCACCCTGCCAGGCCGCCCCTGTTATTGTACAGGTAATGCCCCATCCCACTCTCTTTATTCTCAAAGTCCTGCTGTAAGACATTTGATTACAATGTACTTGGTTTGTGAGTTATTTTTGTTACCTTGTGAGATGAAACATCCTAACAGCTAAGCCACTCTCCTCCAAAAAATTCTTCAAATTGTCAGAGTAACAACGTTCATTTTCTGTTAATTTTTTTAAACATACTGGTAGGTCTTATTATTTCAATCTTTGTGTCTATTAGCATTAGGCTTACGTCTAGAAATCCTAGACCGTCATATTCTTTGTTGATCCGAATTAGTTCGGCCCAACAAAAAAGCTCGGCCTGGACCGGTCTGATAATAAATTTGGTCTAAATCGGTCAAAAGGAAAAATTCGGTCTAGTTAGGTCCCAAAAAATCGGTCTAGACGGTTTTATAGATAAATTGTTCGTAACATGACATGATAGGTTTTTTCAAGTACAATGATATCATACGAAGTTTAAACAGAGATAGCTCGGATTAATTTTGATCTTGTAGTCTCTTATATATTGACAGTGTTTGTTCTAGAACATATTGTCTACAAGTGAGACCGAAAAAAATCGGTCCACAGCCTTAGACCCCCGTTTGGACCGCAAACTTGGTCTAAATCGGTCTAGAAAAAAATCACATATGACCGGACCGAAAAAAAAAAAAAAAAAAAAAATGGTGCTGGACCGAGTCTCAACACTAGGGTCTATGTTGTTTAAGGTACTAGGAAAACTGCCCTAGGGAAAAGGGGGTGTGGAAGATTACCATGGGGGAAAATTGCCCGTGGAAGATTGCGATGGAGGAAAATTGCCCTTGGAAGATTGCCATGGAGGAAAATTGCACGTATTTTGTTCAAACTTCATGATGAATAATAGCACATAACTTTACTTAATATTATTTAGGACAAATATCTAAGCATAATTCCATCCCCCAAGGGAGAACCTTCAAGTGTGAGTAATATTATACCATTACAATTTCCTTGCAATTTTTTAAATTCAATCCAATCTTCCAAGAAATGGATCGAGAGGATTGGTAAGGAGGGAGGGGGGATAAATAGTTTAGGGTCCTTAAAGTATGGTTGAATACTCTCCGCCGTCAGATTGGTCCAGGGGTAGTATGGTATTGCTAAAAACCACCACCAATTAAGCCAATACATCCAATGAACCCCTCTAATACTACGTTACATGCAAATATCATTATTTGTATTTCAATAGTCACATGCATAACTATTGTTTTAAATTTTGTAATAGATACACTCAATTTTAAATTTCCTTTTTGTTTTTCTTTTTGGAAAGGTTAGTGTGTCGAACTGATTTATGTTTGATAATGATTTATATAATCCTGTGATGAAATGGTATATAAAAGAAAATTTTAATAATTATAAATATTTAAACAAATATCTATATTTTATAAATTCTTATATAAAGTATTACAGTAACATTGTAAAAAAATGGGCAATTTTCTCCTGTGTAATTTTCCTAATATGCAATTTTTTGCTGGGCAATCTTCCCCCTGCAATTTTCTCCAAGGCAGTTTTCTGTGCACGGTTGTGTATGTATGGATAGTAGTAATAATAAATGTGTACTCATATGGAACTTTATTGGAACATTGCTCCAACAATACAATACTATTACAGCATTAGGAACTAATGAATTTACAAGCGCATGGCTCCGATACTAATAAATGTTCTTATTACATCAAAGGCTGTCACTAACGCTAAATCAGTGGGACCCCAGAACGTGTTTCTTTGTAACTAGATAGTACCATCTGGGGTCTGTTTCTTACTCATTTTGCTAGCTTTGTTAAATTTTGGCATGCAAGTGATGAGAAAAAAGCAATTTCAAATAAAATACCCTTTAACTATCTATAATGGTGCGTTGAAAAAATGTCGACCGTCAAAACGTCAACTGAGAGAACGTCGACTGATAAAACGTTTTATCAACAAAATGTCGAATAGACAAAATGTCGACCAGACAAAATACTGACTGAAGACCGTAGAATATTAAAAAATAAAGGGGTACTCCAAATGGTGTTGTGATATATCCCATTCAGACATTACCCGCCTGAAACATAACCCAGCAGCACCATTTCTATATAAACTACCAGTAAGGGGCCTCCCAATCCCCCTTATACATGTTGCGGATGTTTTCAATCACCGCCGTGTCCCAAAATGGAATGAAACCAATGCCCCTATTTAAGCAAATACTAAGAGGCCCTCATAACCCATATGTACCCACCTAATATTTGAGCTATTGTGGGGTGGGCCTGGCCCCAAAATGGGATGAAAACCACTGCCACTATTTAAATTTATCCCACCTCCATTTACAACCCTAATGATTATCCCGAAAATTGAGACTGTTTCGGGGTTCATCTTATTTTGAGGCCCTGCGGTACCTGAAATAACCCAAAATTTCGAAGTATAAATGTGGGATTGTAAGGGTTCCTTACTGTTAGTTTATGAAGGAGTGTTGGGTTAAATATCTCGGGCTGGAAATGTCTGGAGTGAAATGTAATAGAAACAGTTTTTCATATCTTGAAATGTAATATTTTCTGGTCGACGTTCTATCGGTCGACGTTTTGTCCAATTTCATCTTTTTTATAGTTCTCGATGAATATATGATCAAGCACCATAAACTGCTTAATTATTGAAAGAACTAGAGAGTCAACAAAAGCGTGGATACTATTATTAAAAACACAGATTTGTCGTTATCAAAAATTGAGTCGTAAATTTCCTTCCATCATTTATCTTCGAAGAGTGTACTATTTTCTTTTACAAGGATTTATCAACGTTGAGAACAGATATAAAATTAACGAGTATTTCCTTAGCCTCTTTTTAAAATGATGTACCTTGTCTGCTACCATAGCCTCCAACCTGGGCCTAAAGGCGTTGCATCACTTCTTGGCAAAGGCCTCGAAGATGACCGCCTCTACTGCTCGACGGAGTAGTCTTCCAAATTTCAGTGAAGATTAGGACAATCTCTTTTCTCGAATAAGCCCTAAATGGCATAATGGAGGGGGAAACAGTCTAGGGAGGAGGGTAGTCTTGGTTGGGATTGAAATCAGTTCCTGTTGTTGTCGGGCATGAGAGGCCTTCCCCAAATTTTTCTCTTACCTCTTCACTGTCTAATCACTGACACTGAGAGCTTTTGCATGCTGCCTCATCGACTTGGCCGAAGATCTGCTGATCGTTGTGTCCTCGTCCTCCCTAATCCTTCATTGGAAATTCTTCATCTCATTTTTTTTTTTGGTTGCAACTTGTACACAACATACTTTTGTCAACTGTTTATATATAATAGATGAGTGGATACCTTTATAGAATAACTATTTTTTGTCATATTGCAATTGTCAAATAGATCACAACTGTACATTAAGTCTTAATCCCTTATTTTCTGTATACCTATTATGCTTATAAAATGTGGACTTCAATCAAGTAGTTAAAAATGATATTTGTAGGCATCCTTACACTACAAAGGAATGCTTTTTGGACAGTTGCAGGAGATCCGCGTAGAGTTCTCTCTCTATATAAACCCTTAATTATAAAACGAAGGATCCATATTTTCTAACGGTTCTTAATAGCCTTACAAAAAGAGCTTGAAGCTAATCATTCATCGATCATAGGAAATAAAAACCCTTCCCAATTAGAAACATGTCTTCATTGAGTAACATTAATATTAATATAAAAATATGGTTTAGAGAATTGAGAGAAAATAAATTTATAGATGATTTTTGTAATATTTTTTTGTAGTACATTTACATTCTCTATTGTTCATGCTAACCATATAGTTTATTCAAAAATACGGATTATAAATTGAACTTCTAATTCCAGAATTAATGAAATTGAAAATAAAAAACCAGAATGTTTGATCAAACTTTTTATAGCAAAAAGAGACTTGATTGATTTTACTCAAAAGATAGTAATATATATTGTATCTATTGATGCACATCGTGTTTATTTTGGCATCATTCACGTCTATGACGTAACAGCACGTCTATGATGCTGAGTTATAAGGGCAAGTCTTTTGATTTTGCATGAATATTTGCTCTTATCTTCCAATGAAGGGAAAAACTACACAAACCTATCTTACACCTTGTTCAAAAAAGTGGTTTTTCTTTTCATTTCTTGATTTTTGTTCTAATTTTTTTTTGTGCAGACGTTTCACGGATATACAATACATTGACAATTTATTCATAGAGCCACACCAAGACGATTTGTGTACTCTACAAACATCATATGTAAGGAGTCAAGGAAATACAAGCATACCTATTCATACATTTGTATGTAATTAGCTATGGTATGTTACTTTGTAGGTAGAGAAGCCCACCAGCTGATTGAATAGTGATTTTTTTCTTCCCCCAATTTAAATTCTTCATTATCTTTATTAGTTATGTACTTTACATATATGTATATTCGTGAGCAGACAAGGGCTCAAAGGTAGTGGAAAAAAAAACACACAAAAAAATACTTTCCTTTCATTCTATTTTTAGAGTCCTTTTCATTTCCTATGCAGATGTTCACACATTAAATATTTTTTTACGCATTGATTTTTTTTTCACAAATTTCCCATCATTTTTTCCCAAGCCTGGGTGGAAAAAAAACCCGGATTTTTTATGCATTTTTATGTATTATAAAAAATAAATGGAAGGGGATTTTTTTCTCCCCCCCAAAAATAATAAGGAGAACTGTTAGTACTGTTGTTACTGCTCTAATATGGGTCCTCTTCTGTCTCTGTTGCTTTCAATAATTCATTAAGAGAGGCTTGGATAATATATGTTGTATGTAATCAACAAAAAACCCAGCTGCCGTGTCAACTCCTAGTCCCCTCCATAGTTTTGCCCATAGTCACTACTACTACTTATATTCATCGGAATTAATCTCCTAAGTATATATTGTATGTCTCTAATATATACTCTAATAATTCAAAAAATACTTGACTTATTGATTGTTCGTTAGTAAAAAACATGAGGTTTGTATATAACGTATTAAAGTTCCGAGATTCATTTGTAAATAAATTACACAAGGGAATAATTATATCCGTATGTTAACAAAAAATAATTATTTTGTATTTTTTAAAATAACAACTATTATGTAATTTTAGCTGAAAAATGGAATGATGCCCAAATTACCTTACCTGGTCGAATATAGACGCAGTAATTGCAATTTTTCTCTGGAAAAAAATTAAAACTTTTTAAAAACCGCAATCGTCTTTTTTTTGTTTAGTTTATTTGAACACAAGATGGCGCATCCAATTTCAAAACATTCTCATAAAAACGTATACTTATGCATACTAAATAATCTTTATCTTACACTTGAAAATATGAGTATTGCCATTAAGTATAGCATGATCAAATGTGGCCATTGAATAGAGAAAAGACTATAGTTTATCTCAGATATATGCAAATATTCCTCAAATCAACATGTTGGGGACAAGAATTTGAAAAATGAATATTAATGAAGAAATAATGTGGTTGTAACTTACGAAGTTTATTAATTTTCTGGAGAGCGATGTAGATGGGATCTATTCAATTCTATTCATCTATATCTATAAATCTATTCAAACTTTATGCAATTGAATAAACTACTAGTATTCAAATCTATGATAATTATAAATCTATTAAATAATAATAAAAGGCTGAATAATTAGTTTGAAAAAGAAACATATGGTACTTAATACGATTGTAAAAATTTTATAGTGGCGCTTAACATACCTAAATTTAAGGTTCAAAATATCTACCTAACTTTATTAAAACTGCAAAAATCATGGTCAGTGTTTTTTATGATACGAAAATAAGAAAGCTTATTATATATGTTCTCCAAGAGTTAGGAGATAAGGAAGAATGGTACTTCTAACTTGGTCATCGTCACTATAAGATCCTCTTATTTGGAACTCCGTATTCAACGATGAACGGACGAGGGGTGTGCTGAAGGGACTGTAGTTAAGGAATTTTTTCTCTTTATTAGAACTTTTTTTGGTCAGGAGGAACATTTTTTACAAGAAAATAGGTATAAATTTGTTTTTGTGAAATGTTTATTTTCCCTTAAAAAGGTCGTTCTGGTAAACTATGCAGCAGTTCAAAAAATTTAATATGTTAACTTTTTACAAAAATTAATTTTTGTGAATAGCTATGGATTTTTGAGTTTTTTTTTTCAAAAAGCTGTATATTTTGATTTTTTTTTTCTAAAAATTTTATTTTCAACTTTTTTTTCAAAAAATTTATTTTTCAACTTCTTTTCAAAAATTTTAACTTTCTGTAAATAACTATGGATTTTTGAACAAATTTAATTTTGTAATTTTTTTTCGGAAAAATTTACTTTTTCAATTTTTTTTCGAAAAAATTTACTTTTTTGCTAATTTTATTGAATTTTTGAAATTTTGAATTAAAACTTTTTTAAAACCGCAATCTTCTTTTTTTTGTTTAGTCTATTTGAATACAAGATGGCGCATCAAATTTCTAAACAATTTTTTTTTCAAAAAATTCCAAAAAACCAAGCCCCCCTCAAAGGTATATATATATATATAATCCTGCGGATGCCTCTTTTAATAAAAAATATGTCTGTAAGGGCCCTAGAGACAGATTGACAAATCCCTGCATCAACTTTAAGGGACTTCAGTACATTTGAAAGAACCTTACGCAATAGAAAATTCTAATAATATATCTTATTATTTAAGGATTGGAACGTTGAGCTCTAATTATAATTATTCATAATACTTTGCACTCAAAGGATGTTTTTTCTAAGTGCTTTTATTATTTCAAAAAAATGCATGTCCTTAGCCCTCCCCCCCACTTCAGTACCTAAAACGATATAGGTGCTCTTCATTTAAGTTATAACATACTACTATAATAGGTTCATAAATATGTATAATCCTTCAAAATATTCACCTGATTAGTTCCTAAATTGATACATGCTATTTTTAAATGGTAAAAAATCTTTTTAGACCATATGTATGTTATATATACGTATATTATTTTAAGTAAAAAAATATAGTCAAGAACAACAATACTTTTTGACATATTTTCAATCGTTTTTATTCATAAATCCTGACAGCCTTAACTAATTTCTTTCTTCCTTCAAGATATATATATATATACACTACACATATATCCGTTAATAGTGATTTTGAAGAAGGAACGTATATATAAATATACAGGGTGTTCCAGATAAATCCATACAAAATATAATTCCTTCTAAATGCTTTAAACGGGCTACTAGTAAAGCATTTAAAACTTTGCTTTGGACTTGGATTCTTCACATTTCATAATTTTTTCAATCATAGCTACGGTTTAAAATCCTATTGAGTTTCTGTGGACTAGTCTTGCCGTACATTAATAGCCTTTCTAGGGGCTATATAACATCCTGTAAGGGTTTGATTAGATAGGTGATGCAACTATTTAACGTCTTGTGAGATTTGGATTAGATAGAAATCACCCTAGGGGCTATTCTTGTAAATCCCCAATTATGGATGTTATTTATTTGATTATATAACGCAACCTTTTATATGAAAAGAAACCGAAAAAAAATGCCCAAAATCGGTTGGTAATTAGCCAATTCTGTCCAACTATTGAATTATTATTTAATAATTTTACTGAGAACCATAAAAAGAGCTAATTATAATTCAACCAATCAACGTTCAGTACATAGAGATAAAATACATAGAGTTATGATACAAAAGTATAGCAAGGTAAATTCTTTGACGTCGCGACAGCAGACGAGAAAAAAGAGACAGTTGACCAAAGCAATCGAAAACACGTAGTATTTCCCTGTATAAGCTCCAACAATTTTATCAAATTAAAGGCATAATTTGTATTTCATTGGTCATTACATCACATGAACCAACGCATCGTTACTACACGCGTTTGTTATTTAAATAATAGACATATATATATATAGTCCCACGTTAAGCATACCGACTTTTGTGGATTATAATTGTATCTACAGAGCAGTAATTTTCGCGAAATATCGGTTTGAGGAATAATAATTAGGTCTTTTAATCTATAATTGATCATGTCTTGGATTCATCTCCTCAATCATATCATATATTCACGCTAATTAGATCTATTTCATAAAGTTATGCAGACATTAAATCGAATCTTATTCAATTTAAGAATCAACAATTATCTATTCTTGAAATGAATTATGGTCAGAATAATCTCCCACATTCATCATTCATATTTTTAAAGGCTAAATTTGATTATATTTAGAATTAAAAATTGGAATAAAATAGGAATATACTTCATAAAACATATTTAATGTTTTAGTGTTTATAAAATATGTTTTAAAAAAAAGAAAATATTTTTTTTGATGGGGTCAACACTTCTTAACATCGTCAGTCTATGGCATTTTATCTAGTGATGAAACAATTAATCGGAGTTACTTATGTATGTATTATTATTTATTGTTGATATTTAACTATTTAATACTTTTTTAATTTATGAAAAAAATCCTAAGTATATCTGTCATGATATAAAAAACATCCATGTGAATTTGTTATTTGATTCTTATGATTTTATAAGATTTCTGCTAAAATAATTTGTATAGAAAAAATGCTCCAAAATTGAGAAGAAATAAATTGAACACGAACTAAATGTCAACAAAAGTGTTTTAAACACACTCGGTTGGTGCAGATATTGTTATTTTAGGGGAATAAGTTTTGTAGTGGGATCTAGGACAGCTCACCTTTGCAAAATTTGCCTTCGGAAAGTTTGCCGTAGGGTTACTCGCCCCGAGAAAATTTGCCTTGGAAATACTTAGTCGGGCAAAGAAATTGCCTTGCTTTATTTAATGTAAATATGATTTAAGTACATTAAATAAAGAAAAGCAATTTATTTTATCAATTGTAATTCTTAGAAATTTATAGAAAAATTGTATTTTTTATACTATTTTTTAAAATATTAAAGAATCAGAATTGACAATGGTCATTTTTACTAGGATCACATCTTTTTGAAATTGTCCCATTGTTAATTTTAACTTTATGGAAAAGAAGCAAAAACTAGCTTGCTCCATCGTTGTTATTTGCTTTGAACAAAGTAATTGTATTTCTCTCCACGCAATCTTTCGTTTGCTCCAAATCCTTGATGAGATATGTACTCGCTAAGGATATGGAAGGTTTTCAAATATCTACGGATGTATTTGTGGCACCCTGTACAAGGGAGGGGGTTAGCGTTCTAATTCAAGGAATAAGTTCTGGGATTCACAATGGAAAGAAAGATATGTATATACATAGTATAAACCAAATTCTTGATAAGATTAAGAGTATTTGAAGAAAAGGTTTTCTATGTTTTCTGCTTCTTAGGGGGTTTGATGTAATGTAATGTAATCGATATTGATAAGTCCTTAGCCTACTAGTAAAAGAAAGAAAGAATGGAATGAGAGAATAAATAGAAACTTACAAATGCTATTCTCATATTATCAATTTTCCATCTTTCAAAAAGTAATTGAGCCTCACTCAAACGTAAATTTGATATTGCAGATATTATAGATATTTCTAGAATGTACGTTAGAGCGGGTTGAGAGAGTTAGAAAGATTTAATGATCTGTGTATAGCGCGCATCCTTTTTTTTTTCCATTTTTAATAAGGAAAGATGAGAGAGTTAGAAAAATTTAATGATCTGTGTATAGCGCGCATCTTTTTTTTTTTCATTTTTATCAAGGAAAAATCCAAGTTTTCTTATGATATTCTCTCTTTTTGCTCCATTGTGTATCTTTAGAAAAAAACTTTATTAATATTTTTTATAGGTTAGAATAATGTCTATCACAATGAATAAATTCAAAATAATGATTAAGGCTGCATTTAATCCTAATTGGCGAAATAAAGAACTTTTGTCTCCTGTCAAACTTTGAACTAGATGTGCTACTTAAGATGACATCGTAAGAAAATGAAATTTGGCATAGCTTATTTTCTTACTACCTTACAACTTTTCCAAAGTAGCTGTAATCGAAATTCGAAAAAAAAAAAAATGAATGAAATATAAGCCACCCTAATGTACATCCTTTTTTACATTTGCTAAAGAAGAGTAGATAATTTTTGTTTGTGAGGGAGGGATCACTTTTTTTTCTTCTTTAAAAGCGTAAAGTGTCTTTGATGGAACTCTTTTATTTTCTTAAAGAGTATTCAATTGAAAGATGATATTAATAATCATTTCCCTAAAAAATGAGAAATGTACAAGTCCCAAATGAAAAAAGTAATTTTTCCCTCAGTATTACTCACTTTTCATGTAGTGTTGTCCGGTTTACAGTGAACAGTGATTACCATCTTTTTTTATTACAGGGTAGAGTCCCTAGACTTTTTGGGTCTTTTTTTATGATTGCTTAGGGTAGGTATGTTAAAAACTATAAAGATTTTCCTAATTGGATTAAGTAGTTCTACCATATGATTATTTTACAAAATAGTTATTCAGCGATTTTTTTATTTATTTAACTATCATAGATTTGAATACTATTAGTTTATTCAATTTCCATGATGTTTTGATAGATTTAGAGATAAATTATAGTATATTTAACATATTTTAACGATACCAGCTACATCGCTGTCCAGTAAATTAATCATCTTTGTGAATTACAACTACATTATTTTGTCATTAATATTCTGTTTTCAAATTTTTGTCCCAAATATGTTTGATATTTTTTTATTGCAGAGTCGAAAATTTGAATAATATATTACCACATTTGAGGTATATGTTAGTCTTTTAATCTTTAAGTGTCCAAATTTTATCATAATAAATTTATTGATAATAGTCATAATTTCAAGTGAAAAACCATACATATCTATAAAATTTATATAATTATACATTATTTGCCATTATCATGGAGCTTATGGGCAAATATTCAGCCAAAGTATAGAAAAGAGGTGAAAATATACAAATTTGTACAAGGTTAATAGAAATACAAGGTTATACCATAACGCGCTTACGATACATTAAATCGTTTTGTCAAAATCTGTTTTTCTAGCCCAGGAGTCGGTACGATACATTAAATTGAAAATTGTAGTAATAGTGACGTCATAGACTATGAGTGGTTGTGTGTTTTGTTAAAATCTGCCTGTCCTGCCCCGCAGTCGGTACAAGCATCAGAATGAAAATTCTAGCAAGTCCGATTACAAGATTGGCTAACCTTGTATTTCTATTAAAACTTGACTCCGCCTATATCCAAGAAGTTAAGGCAATTTTGACATCATTGCATTTTCCAGCTTAAATTAAATAATAGTGATTATATCAAAAATACACAATATGATGTTTTTGGTTTTTTTGTTAAAATACTTACATAGTGTTTGATCAATCCTAGGACTGATTTTCTAATTGCAACAGACTTTTTCACCATTCATCGATTCTGAGGAACAACAAGTATGTCTTTCAGTCGTACTGTCCTGGTTATTTTTATATTATCTTAACACCTAGCTCGGATGTTCCCTTTGAGTTTTTTAATCAAAATATGTAATGTGTAGTACTATAAAACTTATTGTTATTATGATTTTTTTTTTTCAATTGAAATAGTGATTAAATCATACTTTTGCCTCATATTAAGCTTGTTCCACAACCCATGAGTCTTTTCTAGTATGAATAATCCATCATGTCTAATGGTAATTAATAACAGAAAAGGAATCCCTTCTCCCATTCCAATCGTATTTTGTCTCTGGCATGAACTCATTACATAGTGATATTTCGATAGTATTTATGCATTGAGTGAAAATTGCATCTTTATTCCGACAGAAAACTAGCATTTAATACTAATAAATATTAACATATTCTGATTTAGAAAATTAAAAGTGGACATATATTTTGTCCGAAAATAGACTATATAAATCGACGTATAAATTTCATTTATTTAGGCAAAATATTCCCGCAGGAAAAAGGTTTTTTGGCGAAAGGGTTACACGTATAACTGTTTAAGGCAAAAGTATCTAGCTCCTCATTAAAAAGGTTGCAAGGATTGAATTACAACTTTTCTCAATCAACAATTTCAAGACTGAAAGATACAATATGACGAGGGGTCAAACTTGTACACCATGGCCATGCAAGGAATGGTTATGTTATTATACCTACATAATGAAGAGCAAAGAAAGGGCCTCACCGCATCATCCCCATTTGACAGATTTCAAAAGTAATTGAGGACATAAAGTGAACATCTATCTATGTTTCATTATAATAAGTCATCCTTCATGACGACATAATACTTCTACTACTGGGAACAATATCCATGCAAAAAAAAAAAAAAAAAAAAAAAAAAAAATGAAAAATGGGACCTTATTATTATTATTTTTTTTCGTTGTTATTTTTTATTATTTTAAATCTCTTTAATATAGTAGATCATTGCATAATGGATGATTCGACGACGACGCCGCTTTGGAGCAGCTGGACTTTGTTGTATATAAAGTTAGTAACTATTATATATATATATAATTTTTTTTTCATTACGACCCCCTTAGTCCCCCTCCCCCTCCACTCTCTCCTTATTTGTAGAGGCCCTTCTTCTTCCTAAATTACAGCTGCTAACAATGAAGGAAAATTGATAAAAAAACCTACAAAATAAAAGGACGAAAATCCAGCGGAGGGTTGTTTCAATTTTCTGTTTTTTTTTAATACTCCAATAGACTATGTAACTTCAAATGTTTGGTTCGTTGCTGTGTAACCTTAAATTAAATCAATCTTTGTGAAAGGCACTCCATATATAAATACATAATTATAATTACTGCGTTCAACAACCGTTGTTAATTAGGTAGATAGTTAACTGATCTAATCCTTATACATTGAAGGTGGGGTTTTTTATATCTCTATTATAATAAAACGGATTTTGTATTTGAATATTGACAACTTTTTGAGCTATGATAGTCCTCTAAATTTATGTGGATTTATACAAGTTACTCAGTCACATCAGTTGATTATTAAAGAGATGATGGAATTCATGAAACATAATTATATAAAGGTGTCATTCAACGATAAATTTTACGAAGAAACGGAGGTGACTAAAATTTGATGTGTGGTAACTTTGACTGTAGACCACCTTAGAAATGAATTTGGGATCTTTAGCTCAATCAAATTCTGAGGCCTACAAGAAGTTAGCATTTCGATTAATACATGTGTGGGCGTCTAAAACTGAACACTCTGAAATTTTTTAAAATAGTTAAATAATTCTGTAATTTTTGATGTGGTCGACGAATTAATTTATTTAACATAAAAGATGAGAGTCTTAGGCACATTTCTATTCAATATGGCCGCCCATGTTCGCCACTACCAACTCCAGCCTGGACCGGAACTTGCTGCATGACTTGGCGATGAAGCCCTGGTCAAGGTTGGCTCAGGCATTCTTGAGGGCAGACTTCAGCTGGTCCTTGGACTTGTATTGAACTCCCAACAGCATCCCCTTTAAACGCCCAAACACTGCGAAGTCAAGCGGTGAACAATCAGGCGAGTGAGGCCTTTTTCTTAAGCTTGTTGAGGAGAATCTTCGACCTTGCGTGGCGTTTTTCCTTGTCTACAAGCTTGAGGGCTTGACAAGGCGTTCCCTTGTAGACCTTAAGGCCAAGATCTTTCTTAACTAGCCGGTCCATGGTCCTTCTGCTGACGTTGAACACCCTGGAGAGGCCACTGACGGCGACCTTGCCTCTCTTGTCCTCGACATACTTTTTCACGGCAGCAACCAATTCGTCCGACCTTCGAGGCCTTGACTTAGATCTTGTGGTCGCCTCAGGAGTCCCTTTGGCTAACACGCTGTAAACAGTGGTGCGGCTGCAGTTCAGAACCTTGGCAATTTCAGTGGGTGTTTTTTCCCGCGCAGAAAGATCCAAATTGCGACTCGACGTCTCTCCATATTATCGACTGTTGTTTCACTGTTGCTATTTAGATTTTACTGGAGTTTTGTTTATAACTAGTCAATACCCTTGCCTCAAAGTATAAACCGGTTTCCCCTCAATAAAACTACGAATATGTGCATGGCGTAAAATTTAAAGGAGTGTTCAGTTTTAGACGCGCACACTTGTATTTACTTAGCAATATATCGTACATAAAAACAATTATCAGCAAGATAATAAATAGGTCATTGAAAAGGATTAGTCAGCTTAACAAACTCATGTTAGGTTTTGTTATGTCAACAAAAAAATTAAGGAAGGACCTTAAATTTTTCAATGTTGAAATTGATAACCAAGTCCCTAAATATAATCCTGCAAATGCCCCTGATAATATATAACTCACTTCACTTAACGAAGCCTCTTTCCATTGATGAAAGGATTGCAATGATTGAATTTTAACTTTCTGTTGTCCCTGTATTCAATTTTGAGATAGAAACAAAAAATGTGAGATGCGGGCAAACTTGTAAAAAGATATAAAAAAATCTAAGATATCTTTTATGAAAGAAACGGATATTCGGAAATACATACATATATGTGGCTCGTGAATACAATTGAAACAAGCTATAATGGTTTTTCTAGAAATGAGTCTGAGTTATCGTTCATTTCTATTCACAAATTTATATGATTAATTCTTTGAAAGAGATGCAAATTGTATTACTTAAAGTAGCAAAGATTCATCGTTTCAATAATATAATTCTAAATTGGTTGATGTTATTGTTTGAAAGGGGACATAACATAATCAAATTAAGAATCTTGATTTGAATAAACGTTTTTAAATATAGTAAACACTATTGGGTATTTGATATTATCCCAGAAATTTGAATGTAAATTTCAATAATTGACCAAAAGAGGTCTAGTAAATATTGGGTTGTACAAAATAAAAAACTTATTTTTTAAATTCATAAATGCCTTATAGTTTATGATCATATTTCCGCCAATTATAGGCTTTATATCAAAATTTCTGGGATGAAGTCAAATTAACATTAATGTTTACTATCGTTTAAACATTTATTTGCTTCTGAACACTTTATTTGGCCTCGATATAACCTTTCAAATATAACCAATCCTTACAATATATATATATCAATATTCAAACGTCAATGACTTTTAACATAATTATAATTTTAGGAGCACGATTAAAACTAAAGCAAATCTTTCATAAGGGTAGCCTGCGAGATGATATCCTCATATAATTTTTGGTATTCACCCAAAAACTGTTGTGAGGAGTCTCTATTCTAAACTATAGCTAAGCCTCTTGTATACCTCAACTTATCTCAGATATTTGATTAACCGCAAATTATACTTAAGTTAACAACGAAAGTAAGGTGGATTGAATTTCTATTCTTGGACAAATAATTCATTATTGTTCATTTTCTATTTACAAATTATTTTGATATTCTTTAGAAGCCCCACAAATCACACTTCAATATTGTTAAAATTACCCATTAGGGAAAAATGATCTTCAGGTTCTCTTCGGTATCTTAAATCATCCCATAACTACGAAAATATAATCCACAACTGAGCGAATTTAAACAATAAAATAATGTATTTGTTGAGTAAAGCAAAAAATTTTAGATTACTTATTTTCTTGGAGTATATTCAAAATAGTTTTTCTGTTAATTCAGCACTAAACATTGGCTGATATCAAAATATTTAGCGATCGGATATAATTAAAAAATGATTAGATGCACCCGTATCCAAAAGAGCATTTTTGTTTGTCACGATTAGTTTATTTCTTATAATTCCACCTATAAATAATTAGTCCTAATCTTCGTCATTCATGAGCAGTGAGCCTAGGCACTTTATTACCTCAAATGGCGTAGTTGAACGGAGGCTATATTTATTCTCTTCTGTTTGTTAGTTACAAGTACGATGGCAAAAGAAAATTATACATGACCATAGTAAGAGGCCATTAAATGTTGAGGGGTCAGGTTAGTACAAAACGTTAAAAATGTATAATCGACCATAACTTTAGAAAAAATGAGATAAATTAATTTGATTTGTTTTGCCCTTTAACCGAGTGTCCATTCTTGTTTATTTATTTTATGTATTCACTTGGATTGTAACCATACGTTACAAATCCATTTTGATCAAACTTTATAAAAAGATTATACATGTATGATCACATTATGATGCCATTAAATTTTTAGAGCTCAAGGTCAAAGGTTAAGGTCAAGGTAACACAAAACGTAAAAAATGATTATTGACGATAACATTGGAGCACAGTAAGATACATAACTCAATTTAATTTTAGGCAGAGGTTTTGCACTCTAACGAGTGCTCATTCTGGTTTGTTAGTTAGTTTGGTGTTGGTCACCAAAATTACGCCAAAAGTTACTGATCGATCTTGATCAAAATTTGTAAGAATAATATCTATGGTCACAGTAAGAGGTGACTAAATTTTGAGAGGTCAAAGTCAAAGATCAATGTCAAGGCATCGAAAAACGTAAAAAATACATAATCGACCATAACTTGGGAAGAAACTTTGATATATATATCTGAATTTGATTTTAGGGTGAGGTTTTGCGCTCTACCGAATGTCCATTCTAGTTCATTTAATTAATGCAGTACTTAATCGAAAAAGTTGACTCGCGAGATATAACTTTATTTGAATACAAATATTTTGGGAATATATTTAAGAATAACTAATTTTTTTCTGATTGCATGATATAATATACCAAAGGAAATATCGAATATTTGGCACAATATATCGGTTTTTCGATTTCGATCTGATATATCAGCCTCTGTCTAATCCCCACAACCATATTCACGTTTTGATCCATTCATTTTGAAATCCGTCAAATGATGTGGGGTTTTTTACTTGCGTTTGAGGTTTTTTTATTATATTGCTACATAATGTTATAAAACTCATTGCTTGCTTCCTTAAAGTGGGAAAAAGTGTACGAAATCTTCAATGTAAGCCCCCCCTATAAAAGAACAGGATGTTCCTTGACGGGTTATTATTATACTTCTTTTTTTTATTTCTTACAAGAAATAGGGATTGCATTATTTTTATTTTCATCCTTTGATTGTCGTGTAGTTTTGTCGTAAGGGATTCTGATATTCGTATTTAACCAATTGTGTCCTTGTTACTGACCTTGAAGATGTTTTTATTGCATCATTTCCGTTATAATATCTCTGTACATATATATCCAAGTATTATTTGGGTTAATCTCTTGGGGGGCTCTGATTTTTTTGATTGACAATTTTCAATGTATATTTTATGTGATTGATTTGCTCAAATATCAAAACGTTTCTTTGTTCGATCTGAAAACTCATATGAGTAAGTTTTTGTGAGTAAAGATGGCTTAATTTATATTCCTTTATCAATGTGATTAAATATGCATCCCATATCCTTCTTGGGCCCATGTTTTTTAATATATAAAATGGTATATAAACCGATAGAAATAACGAAAATAGTATTAGCGTAAAAGCTTGGAGCACAACCTTACAAGGATTTAAAACCCGTTAAAGGATAACGCCAAGTAGCGGAATGTAACCGAAGCACGAACTGTATTTTGACTACAAAGTTCCCGTGAGGGGTTCCAAAGTTTTGTTCCAGCTCAGAGCCAAAGTTGTCTCGCCATTTTACGTCGAGCTGCGAATATAAAGCAAATCCTTTGATTTTAAACCAATTCCCGTCTAATATTCGTTCTGATTCCTAACCCAAAAACATTGGTTGTATTAATCAAACAACAAATGCACAACTAAATTAAGCTACAATCTTAACAACAAACCAATTTAAGCAGTATAATTTGAGGATTAAAGGTGCATTATAACTGATATGAGGTGTTTAATTTGTTTATATAATTTTTTTTCTCACAAATAAGGCTTCTTGGAGATATGCTTACATGATACTGTCAAACAATATTACCTGAATTGTTTAACTATTAAAGTGGGAGTATAGTTTCATTATTTATGGTTTTTAAAAACAATTTTAAAACAATGTTTTCACTAAACTATTGATTTTGTTTCAGAAATAAATTATAATAATACTCTTTATGAATATGACACGTAAATCTAATTGTAACCTTGACTTCCTGCTTTCTTGAAGAGTGTTTTTTCATTGTTCTTCAAAACCAGGCTCCTTAAGCATGTCATAATGCCCATAATCTTCACCACCTCAACATCAGCATCAAGGATATCTGAGATGCTCTGCCTTATGGGTTTTTGCTTAATCATGATGACGAAATGTTGATTATTCTTTGATGATGTACAAAAGATGGCTGAGCCAGAATGTCAAGAAATAATTATTTTAATCTTCCTTAGTGAGAAAAGAAACTAATTAACAGTCCACCTTTTGCAGCCCATCCTTCTACGCGTTTTGAATGTACACTATTTCTGTAAAAAAGGCCTTTTGTAGTCTTCATTTCCCCTCTTATCTATGTACAATATATACATATATGTATATAAATATGTGGACACCCATTTTAATAAAATGAAAATATCAAATTTAAATCTGTGGCACGCGCAGCATAGACCCACAACATACTTTATTATTATATTGTTATTTAAAGAACCAGTGAGTGGTCCCGTCGTCCCTATTTTAATACCACAATGCCTGCCACGTATAGCAATAATAAAAAAAAGCGCTTCCCCCTTTTCAAATATGAATTTCAATGAGGTTGGTTTTATACTACATATATATTTTTTGAATGCAAGGGATCTACATATTATATATTATAACAACATAATATGATAATAGAGAAGAAAAATAATAAAAACTAGAAAAACGCGTGTTTAAACAGCAGTTGGATTCAATATATACATATATATATTAGGGCGGTGTGTATTTCAACTTTTGACTAATTTTGATTAGATTTCCTCCCAATGTCCGTGCTATATTGTTTTCCACCCCCACAGTGATCCTTTTTATTATATGTGTTGTGTACAAGTTAAGGTCCTAATAATGAGAGGAATAATTTTTAATGATGGACTTATAGTTAGTATTTATAAAATATAAATAATATTATTATTCGTAAAAGTAATACATTTAAGATAAGAAAATTAAAATTTTAAAGATAATTAAAAGTGCAAAGAAAATTTTTTATACAATAATATGTATGTACTATACAGTATACATAAGTTATATATGGTGCCACTTTGGTGCACTCTCTTGGGCAAATGCAGCGCTTCGGCTGTGTTTTTTTATTGTTAGATAGCTTGTTTAAACTTGCACCAGTTGAGAAAAAATGTAATCGATACACGAATCCGTTGTCCCATATATTTGAAAAGGCACGGATCTCTCTTTGGAGTATATGCCGGGAGTGCCGACATAAATATTGCTCCAACTCTGGGACTCAGTTAGACGTTCGTTCCCAAGGTTAGGAGAGAATTAGTGGTCTCTAAACGTAATTTTGAGGTAACAGAAATGCAGTCTGAGGTTTGGGATGGTTAACCCATGGCATGCCTCTTCATGTGTTCCCCCGAGGCTTCCAAGTAAACACGGATGCCTACCTGGACGTGATAGGGACCAAGAAGAAGCCCTGGATTGTCATGGTTGCCAATAAGAGGCCTTACATGCGGCAGCAGGACTCAGTTCCCTGACGTACCAAAAAAAAAAAAGTTTTAAATGTCTCCAAGACAATTTTGACAAATTTATCTTGCCGAACTTTTGCCCTCCAACAAACTCGCAGTATCTGAATGTGATTGATTTTTTTTTGTGTGGGGTCGATCGGTTGACAAACCAACTGAGCCCCATGCATCACCATAAGACAAACTTATCAGTCGGTTCAAGAAGAAATTCCCGGATTTATTCAGGGACCAAGTGGGTAAGCCCCGCTCAAGCTTTCAGCCTCGCATAAGGACTGTAAATGAGGCTGGAGGTGATTTTATTGAACAAAATAAATCATATTCCATCAAGTTTTCAGTATTTGGTTTTATTTTTTTATTAGATAACTGGTATTGGAGAAAATAGTGTTTGAAAAAGTAAAAAATCCTTTTCGCAGCAGAGATAGTTTGAACAAATAAAAAATAATTAACGAAAAATCACTGGAGGTTCCGCCTGAATTCCATTACGAAAAGCATAGAGGTATAGAAGTCCAAATACTAGCCGATCTTTAATAAAAACTATACTTGCAAATGTCGAACTTTGTTTTTGGGAGGTATATGATCTCGTTTCCTAGAAAATTTTACCTTTGCATAGTATCCAGGTAAGGAGATAGGCTCACGCCTATGATACAGGGTGATGAGGGCAAGTCTTTTGATTTTGCATGGATAGTTCTCGTTATCTCCCAATGAAGGAAAAACAAGAACACAAACCCAACTTGTACCTTTTCCAAGGACTTAATTAAATAGTTTCTGGAAGGATTCCAGATCTCAGATCTGTACATTCAGATCGAGTGGACATAATGCTTATAAAGTTTCACCATGAAGGAAGGGTTAAGTGCTTTGCAACATTTTTAATGATTCCCAAGGTTTGATTGACCTTCCTTATAGTGTAGTGTATATGCTTCTTAAATCTCAGATCATGAGTGATGTAAATTTTTAAGTTTAAGTAATCATCTACCATCTTAAGATAAAATTGTAGTTAGTATTTATAAAATATAAAAATCTTTTTTGGTGGTTAATATAAGGATATTAAAATTTATAGATAGTATAAAAGTAAAAAAAAAAAAATTAACCAAATAAAATAATATATATGTCACATACCGAGAACAGAAACATTTAGAGGCATTCTCTAAGTAACGCTCCAGTTAAGAAATTTATGTAGTATAAACATCACTGAGAGAGTTAAAGTCAGATGCAGAGGATTTTAGTATGATCCGCATATAAAAATATTACTTCTAAAATTACAGTACTTTACTTCTTTACAGTACTTGAGATGAGGATCATTCAATTATTAAATATTTCATAGATGACCCATATATTCATGGTGATATTTTGAATCATTTTAATTCAAAGGACTAAAATAACGTAAAAAAAAGAAGAAAAGATGGACACGTCAAAACTTCCTCACGTTATTCTCTCTTTTTGCTGGATTAGGTGACTTCAGAAAAAAACTGTCTTAATATCTTTTATAGCTTTTAAAAATATATATCAAAACAATTTTTTGCAAAATAAAGAATAATGTTTTTTTTTCATGTTTATTTACTATATTATACTATGTACAAGCAAAAGGTTACATTTTATATCAAAATCATTTTGTATAGGTTGTCGTCTTACCCATTGATAGATTTTCCGCACTAAGCGTTACGGCGATTCGAAAAAAGTTGGAAAATACAAGCCGTCCTAATATATACTATAAATAAAACCAACATTCATTTTGATTGGTTTAAACCTATTATACCTTCAAAAATAATAAAAAGAAACTCAACTGATTCAATAGGAATAGTAATACTTAATCATACAATATATTATGTACATAAATTGAATATCAACCGTCAGTAGTATTTGAAAGGCATGCGCTTCCTCCTCCCCCCCTCACTCACTCTTTTTTCTTTAAACTCATTGTTCAATTTTGTTCTGCTCATCAAAAATTCAACCGTCGTTTATTTTTTTAAAAAGGAATTACAATTCGGGGAGGAATGAAAGAGGGGGATTTTTGATTGGCTACGAGGGCATTGGATTTCAATGTATTTGAATATTCATATTGGTGGTTCAATATCACAGGTCTTTTGAATTTTTATTTTTTTGAATAATAATAAGGAGAAGAGCAACAAAGAGAAGAGAGTCCCGCCCTTCTTCAACTTGTTTCTCTCATTTGAATGGCTGGCTCATGCGATATATATATATATATATATGTATTTCTACAAATGTTCATTTCATTTTGACAGAATATTATATTTTATAATAATAGTACTTATTTCAATATAATATAAAATATGTGTTTGTAGATTTTGATTTTGACTAGATATACGACATTCTGTCATTTGACTGTTCCCCATAATATAATCTACATACATACAAGGTGGTTCTGAGTAAGTGACTCATCAAACAAAATCATAACACATATTGTTTACAGTGGAAGAAATAAGTATTTAAGTAAATATCTTTACCCACTGACATATATTTTGTATGTGATTGGAGTCTTAAGAATAGCTAAGCCTTAATATGCTTCTTCTTGGGACACTTATTTGTAATTGCTGTTCAAATAGAATCATCAATTTCTAATAAATTTATTGTAAGGATGAATATTTGCTATTTTAAGTGCAATTTGGGATCCATCCATTGAGTTAATAATAATCATTTATCGATGTATACAAATGTAAGATTATAGACTAACTTTTGAGAAAAGGCGTTTTAGCTTTCTTTTGCAGTTAGTGAAGGAATCTTTCATGTCATTTCGAACAAATATGATATATTTTATCGATCTTATTTTCTGTAATTCAAAATGTAGTTATATACAATAAACGCATATTAGATTCGTCTATCGATTCCATGAGCAAGGTTGGACCTCTAGTATTTACATGTAGAAATACAAAGTAATCATATGTGAAAGCCAAAATTATTTTATTCTTCACTGAATTATTGTCCATTCCTATCAACAAGTTATTTTATTAACCTTTTGTGTCAATATCAAATTGCACTTAAAGGAGACAAAATTGATTGTCACAAAAAAGGATAATAAACTTATAGATTTTATTTACAAAGCCATATTGGGCCCAATATAAGTCTGTTAATACAAATGGAGGATTTAAACTAGAGTTAAAATGCTCAAGTATCTTACTTCATCCTAAAAATTTAAATGCAATGCTTATAACTGCCTCAAAGATGTCTATGTAGATATAAAGTAAAAATAAAAGGAATTGGGATTTTTTTTTTTTTTTTGATTTATATTCAAGATTGTTTTAATGTTTATGCAGATCCACATATTTTCATCTTTCTAGTCTAGCTCTAAATTTGGTAGTGTTTAAGGAAGGCATCAGTAAAAATTATTATTAAATCAAGATATTTTTCACTTGAGAAAGGAAACAAAATACAGATTGGGTTATACTGCATATAATATCAGAGTTGTCTTTTTTGATTCCTGGAATTATTTGTATATATCTAACAAGTAAGTATTTAAAAAGAATTTACTCTGATTTGACAAACTTTTAATTACATTTCTTAAATGATTAGGAAGTGTGACAAGAAATTAATCGTAGATTATATCCCTTAAAGGTGTATTACAGCATCTATCACGCATATACGCTGTACACGTATATGCGTGTATAATTTTGTAACGGATCAATAGACAATTTATTTCTATGAACTTGGCATATTATAATCTTCAAGCCACCATAATTTTCCCTCTTAAAATAAAGAAGTTCTTTTAATTAACATGTTTTTGATTGGTGGTGTGAAAATTTAATGATAAATTAAATTTTGTAAATACCAAAATGAATCTAAGATTGATCCTCAACTCTACTCTGAGTACATCAAGGACTTATAATTATAACTCTGAATCGGGCCGTTAGCAGGATTATATATAAATTGTTTTTTGTATTATTATTTTTTTTTCTGGGGGGAGGGGCTTGGATTTTGGATTTTTGTTGAAAAAAAAAATTAAAAAATTACAATTTCTGGGGAAAAAGCTGAAAATTAAATTTTTTCTGAAAAAATAATTGAAAAATTAATTTTATTGGAAAAAAAATTCAAAAATCCATAGCTAATTTCAAAAGTTTAACTTAAATACAAAATTTTTAGGGACAAAGACTTCAAAAGTCCACAACTTTTCAGAGATAATTAAATTTTTTGGAAACAATTTGAAAAATTAAGATTCAAACATTACATTTTTTGGAAAAAACAAATTCAAATATTAAATTTCCTTGTAAGAATTAAAAATTTCTTTATTTTTTTTTCTTGGGGGGCAGGGGCTACAGCCCCTTCAGCCCTCCCCTTTGGACACCTCTGGCAATAAATCCTCAATGTTACTCTTCGTCTTTTATGAACACAGACGAATGTACAATCAGGTTTCGAATATACTTGAAATTCCTAGGGAATTAAGTTCACTACTCATGAGATAAGTAATTATGACGACATCTAAGGAAAAGAAAATTATTCTTCCGATTACCAGATCAAAAAAAAAAAAACCGAACCAACCAAAAACACACACGATTTACACCACTATTAATGATTTTTAATCTGTGCAACACTTTAAAAAAAGTTTGTAATATGCAAAGTTATATTAAATAAATAATAGATGTGGTTACCGGCCTTTAGTCATTGTAACGTGATGTTGTACCCTTTGTGTGAGTTGAAGTTTTTTCTCAATCATCCGTTCATCTTATCGTAAAGATGTATTCATTTCTCTACAGTACAGTCCTTTGTCATTTTTGATGGAGGGTGAGTGAATTAGTGAACATCATTTAGACCCATGTTTGCTTAATATATAACCATCTTGTGTCCTCTTTCCTGAGAGTCTCTCGAATAAAAACCACTTATTCAAATAGAATGACGTCATTGAAGAATTTGCAAACTGTATGTTTGATGTACATAGATATATTACATATATTTTAATTTTTTGTGTGTGACATAGTGGACCACATGTTCCTTCATGAACAAGCTGGATTTTATTGTTGTTTTTTTAATTAGTAGAGCGTTTTATTACAACAAAAAGCAACTATTAGAGATAGATATCTGTAGATTAACTTGCAAAATAAACCTGACACATTTCTGCCATGTTATCAGATAATGAACTACTGTACCTTCAATGTCAGCTAATTAAAAAAATAAAATGTGTTTAGATAGAAAAAGATGTCCCTTCTATGAACAGAACATAAGTACTAGTGTTTTGTCCTCGAAATACTAAATCGATCTAAGACCAATTCAATTTTAACCAAAAAAATCCATCTTTGGTCCAAGTTTTAATTCATTCGGTTCATTTTCGGTGTGGACCAGTCTCGTAGTAAAATTCGGCCTTGATCCCTGTTATTTCTTTTAACAGGGGCGTTCAGGGGGGGATTAATATTTGAAAATTTAAAAAAACATTAATATTTGAAATTTTTTTTCCAAAAAATTATTTTCCTGCGAATTACTTTGGATTTTTATTTTTTTTTTCAAAAAATTTAATATTTGATTTTTTTTTTTTAAATTACTTTTTTCTTATAAGTCTGTGGATTTTTAAACTTTCTTTTTGCATAGCTCTCATTTTTGGAATTTTTTATGAGTAGCTGTGGATTTTTGAATTTTTTTTCAAATAAAATTAACTATTTGTTAAAAGCTGTGAATTATTGAAATTTTTTCCAAAATATATAATTTTCTGTTAATAGCGGTGCATTTTTTGAATTTTTTGTGAATATCTGTGGATTTTTGAATTTAAAAAATCTAATTTTTAAATTAAAAAAAATAAAATTAAGAACCAAAGCCCCCTCTCCCCCCCCCAAAAAAAAAATCTATATATATAATCCTTGGGACGCCCCTGTTTAAGGGATGCAACTAGAGACGGGCTTTTCTTTCTTTTTAAAAAGAAAATACCTGTCTACGATTTTAATTCCTGTCAAACATCGGGCCAGATCGGGGATAGAAAATATCACATAAGACATAAGCAATAAAAAAAATCGCTCTCGGGCCAGGTCTTAACACTAATATATGTATGTATAAGTAGAACTCTGAAGGGAGGATGTCTCTTCATTGAATAATAATTGAATATCCCTATTATTAATCCGTCTTGAAGGAGGTAAAATAGAGGGGGTAAATATATTACAGTAGATACCTGGAGGCCTTTTACCTATTTTTCAGTTTCCATAAGGTATGTACATTAGGGTGTCCCCTCCTTAAGAATGTACTTTTTCAAAAAATATTTGTTATTTGTATTTGAGCTCAGCTATACAAATAATGACAACACTATTTCTTTAGATTATGGTCTTGTTCGGTGTACCGGTACTATAATGGTACTGGGATATTCTACTAAATTGCCATTATAACTATTATTTACAACGTCACTATGTCATAAAAAAATTGGGGAGTAAATGGCATTTAAAATTGAACTGTCCTTTATAAAAAAAAAAAAACAACATGGAACACTTTGAAGCAGTTCCTTTTTTTGGAATTCCCAAGTGAGAATCCGAAACTTGCAACAGCATAACTAAATTACAAAAAGTCTGAATTGCATGGAATCAACAAAAGAAAACTCAACCCCAATTTCTGAATGGTTTTAAAACTATATTTAGCTATATTCTATATGTCCTATCTCACAAGCAATATGTGTCTCGACACGCCGGTGAACAAATTGGGAGCTCTTGACGATGACAGCTGTGCCAATGGCATCCCACGCTGTCATAATGGCACCTCGATCCAAATTTGGGATGAAGGGTGCCGCATAAATTATTCTCATCGATCCTAAAGTTCAGGAGGTTGACGTCAGGGCTGGAAGAGGGACACGTGGAGGCATGTCAGCAATTTTGTTTCTGCAGAAGTTTTGCTTCTTTTTTGGCTGTAATGGATTTCTTAATGTTGTAGTCTGTCAAAAAATTGTAATTAAATGCTACTGCAAGTTTTAGGTACCCATTATGTACATTCATAAGATTTATATCACATTTGTATTATATGTATACATGTAAATCCGGTGTGTTCTTTAGCTGGCCCGTTAATTTGCAATTGGTAGTATAAGGAAGGATTTTTTTGTTCTTGGCAGTTGTCATTACTATTTAATTCCTGAGATGTGAACATCCTTTTCTAAATAGATTCAATTATATTCAAAACCTGTTTGAATGTTCGTGTGTGCTCACAAAAGACGGAGCGGAGCGTAACCCTGAGGGTTTGTTGCGGAGACATAATTGTAAGTCCTCCTTGGACTTGGAGTAGAGTTGGAGATTAAAATTGGAGTAACTCTAGCAAATGTCCTATTTGCTATTCTTTTTTCCTTCCTCTCTTGTCACAGCTAATTGTAGCTGATGTATTGGAACGTCATGAGTATTATTCCTTCTCTCCTCTAAAACATTCCTCAAATTGTTAGGTTTACCATGTTGATTTTCGGTTTCTTGGTTTTTAAGATGCCCATTCCACACCGGATTAACAACTTTGATTATATGATTTTAGGAAAAAAAATGGGAAGCTATAAAAAAGGTAAATATGCCTAGTGAATTTTTATTTTATTTTAAACTGATATAATACCTATAACCAATATAATCCTAAATAATTAAAATAATTTATATATATGTGTGTGTGAAGTATGTCTAACTTAGTAACAGAGTAAAGAAGAACATATAGGAAATACGAAGGAAAAAAGGGAGTTAGGGAGAGGATGCGCGAGTTCATCTTAGTATGTATCTTCAATCTTCATTATATTTATGGTTGAAGAAGGAACATATCAAGTTAGCAATGTCAATGACAATAAATAATTCACAGGGTCAAACATTTGAAAAATTGCTTTTTATTTACCAAAATTCGTATTTTCACATGGTCAATTATATGTTGTATTTTCAAGAGTGTCAAAAGGGGGGTGCAGGTTTGACTAACTTTGCATCAAATGAACAGAAAACAACATAAAATGTTGCAGACAAGGAGGTTTTACAATAGAAATTTACCTATTATATAATTATAGTTTATAATAAATCGTTTTAGCTTGGAATTTAAACATAAATATGCCATATTTCATTGGCTATCTTTAAAATAGCGTGTTCGTGCTAGTATATATTGAGATAAACAAAAAATAAACACAACAGGACAGCAGTTCGAATGGAAGAAGTGTTAATCACTTAATTTTCCGTTATCAATTATAATATCATTAGACATGATGGATTAATCACATTGGACATAAGGCACAAACATTTTTCGGTTACTTTTTGTCTCTCTTTTACATACCGGAAGTGCTTAGAGTTTACAACTCTAGATATGCATAATTTTCGAATACTTTTTTTAAGACTAATATGCCTTGTAACAGTCTAATGTAGATATATACAGCAGAATAAATAAGTTCCCTTACCGATTTTGTAAGTTTGCCCACCCATGAATTTTAATGGTAGGCTTATTTGAACAGTAAAAGGCATTAGATGAACAAACAAAAGCGAAGAAAACATCTTCCAGCATGACAATGACTCAAAATATAGGCCATGGAGTGGCTTAGACAGACTTAAGACCCATAGAAAGTTTTTATCCGTGGGCAGACTTACAAAATCTGCAAGAGATCAAATACTTATTTTTTTCCACTGTAAATGATTCTTCAACTACTTACAGAAAAGGAAATAAAAGTTTCTTCAATTTCTTCTTTCTTCAGAGGAAAAGCATACACGTCATGGGTCTAAATAACGGCTGAATTCCTTTTTGGAATCAATGAGGCTAGTATGTATATATATATATATATAAACAAAGGCTTTTCCCCCTTCCTTTGGAGAACTTGAATAGAAGATTGACGGAAGAAGTGTCGTCGTTGTATTTATGGTATGGTATAATGATTTTTTTTTTCCTTTTTTTTTTCACAACTCATTTGAACTTTTGTAATATTTTACTACAACTACTAAATACCCATATATTACTCATCACACCCAAATGTTTGTACGTATTTCAAAACAATAAACGAGGGGGAAACACAAGGAAGGCAATGAATGAGTGACCCCTATTGAGCCATTATTATTATTTGTTCACAAATGGTTTGTTTTTGTTAACTGTTATTATTTGACATTTTGCCACCTTTCATACCGACATAGTTGTAATATGTACTGGTTGTCTAGTTGAAATCTGGTCACTTATATCTGAGAGGAATTCATTATTCATTCCATCAGCTGACAAACTGTGTGTACTCAAACCCTTTCCAAAAAAAATTAAAATAACCAATTAAATAATGGCCTAAAAAACATTCAAAATAATCCAGATTGCTGCTCTAATTCGTGTAAAACACACCGACAGAGATCCGAAACTTAAACAAGACAAGCAGACAGACTATTTACAACGTCAAGACGGCCACTGATGGCGGTATTGACATAGAGAGGAAGCCTGGAACTCCAAATTACATCAAAGGCTGCACCAGAACAGTCAAAATTAATCCATGTGTGATGATGCCAAATAGTTCAGAGTTTCTGAAGGCACGATCTGAAATCATGAAGTGATGGACTTCTGAGGGCTACGCAGATCCCCTGGATCAGGGAGAAGTACGGGATTGTGGTACTTAAACAAAGGTGTGCACAGGCACACACAGCAAAGGTTACACAATCCTTTTTCGATATCAACATTCCATCTTAGATGAAAAAATGTGGCCTCCAACTCGCCAGATACCAATGGACTCAATATTTTCCTGGTTGCATGTCAAGACCATGGCCTACCAGACAAAGGGCACCGAATCTCAAATCTCCCAAGGCTTCCATTGAAGAATTTTTTATATTTATTTAAAAAAAAAACCCGAGTTACGCAATGATTTAAAAGATAAATATTTTAATATTTTTTGTTTAATTTTTTAGATATAGATTGATCATTTATGAGCTGCTATTTTTAGGCCCCTTTGTTTTGATGTATGTTATAGAGTGCATACTATCTAGAATTAACCTTCCCCCTCCCTTCTCACCTCCCATAAATATGTAGTATCCACACGTCACAATTCAAGCTGAAAAGGAGAGCCCTGCTCTTGTTCTTCTTATCAACGTATTTTTATAACAATAGGAACTAAATTACACATGAGAACACTGGTCAGTCATTTTTGTTCTATTCTTCTCTCGTGCCAAAAGGTGATGGTGATGATGCTTTGACCCTAAGGTGTCATGGTCGGGTAACACCTGCCTTTATCCTCTATCTCATTTCAAAGATGGTCAACTACCAAAGGAACCAAATTTACGGGTTATACTATGTATGACTTAATCAGCAAAGCTGAGGAGTTGGTAGTCGAAGAAGACTTGGGAATAGGAGTAAAATTAGGTGTCGATGAAGAGTGTTTGACTCCTCAATTTGGAAAGATGTACGGAAGTTTTGAAGATATTACTTTTTAATTAGCAATGTCATTGAACAACTATTATACATGTATTCGCGATGTAAGGGAGATATATAAGGAGGAGGAGGGGGGTTGTCATTCCATGACAAATCAACTCAAAAAAATAACGTAAGCTGACCTTCTCAGATTTCGAGGATTTTTGGTAGACAAGCTCAGATTCATGAGTAGATCAAGTGTGTCAAATTTCAGCACATAATTCTTAGTTGTTCATAAAATATTATTTTATAATTTGGAGTGGTCCATTAAATTCTGAACACGAAGGGCTTAGTGGAGAGGGTTGTCATGAGGGCTGTAGGGAGCCAAAAGTGTCAAAACTAGTTCAAAAGAACTCAAAAGACTTATTCAAACCTCATTCATAAGAGTCATGCAATGGAGGACATGGGTTTCTTTAATTATTGGTGTCAAAAGTGGCCTCTCCAAATTCACAAGGCTCTTTCCAACCACTTTTTCCACAGCTTTCTGGACAGATGGTGTGAAATCCCGAGATCTCTTGCGTGGGTCCTCATGGACTTGAGGAGATTGGCCTGGGCCGTTTTTTTTTAACTCATCTGGATCGACGTAGACGATGGCTCTGGAGACGCCCAACTGCTTGGAGTGTGCGAATCGAAATTCGTCGATCACGTTCATGTGTCATTTTTTGTCAGGTTTGTTTTTTGTTGATAACTAATCATCTATGTTTTAATATATCGAAATATGAATTAATTTCCATGGCTCAACCTTAATTAATTATTGAATTAGTAAGTGTTCATACTTCAATGGACAACCCAGTAGTGTTATTCATTATTTCGGTCCCAACAAAAAACGGGAAATACATGCAAATGCACTATGCTCCAATGTTTGAGTGAATATTCTCTGCACAAAAAACTTTTAAGCTTGAAATGTGATTGGGTAATACTATTGCTCCGAACCTTAATAAATAAAAATGCACACATATTATCCACAAAAACTATAAAACAGTTCTAAAATAAGAATAAACATTGTTTTTCTCAGATTTTCCTGATTGGCAAGTGATATAGTGTAGAGTGGTGTTTAATGACGGTATTTTTCCGTTTGGTGACTTGCCTCAAGAAATTGGGGTGAACTTCCGAACATGTTATCAACCCCCCCATTGCTCACAAATAATTTAAAAAAAATGCTCCTGTTATTTACAAAACGGTTATCTAAAAAAATTATAAAAGAAATAAATAACTCCCGAGTTTTAATTAGTTTTAAAGGACATTTACTCATTTGAAGCTTAGATACAGCATTATTTAATCCCTTTACGGCCCTAATATTTGCCTTAGAATACTTTTTTTTCCTATTGGCTTATTAAAAAGATAACGGGATTAATGTCCATGGGTAATGAGCATAGCACATTTGCAGATATGCCATCGAACCCCCTTTTTCATGGAGTCACTTCAACATAATGTATGTATGTATATATATACGATATGAAAAAAGTTTACAAAAGCCCCCCTTTGACAGTTGGAGGAATGCTTTTTACATTTCTATTACTGAGCATGCATGCTCTGATTATACTATTGAAAGAGGGACAAAATAAAATTGGAAAATAAATAAAGAGAAAAGGAGCACGAGGCAAAGTAAGAAGAATAGGCGTTTAAATTACCCTCATCCTCCTCAAAAGAAAACAAAAAATTTCCATTTTTTTTTAGAGTCTCTCTCTGACTGACATATAATGATGTATTTCAAGCATAAATAAATACTTTTTCTACCAAAAGAAAACGATTTTCTTTTATTTCTTGTTTCTATATATACACATTCATGTAGAATAGGTTTTTCAAGTAGTATGTATATAGAAAAATAATTTGTCAAATAGAAAAGAAAAAAAAAACCTCTTCAAATCCACAATTGAAATAAATAAATGAATATTTCGGCTGGGGCTCCAAAGTACATCAGATTTGTGCGGAAATAATAGATGAACATTTTTTCCCGTGAGATGACTTTTGGGAGAGATTTTTGCCAAATGATATTTTACCCTAGGATCATTTGGGATGTTTGACGTAAAAATAATATTTAATTTACATATATATGTGATTGTATATTTTAATTCAATTTAAAAATTGTTCAATATTCAATTAATGAATATTATTTTTGTAGAAAAATATTTTGTTATTTTATATTCATAAATTATCAAAGGCGTCTTCAGGAATATATTTAAGGGGGCTTGGTTTTTGGAATTTTCTTGAAAAATAATCCAAAAATTAAATATTATGGAAAAAAGTTTGAAAAATTAATTTTTACGAAAAAAAAAAAAAATTAAAACTTAAATTTTTTGGAAAATAATTTCACAAATCCAGAGATATTGTCAAAAAATTAATCTTGTAGAAAAAAATTTCAAAAATCCATAGCTGTTCACAAAAAGTTTTGGAAACAAATTTCTAAAATCAAATTTCTAATATTAAATTTTTTGGCTAAAAATTTCAAAATTTATAGTTATTCAATAAAATAGAATTTTTTTGGAAAACAAATTATAAAATTAAATTTCAAATATTTTTTTTTTAAATCCAGAGCTGTTCAGAAAAATTTGAAATTTGGATAGGATTTTTCTTAGGTTACAATAGTATCCACCATAAAAATCTTTTTATACGAGCAAATTTTGAAAGTAATACTATGGTGCTTCTTGTAAGCTGGGACTTTTATGGACCTTTCTAACATTTTTTCTTTCTTGACATCTATCAAAAAGGTGTTTGACAGTCCTTGCATATGATTTCATACACAAATCTCCTTTGAATAGGGTCCTGATGGTCTTCTTGCCTACCTCAAATTGCATGGCAATCTTTCTAATGAAGACCCTGGGGTCCCCCTCGATTTTGCAACAACATCATCCTCACGTTTTTTGATCTTCTTGCACCTTTACCTTCATCCAGAGCCTTCTGGATGTTTTGTCATGGCCAAGGACACACTCACCATGTCTGGAGCCGTTTTTGGGTCCACTTGTATGCGGAGTAAATCAGATACAGAGATTTAATTAAATTCCAAGTTTTAGTCTGTAAATTTCATAGAAAGACAATTTTTATTATTAAAACATCCCCAAAATTGTTTGGAGTTTGTCAAGTTACATCTTGATGAAAATGCCTTCTTTTTGGGCTCTATTTTGTGGTCTGATGAAACAAAAATTAAACTTTTGTGGTCCTAATGAACATAATCATGTTTTTCCAAAGGAAAATGAGGAATAAAATGAAATCTATATTAGGACCAATAAACACTATTAAGAAGAATTGTTTAATTCATGACGTTATTATTAACCCAAAAGTGGGAACATTTCCGTGGGCACGTACAGCGTAAATTTCAAAAACAAACAATACTTTTTAACTTATTTGACAAGAAAACCCCAAGCTTTTGAAGATTTTTAACAAGCCATTAAAACAGTGAGCTAAGCCGAATCATTGGCTTGTTTACAACTCTACAAACTGTCAAGTAAATACATAAGAATAAAGTTCTTATGAAATGTATATTTTAACTTGCTTGAAAAAGCAATGGCTTCATTTGAACTAATTTTTAACAGAGTATTTTCTTACCATATGACAGCATTTCTATATTATCCGTAATTGAAATTGAAAAAGGGTTAAAAAACAAACGAATATAATCATCATATCACCGGTTAAAAGTCATAATCTGAAAAATTATATTTAGAAAAAGTTGAGAGAAAATTGCAATTTATTTATAATTTCCTAAAAACTGCAACAATCCATTTGAAATTGATATGTGATAAATAAATTAGCTGGATACAATAATGTGTATAAAAAATGTTATTTGACACAATTTGGGTTTAATTTATGTAAATAAAATTTAAAGTCTTAAGAGGGTAACTCCATCGTTGTTGTTGAATATTTAGTAAAAAAAGACGAAAAATAATAAGAACAAAAAACAAAATACATTTATCCAATTGTTTGCAAATATATTTATGTTCCTAGATTTTTACATTAAAAGAAGTTTCAAAACACGCAGCCCTTCGTTCAAGTTGAAACTGTATGTCCTCCTGATCATAATGTGAGACATTTGAGACAGTATTTGATTAAATCCCTGAAAGGTACAAGTTAGGTTTGGGATGTTTGTTCATTCATTGGGAGATAACGACAACTATCCTTGCAAAATCAAAAGACTTGCCCTCATCGCTCTGTATTATAGACGTCCCAGAGACTCTCTGATCCCAACACGATCTACCTCCCAAAATAAGATATACATAGATATTTTCAACTATAGTTTTACTATAAATTGGTCAGTCTTTGGGATTCTATACCTTTGGTTTCGTCAGGGAATTGAGGCTGACATCAAACGATTTGTAGTTAATTCATTTTTTGTTTGACATATTTTTAAATATTATTTACATTTATTAAATTAAATAACCATTTTCTAACTAGGAGCTATGTAAACAAGCTCAGTTCTTTACAAAGCTCAAACTTTCAGACGGCTAAGAATGTACACCCTGATACCATTCTAAGGATAAACCTATGTTTGTATCAATAAACAATATTGATTCATCCTATAATTATTAAATATATATATATCTTTTCCCTGTAGGAGGTATAAATTACCCGCCAAATGTGAATAATCAACAATCAAAACTGTGTTTTTTCTATGGGGATGGTCAAGGGAGATTTCGTTTAGAGGCGTGAAAAAGGGATAAAGGAGTTTTAATAATTTGTCAAACTGTAGTATATAGACTGAAATGTCGTGAAATTTGTTTGATTTGATGATTTGATTATATTTCGTATATGAATAAAAATAAATAAATAAAAATGTATGTCTCTTTGAGATTTCAAATCACGTTTTTTTCTCTTTTTTTTTTCTGCTCGAACCATCAACGGGGAGGGGGGTGTAGGGGGCCTCCCTTCCCTTCCCCTTTCTTCTCTTCTTCCTTTCGAACAAAGAACAACCTAATAATAATAATAATAACTAGAAATGTCCGAAAATATTTTTTTTTTCAAATCAAGGAAATTTATATATGTATATTAGGGTGAGCCTTATGTCCCAACTTTTTTCTAGTAAGCTATACCTTTTTTTGGTACAGCGTATTGCCAATAAAGAAAAAAATACTCAGAGAAAACAAATACATTATATTATGGGTATGCATAGGTAGAAGGTTGTTTGTTGTCGATCAAGTAATTATTCCAAAATCGTATAAAAGGCAGAGTGTCATTGTTGCGATCCAAACCAGACGAGACAATATTGAAGTCGGAAACTTCTAAAGCCTGAATGTTCTTTGTCTGGAGAGTCAGGAAGGAACTGGAAGTGTCTGGAGGTGATTATGGATCCTCCGCGAAGCGTGCTGATCAGAAAATGAGTTCAGACTACTAGAGGGATCAGGATTTTATTTCAAATTTGCAAAAAAGCCATTGGTGAAGAACCATCAAAATCGATGAGAACCATTTGCTATAGAAATCATACAAGATGAGAAGAGCTCAACTTATGACAGAAAAGACAAATATTCACCTAATTGTCCAGTGTTTGGCCTCGAAGCTCATGGGGTTATTAGTTTGAGGTGAAGTTGAGCAACACACCAACAGATCTTCCTTCGATACAAAAATCTGAGCTGATGCCAAGATCCGAGAGTAATTCAAGAAAATAACAAAGGAGACTGTCATCAAGAGCTTCTCCTGCTTCCAAGGAGATTCGAGGCCGTTATAGACTCCAAAGGTGGTTTATTGAAATTGAACAAATTGATTCAGCTGTAATTTGGCATGGATTTTTATTGAAATTGGATTATTAGTTTAGGAGGAAACCCATTTATAAACATATTGTGCTGGTCGTTTAATAGAGGTCGCATCCTGAAGTTGAAGAAAATATGATCTTCTCTTATGTAAAAATATAAGAAACCCCAAAATGACGTGGTAATCCTGATAATTTAAACTCCCATGTCAAAGTACTTATTACTCATATAATTTTATTTATAGACGTCATAAATTGCATCATTATATAAAAGTATACAAATTTTTTGGAACACCAGCCTCACCCTAATAATGTATATACATAATATTTACTTTATTGAAGTTTTCTTCTTTTATATATATATATATATATTATTTGAATTTCCTTTTTTAACAAAAAAAAAATATATAAATAATTTTTTGACCATATGTACATATATATTTCATTCTTTCCCTGTGTTTTATTTTCATATTTCATGTATTTTTTGAAGGGTTCTCTATATATACCTATATATTATATCTGTGTATACACAAAAAAAGAAAGAACTTTAAAAAAAAAAAATTATATTATTTATTTACTTATTCCTTTTGATAGAAAGAATTTCTATCCCAACTGTAAGAAAAAAACACTACTCATTCGGAGGTAATTCAAAATATCAAGTTTTTATATTTTAAATTGTATAGAACATTAATAATGTCATAAGCGAGTCCTACTTGTTCAAATGTCTTTTTATGAATGTGTTATGGAGTGTTGTTAAAATGTATATATATATATATAAATACGGGTTATATATATAGTCCTTTTAAGGCTAACATAATTTGTAATAATTAATCAAGAATATGATCACCGTAGGCAGCAATAATGATTTCCAGGCGGCTGTGGAATTTACTACTGATACCTTTAAAGTAGGTCTCTGAAATGGCATCCCATTGCTTATTGAGAGAGTCATTTAAAGCCTCAAAATCTGAATGTCGGATTCTTCTTTCTTACCAATACTTTCAGAGAGAGAGGGATTCAGATCTGGTAGTTGGGGAGGCCCAAATTTCATGGAAAAAAAAAATACTGTAACTGACTAATGCTTCACTTTTCACCATCTTTGCTGTCAAGGGTGGGCCATTTTGAATGAGAAATAACAACTGGAATAGTAGGCTAATATTAGAGTTGTAAAACGATCGTTCAACAAGCTATTTCTGCGAATATCAACATTTGTTTGAAATGCAACATATTTGTTCCAAGGTCCTTTTAGGATATCTTTTATTTTCTTAGGACTTGAACTGTACTTGTTCAAAATATTACAGTACTTGGACTTGCGATCAGAGATTCAATCTTGGACATGAAGTAAAAGGACTTTTCCTCACCTCTGATTATTGATAAATAATTAAGATATTCTCAACAAAAACATATTTTTTTGAAGTAAATTTCCACTACGTTTAGGAACTTAAAACAATTCCTTTCAATTATTACAAAGTAACGTGTTTTTTTTTTGAAGGGAGGGAGGGAATTTGAAGTATGGAAGGTGAGAAGTGGGTTGGGTTATTCAAGCAGCTTTTTTTATACAAAATAATATGACGTATATCCATGAATGTAAAAAAAATTGTATATATTTTTTTGTGTGTCTAATATTTTATTCGGATTTACACCCCTTCATGGTCGCTTTCTTATACAATTACATTTAATATGTACATACATATAGAAGAATATTGGAATATATTTTTTATTCAAAAAAAAAAACGAAAATAATGTATAAAAAAATATAACATTAAATATAATCATATATGAAAAAAAAAAAATTGTATTAAAAAGAAATTCCATTATTACTATTCAATCAGTGCAGATGATAGTTCCAGTTTCTGTTCCTCCACTATTAGTCATAGGTAGTGTGGTGTGGATGAGTATTCCCTTGGAATCAGGCCCCATGAAATATAACTAAATAGTAATACTATTAATAAATCAAAGTTTGTACGTATGAATGTATATTTGGATGAAAAATTGTCTTTTTGATCCAAGAAATACGCGGGTGGTTCTGAAAAGTTTCTAACCTCTACGTCAAGATGTTAGTACTCGTAAATATAAGCTTGTCTCATATATCTAGCATCTATTGACCGTCACTGACCAAAGTTTCAGATATTTTGATCGCGCAATTATTATATAATAGTATTTTGAGTGAGTTGATGTGAATGTTTTTAAAAAAATGGACAAAATTAAGTATCACCTTATTTGCTTTTTCTCCAGCTTTTTTACTATTAGAGACATGAGATAAATCCCCAAAACTTGTTTATTTTTGTTAAACAGTCGTTTGATTGTGTAGTAAAACTTTGACAGCTCGATACTCAATTTTTTACATTCTTATAAAAACACTCACATCAAGTCACTCAAATGACTGTTTCATAACAACTGTGGGTTCAAAAACCCTGAATCTTTGGTGAGATTTACAAGTGCTTCCCTCTTCATGTTGATGTGAAAAACTTTTTAGCCAGGAAAAACGGGGAGTGCATTGAGGATTTCTTGGGTAGTTATTTTCTATATTTCGAAGCAAAGTTTATAAGCTAAAATACGCCTAACAACCCCAGGCAATGCCTAGTTTTACCACTAGTTTTAATTTATAAGGAAGCAACAAGTCACGAGGGATAGAGTTTTCCTTATATTTTAAGAAAATGGAAAGTGAAACTGGATTAGACTGGACTTAATTGAAATGGACCTCGAAAAGACCGTGACTACAGGGGTATGGAGAGTTGCTACACTCTTTCGACTAAGATAATGTTGTCAAATATGTTGAAAGACAAAGTTTTTTGTTATAAAAAAATGAATTTATGCTGTCTAAATTTGATTTTTTTGCGTCACAATTTCAATTCACAAAAATCATTGTAATATTTTTTTTTCTCTTAAAAAAAGTTTTCTTGTAGCCCATCAACACAAAATCAAGCTGGAAAGTTTTTCCTCAAAATAGAGTGTGGATTATATTTTTATTCTTAGACAAATTATCATCAATTTTTATTTTTATTAAGCCTTTGGGTCTCCGGCAAATTACACTTAAAGTAGCCTAAATTGATTCTCACAAGAAAAAAAATGATAAATTGAATAAAATATGAAACAAAAATCGGATTTTCTTTCTTTTTCATGATTTTTGTTCAAGAATGGTTTGATGTTAGCGTACTACATTTCTAAAAAAAAAAAAATATTTTTGTATTTTTTTCAAAATGGTCAATGGTTTAGCAAAAAGCTCATAATATAAGCACTGTTTTGATTGCCAAAAAGATTAACATTTATGTAAAAAAAAAAAAAAAATTACTACTCCGTATATAAGAACGCCATCAAATAAAAATTGTACATTCTATTAATAAATATAAATTTTGAATTTATTTGTAACTTTGAAGTGATGAACATTGTACATATTGATGATGAGCATGTTCAAGCCGCATGCATCACTACTAATTCTATTGTTACGATAACCGTTCACCCCATTATAGTCCTCTCCTCTAATGTATAATTAATTGACAAAAATTATCAATTTTCACGCCTCTTTTTTTACCCTAATTTCATTTCTTTTTTTACTTTTTTCATATTATTTTTTGACAACCCCTTTTTTTTTGGTTGTGTTGTGATTGTATGAGATTGCCTCATTCATTTCTAACAGTCTTTTTACGTATATATATATATATATATAACCAATTGTTCAGCTCTCAACAGAGATGTAAAATAAACAGCTTGCGAATGAGTTATTTTTACTATTATTTAGTGACGTCATTCCAGTAGAGTATCTACTTTTTTATATAGTTTAGATTGAAGGTATCGTTTTAACAAAAAAAAAAAAGGTAGTTATAGAAGATTATTTCGTTAATAAGTATTATTGATTACACAAAAATTAAAAGACATAATTACGGATTAATGATTGCAGAACATTTTTTCTTTATTGGCCTACAAGGCTTATCTATACTTTAATTTATTAGTCAGGACAAATGAATTCTTTAAAACACTATATATATATATTATATTAGAGCTATTCAAGAGTATACTTTTTTGAGGTTTGATATGTTTCCGCATTTTTAAGATGTGAGTAGTTGGAAAATCATTTTTTACTGATCTAAGTATGTCCTATTCCCTACCTCATTATCCTTAAAGTTTTTCCAAAATGCAATTTTTGATGATTTTGTTTAGTTTTTAGACAAAAATATAGATAAAACACACCAAATAATGCCTAAAAGTAAATCTGACTAAAATATAACCATTTTTGAATAATACTTTTTCAAAAATCAAAGTATCAAGATTATCCAGAGAAATGATGGTAAACAGATATATCTAAAAATGTTATTGTCTCTTATACCCATTCTTTGCAAAAGTATATTAATATTTTCGAAAGATTATACACATACCTCAGTTTTTTTTATTTTTAAACCATTTCTAATACTAATTTGAAAATCCTAATGATATACATTTTATAGTATAAATATATAAAAAGTATTTTTCAAAAATGGTTATATTTACTGGATCTGGATCTGTTTAATAAAAAGTAAACAAATTCAGAAATTATTTCTTATATTAAAGGATGCTTATAGATTAAAATCCTACCTTACTATCTAAATCTATTAATTAAAAAATAACTAACATAAATACATACTGAGGGTAAAAACATACCGAACCGTAAGCGTCACAACAAACTGAATAGCGGTATAAACCTGTCCCCGTGCTATCCCTAATTTACATGATTCTAGGAGGATTCGCCTGAATTTTTTTTGCCTTGCCCGTTTTTGCCTTGTTCGTATTCGCCTTGTGACGCTTTGCCCCTTGAGGTATTTTTTGCCTCGCGACGTTTTCGCCCTACAACTATTTTGCCTTAGATAATAATATTAGTAAAATATTTGTTTTGAATTTTTACCTTTGCATTCCAGCTTTGAGAAATTAGGAACAAAAAGGTAAACAAGTTATACAATAACAATCCTTCAAACCTCAATTAAATATAGTACGTAGGTTTCAAACCATTTGCAAGGAATCAAGGAATGCTACTTCTACGTTCCGTTGCAAATAATCATTAACATTCATATGCTGTCCATTTCTTTCTCAAAATGCCAAGAAGAGATATTGAAATCTCTACTTACATCAAGGATTGTACAAGAGTTATAGATCAAGATGGGGACCTCATCCACGAAAGTCTACATGTATTTGTGATTATGATATATTAAAATTATATATAAACATACTTTGTTATCTTATCAGTTATCACTGTACTTTCTCCTCCAAATCGTATAAAATGAGTAATATTGATGGTGTACAAGATATATAGATAGGGAGTCAGAAACCCCTTTCCATTGGACAGGCACGAATTTACATACGTTCACTAAAATTGAAATGTGTAAAAATGTGATCAAAAAGATGGAATATACAGAAATTTGATTATAGGTCATTTTGCCGCATACATTTTTGCGTCTTGGAAATTTAGCCCCATAATATATTCGCTGTCTTTACATGCTTTATATCTCTTTACGTGCCCAAAATGTACCTGACAACAAAGATGGTGAAAAAGTGAACGATTAGTTCATTTACACTTTACTTTTTGATGAACTCTTGGCCTCCATAATTACTGGATCTGAATCTCTTGGATGATAGTATCTGGTAGTAAAGTAAAATCTCATACCTGCAAAATCCGACAACTGCAAAATGTGAAGACTTTAAAGGTGGGCTGCCGTGTTAGAGGACTACATCAAAAGCACTTTCAGCAAATTCCACCACCGCATGGAAGACGTTTTTGCTGCCTAGATAATTATAAGTCACATTAATAAATTTGTTTCTCATATTAAATATATACAAAACTTACGACATTGTTTCTTATCATTTTATTTTATATTGGACGGGTAAGTAAGAAATAATGGATATGTTATCTTGTCAAAATATCCTTCCTTCAACAAAATAAAACTTGAGATTACGTCATCATATATTTTATATGATGACTAAAAAAATAATTAAATCAAATATTATTTTGTCAAAATGTAGTCATCAAAGACGTGCACAAGTACGAATGATTATAACTCCTTCAGTATCAGGTACACATAGTGAAAGAACATATATGTATAAGATATAACAACCCCCCTTCCCCCAGAATTGTCCTTACATAATTCAACCCCTCTTTTCTTCTCATCTCAAATAGGAATATAAATTGTCCCTTTTTGTCTTATTAAGAGAAATAATATATATATATATATATTGAACAAGGTGTGAAGGAAGAAAGAGGACAAAAAATTATCGAATACGAAGAAAAAGAGAAGGAAAATAATGTACAGGGTGAAATATGTGTATTTATTATATAGAGGGTGCTTAAATTCGAATGGATATATTGGGTATTATTAAGATTTATTCTTTTGCCAAAAAAAACAACAACAATTAATCTTTGAAACTTTGAATTTAATTTGATTTTACTATTATAAAAAAAATGTTTGTCTGTTCTACGGGTATGTTTGCTTGGAAGTGTTGCCGAAACTTCTTCGATGGTTTGTCTAAGATTTTCCAAACTCTGATACAAAGGAATTTGAACATATGACTCTAGATAATCCCATTCAAAACAATCGAAGGGTGTAGATCAGATAACGATTTGACCCAAAAAATAATAAAAATATTTCAACCATTTATTTGATTTTCAACCAATATGATCGAATTGGAGCTCCATCATTTTGATGGAAAACAATTTTCCGGTTGTTGATAGAGTATAATTGAACCAAGGAAGGACTACAGGTTCCAAAATATACTACTACCAAATATTTTTCCCCATTCGGATAATTTCACTAATCCATGGTAAGCCAACTTGCCTTGTGTAAAAACAGGGGTTCACTTCTGGTCCTATCTACCGTTTTGGTCATTAAATAACTCCAAAGCATCCCTCCTAAGAGATCAAAGTACGTTTTTTTTGCCCCACAACCTCTGTTATATCATTTACATTTCCAACCACAGTTTACTATTGCAAAATGGACAATGATTCTTTGCTGATTGAGTTCTTACTTCTTCAACGCGGTGTCGAATAAAAACAACTACTCCTTTATCAAAAGCTTAAAGTTTCATCTATTAAAAGAAAAAATAATCAGGGCACACACTATAGGGGTTGGGCAGGGGGCCATGACCCCTTCACCTTTCAAACATAGTAATATTTAAAACCAAATTCTGGCTATAAATAAACAAAGCTATTATTAAATATATTAAAATTTCTGTTCCACAACATATGGATTGAGAAATTTATCAGAATTTATGTACAAGTTGATCTTTGTTTATAGTTATTCCAAAGAGTATTTAGAATTTGAATAAGTTCGTCCTTGTTTCGATTATATTTAATTTATAAATAAGTTTGAGTGTTGTCTCGAAAAGACTCAACCTTATTAGTGTGAGTGATTTTGAGGCAATTCTCACACTTATTTATAAATGTGAGCGTTGTCTCCAAAACGTGACTATATCAAGCAATAATATTTTTTGAAGTACTTTAAAGGTCGAAAAGAATAGGGATTAACACACTACAGATAAAAATAAAGATATATCCAAAGAGCAAGTGATCTCTATCAAAATTGCATTTGGAACTACCAAATCATTTCAGTTTTTGCATCATTCTTCCATAAACAATATTTGGCTCGAGAATAAAGTCTTGTCAACATCAATGGTTTGAAAAGTTTATTTACGGGAATTTCAAAAATTAAACAAATGCAGCTCTTCAACACAAAAGCAAGCTAGAATGATTTTTCTCAAAATTTAACTTGGAATACATTTGAATTCTTGAACGATATATCGTCCATTTCTAGAAACAAATTGTTTTATTAATTCTATGGGTATGTCACAAATTTCACTCTTAAAGGAGAAAAATTGATCCTCACAATGATAGACAGGTTATTTGAGCTCATCCCACAAATTTGAAAACAAAGCATGGAATTAAGTCAAATATGTCGATGAAATATATGCCTGTGTGTAGATATGAATTAAAAAAAAACATGATTGGAATTTTTTTCCATTTGGTTCAATATTGTATTGATGTTGACGTATCACAGGTTGTATATGACCTTTTTAATGTGTAGATAATATATTTGATTTCATTGGATACACTTTACTATAAAGTTTAGTTTATTTGAATATTGGGTTGTAAACTTATTGTATGGACTTGATGTTAAATTCTTTTTAGCTTAATACCAGGGGCGTCCGCAGGATTATATGTATAGATTTTTTTTTGTGTGTGTGTTTGGGGGGTTGAATTTTTTTTTGCAAAAAAAATTCAATGTTATTCACAAACAAAAATATTTTTTAGAAAAAAATTTCAAAAATGCAAAATTGTTAAAAAATGAAATTTTTACCAAAGAATTTATAAAGTTAAATTTCAAATATAAAATTTTTGGGAAAAAAGTTTCAATTGTTAAATTTTTTGAGAAATTTTTTGAAAATCTATAGCTCCTCATAAAACATTCTTCAAATTGTCAGGGTTACCTTGTTGATTTTTGATTTCTTTTTTGTAACATGCCCATCTCCACTGGATTTTCATCCTTAATTATGACAAACACTCAAGTGAAAATATTCAAGGGTCACCCTGTATATAGAACAAGGTGTGAAGAAAAAAAATTATCGAATACGAAGAAATAAAATAGGGAAAAGTGTAAGTAAAAAAAAATTATTTGATTCGAAATACATAAATCCAAATGTATATAGAATCGTGGGTGTCGACTCCAGAAGAGTTATGGGAAGAAACGAAGGAGGGAAGAAAAAAGAAGAAAAAACCCTCTTTCAAACACATAATATCACATAAATTATTCAATAGATAGAATATATCTACATATATGTATATATACAACAAACATGCAATTTGCAAAACGTATAGGAAATTAAATTGATTTTTTGTCAAATGAACATATTTTCTTTTTTCCAATATTTTATTTTTATTTATTGTATATCTTATAAACATATAAATGTGTATATAGTAGGGCGCACACACATTATTAGTGAACTAGTGTTGTTTCGTATATCGCTAATAAATATAGTGGTACCTGGTTCAGAGTTGTAAAAAATATGACTTGCGGGCGTGTGAAAAAAAAAAAAAACAGAAAATGAATGAGTTGATTCTGACAATTAGTATAATGTTTGAAAGAAAAACAGCTTAATTGTCATGACGTTTTATTAGATTAAATGCTATGAGAGGACGAAAAAGGAACAAATTCAGTCCTTATATGGCAAAGAAAGGGGTTTAAAACATATTTGACATCTGTAGATGATGCTTTTTCTGTAATTGTTAGCTGAAAATAATTTTTTATTTACCAAAGCTGTCATCAAAATTCTTTTATTCTGGATGAGAGAGCATCTAAGTGTTAAGTAATCACTTGTGCGTCATAGACAAAGAGTAACTCTGAGGGTTCGTTGTGGAGCCATAAGTGAAAGTCCTTGTTGGAGTCGTAGTTTAATTGAGGATCGACATCGTTGTAATTTTTGCCTAAATCATTACTAAATACGGAGTGGGATTTGTGTAGATGTATCTAATCTCATAGCTGCTCACAGCTAATTTAATAAAATGTCTTGGCAGCTAACCTGCTCTTTTCTCAAATATGAATGACCACGTTCATTATTGGTGTATTAAAATATTATTCTTTTGATTATCATACAATACAATACCAACATATTAAACTGTTAATTAGTTATATAATTTATTATACTATATAACGGAGAAAAAAAAATGAAAAACACACTCATTTACGTCACAAGGGATCGATTTGATCTTCTTTCAGGACTGACAAATGCGACTGTACTGGACCGCAGTCCTCAGTCCTAAATAAGGACCGACACAACACTAGTTATAGGATTAAGGATCTGTGATAGAGCCCTCAATTTGTACGGGCAACAACTACTAATACATTTATATATTATATATATATCATCAACATTAAAACAATCTTGAACAGAAATTAAGAAAAGGGAAAAATCCAAATTAATTTTTGGATTTGATATTTACATACAGCCCAATATTTTACAGACATATTTGAGCCAATTATAGGCTTTATATTCAAATTTCTGGGATAAGTTAAAAAACTAATGTTATAAACTATAGTTGTTAACATTTATTTGATTTATGAAACTTATATTGACCCAATATGACACCTTTCAAGTGGAATATATTAGTTGTCTAAAATTAATGTTTGCTATTTTATTTGCAAATTTGAAATTAATCAGAACATTTTATTCTTAGATATGATAAATAATTCACTCGCCCATGAATAAATATATTAATGTAATCATACTCAATTTAAAAAAGAAACAAAACAACTAAAAACATTGTAGCTTGTCTCTGTGTTCACGATATTGACGAATATTCGTTGAAGAATAGAAATATATGTCTAATCAAGAATAAATTTTGAAAAAAAAAAAAAATCTTGTTTGCTTGTGTGCTGAGAAGCCACATATTTCATCATTTTTTAATTGCAAAAAATCTCCAAATTTAAGAACCACTCCAATGTGCAAATATTTTAAAAAGTTTTCTTTACATTTAAAATACAATAAATATTAATCTTCGTTATCTTATGTGAACAAGGGAAAATGAGTGAGCGTTATACGCAGTACATCAATACTTTTAGTGTAATCTTTTCATTAAAAAAAAATCATTATTTAGTAGCGTCATTTCAAAGCTTTTTAAATATTGGTTATTCATCTAAAATAGGAGTTATTTGCAAAAAGTTTCATTTTGACTTATGTTGACTTTTTTTTTAATTCGTTCAAGAAATCAAATGAAGGTCTCATTTGTTAAAAAAAATCATTTTTGCTTGTTTTTGTGTTGATGGGTCCCTTACTTCTTCATTTTTATCTACACAAAGTTATAATATTTTTGCACTATGAGACAATTTCTATTGCTCAATGTTTTTAAAATCCCCCAAATTTAAGCACAACTATAATGTGTTAAAAGGTATTTTTTCCTGCACTATTCACCGCCAAAAATCATCACCCTTAAAGGCTGTGCCAATTATCGATCTTCATTTATAAAATGATACTAGACAGAGTGCCTGTATATCTTAAAAGTAGGACATAAAAACAACTTTGAGCAAAAATAAACTCAGTATAGGGAGACTTTATATATTATGTATATGTGATAAATTTATTTCAATTATTTCATTTGATCGTATATTGAAGTGTGGTAAAAATTGTTTTATTAGATAAAGTGTATATGTACAAATATTTCGGAATAAAGGATAATAATAATAAAATCAAGGAAAGAGAAAAATCTTAATTAATTTTTTTACATCATATATCTTTAGTAATGTTTGGTTTTGGTTAGATAATCCTAAGTAAATGGTTAATTATAAGTATTTTTGTTGTTGGTAGTCTGATCAGTAGTTATTATTTTCCAAAGCTGTTGTGGTTATTCCTTCATTTTTGATTAGAAAACATCTCAGTAAAACAAATGGGCTAATTTCAAATACCCAAAAGTTGAAGCTATAATTTAAAACCTGTATTTGATTTAAGGAACATATATTGACCCGTTATGACTTCTTTCAAATAAAATCAATGAATTTCTAATTTTTTTATTGTGACAATCCATTGTGTCTATTTTTACAGCAATTTGTGGTACATTCAAAGAGTTAATCTAAATAGTTTATTAATAGAAAAGGACAATAATTCATGCAAGAATAGACATATACTTTGTTCCTGATATTACTCCTTTTAATTAAAATATATCAATTTTTTAATTATTTTACTGTTGAAATGAATTTTGGTCGTTCTAAGTGTAATTTGAACAATTTGTTGATAGATATTGACGAATATGCATTGAAGAATAAACGTATGTCTAATTTAGAGTATATTTTTAGAAAAATCATTTGAGCTTCCTTTTGTATTGATGGGATACATATTTATTCATTTTATATGTATTTGCAAATGAACATTTTTTGTACTTAGATTTGAAAAATCTCCAAATTTAAGAACCACTCTAAAGTGCACATATTTTAAGATCTTTTCTTCCTTTTGCATCACCCCTTTGCTACGAGTACATATTCTTCCTCTTCTTTTATGTGTTTAGCAGAAGAAGAAGGAGTGAACAACCCTCTCCCTTCCTCCCCCGCATCGCATCACCCATTTACATAAGAACCATAAATAAAGGCTCTCTCTTATTACAATAGTTGTATGTATAATGTTAGTTGTAAACTCACTACTCAGGGTAGGTTAAATGGAATCAGAGCTTTCTTTCATTCCTTCTACGTACTCCTCGTCTTTTCAGACGAATGAGTTTTATTAAATTAAGAATAATAATACAGAAAAAAAAACTACGTTTTCTTTGCCTATTTAATATTAGTAATAATAACGAGTAGTGTTGGATTCCAATCATAACTACTATCGAGTTCGCTATAGTTCGAATCAGAGCCGTTACACGGATTGCTTTTGGGGGGGTCTTTGGACAAAACTTGTGAATAGTCATATTTTTGAATGACTAATCTTAATATAGCTTCTTTTATGGAGAGAGTTTTATAACAATGATTATGATTAATTTCAAATTGTGACAAAATAAATCAACATTTTGTATCAGTACTTTTTTATTTTTTGACAAGAAAAAGATTTCTTTTTGACAAATTTGAATTGATAAAATCTACATAATTTCTATAATTAAGCCGGTTGTACTGCCTCAAAGAAGCCATCAGTTGTAACTAATCAAATAATATTTTATTAACATATGACTTAATGTTGAGCTCTTTGTTGACTGCCCTGGAGATCGTGAAGACACGCACATTCCTGTTTGTTACCAGATTCGTCATCTACACTCCAGCCTTGATAGAATACATCAAGTTTTCCAAAAATCTCCAATTCCGTCGGAAATCACTTCTGGGCTGATATTTGTTCCTTTGGGGGTTTCCCTTGTCATGAAAGGTCTTCAATACATAGTAGACCGTCAATTTGTGGATTTTTTTCGATGATCTCCTTTAAACTCCTTCCGGCACAAGCAAGAACGACAATCACCTTTACTATGTTTCCTTGCTATATTTTTATCAGCTGACAGTAAAATTATAATAAAGTCTAATATGAAGAAAGAGGTTCAGCCAATCACAGCAAAACAATTTTTAGGGCAAAATTCAAAATTGGAGCTGAGAAATAGCTATTTGAATAAACTGTCAATTTATCTGCAAAGCCCTGAACTTGGATAATTTTAGAAATCGAACTATAAGTATCGAGTTCGATTAATTGAATATTCATCTGAGTCGAGTTCATTTTTTGATTATTGAGTCAAATCCAATTTGATTTCGAGTATAGGCAAAATGTATTTTTCCATTTAATTGATCGAATCTAAGTCCAATAATTAATTATGAAAGCTAAAAGTGTGTGGGATATTCTGTTGTTTTACTAGCAAAGCAGAAGTAAAACTGGCGGGAATTAGGCTTAAAAAAAATATTTTGCCAAAAATGTACCAACAAAGTTTAATAGAAACTAGAAGAGAACACTAAATTTGTTTCTATGTTTTAAGTTTAATAAATACATTGAACTTTGAGGCTTATTTTATGTACATAAAATATCCACAATAAAATAATGGAAGAAACAATAGTTCCTTAACATCTTCATAGCTTTCTCTTGTATCCAAATAACTTTTTTAAATATGCTATATTTTGGGCTATATCGCCCTTACTTGGGGTATTCGGATATACATATAGATAAGCATTATATTTTTAAAAATTAAAAAGATGAAAAAGACATTTATATTGCTATATTTCAATTTGTTAATTGCAATAAATTGGCCAATTTTAATCAACCAAATAACCAAGGACACAGTTAAGTACTAATTTGCACAACTTTAGACTGATCAGTTCATCCGTTTGAGAGTGAATCCCGAAAAAAGAAACTGTGATACATTTACAGTTTTAATTAGTGTTGTGTCAGTCCTTAGTCATGCAGTCTAAAGTACCCACAAAGCAAAGTCTACCGGGTTCAAATATGGCGAGGAAGGGGACTACATCTCTTTGCCTTTTCACATCTCGATCCTCTTGGCCTTTATGACCTCTTTCAAAAGGTGATGTACTGCCCTTTTGTATGAGGAAAATCCGTAGTTGTCCTTCACGGGCCTCCTGTTAGGTTTAGTAGACACGGAGAAGTTGTTAACAAGAAGATACATCGATTTTTGGGGTCCTCTTTGATCTTCTTCTCCAAGATTGACAGGAACTTTGGAACTCTCTTTAAATTGTGCCTCCAACTCTTTTTTCCCCCTGAAAAGGTCTTCTCCATCACCTTCATCTTGTCTACTTAGAAAAACAGGCTCCTGAAGCACTTCAATATGCCCATCATCCTCCCCAAAACAACTTCAGCATCTAAAAGATCTGAGATGCCATCCCTTTTGGCTTCTTGCTCATTCGTGATGATTTTGTAAGCATACAAAATGGTAAAAAGGGTGACAAATAGTTAGTAAACCTTCCTATATTAATGCGAAATTTAACGTTAATCAACATGACACGTTTTGCTCTCCAACCGTGTATTTTCAAATGAAAATATTTTCGAGTTCGATTTCTTGCATCCAACACTAGCAATAACAATAGGGATATCAATAGCAATGGGGGTATAGCTGTATCAGAACAAATACAACTAATAACAATATCGATATTAGTTACAGCTCTCCCATTATTTGAGGTATATAGTTTTGAATTTATATATATACAAAAATTGATTTTTTTTACATAATGTATATATGTAATGATAAATGGATTATGGGTTGAAGGGAGAGGCAGAGAGTGCCATAATGACTGACTCTGTGTTTGGACAGTCCATCCATCCATTCATACAATGAGGGGTGAGGGGGTTTATTCTTTAAAAATACAAAAAAAAAAAAATCTCGAATACAATTCAGGTTCAATTTCTATTTGTGTATCAATCAGCAAATAAAATAAATAAATTCAATTCAATTTAAAATTCATGAAATCTCTTTTGACTACAAATTTATTTATTTTTTGTATCTAAATATATATGTATACCTAGAGATATGTTGTGTACAAGTTGCAACTTGCACAATCTGATCATACAAATTGCAATTTACGCCTTTTAAAATGCATTATTTAATTAAAACATGGTTCATTCTAATTACCAAACATACATTAATACCATTAAAAATACATGGTTAATATGTCTTACTGAGGAATATATAACTGTGGGCATTCGAATCTTATATTGTGCCACGGAATACTAATATTCTATTAATATAATGAAGTAAAATAGACATAAATTACAACATTATAGATCGATTACCCTTGGAATATTCAATTATTGTACAATACTTATTCATCTTATTTTTTTGGGTTACAACTTGTATAAAATCGCATTAACAGTCTCTCTAAGGTGAAACACTTGATTACCGGTTGTTAAAAGCCACCAAGTATACTATCATACAGGAAGAAGATGCCCCTCATTTGTATTTATGAGGGAGTGAAGGTTACATGTCTACAAGGCCATATTGGTCGACAAGATCCTTCACTGGCTTCATGGCACATATGCTAGGTTTCCTTACATATTGGCAAAGACTGGTGAAAAGCAAATTCTCATGGCTATTGAGAAAATATTATATCTTCTACTAGCAGCGCTGACCTGAATCCCATAGATTTTTCTAAGCGATCCATCCTTCAGGCCAAGGCTTGTACCATGCACCACCTCACGAAAGACACTCTGAACCTTGACCAATGGGCCAATATTCCTGAAGAAACTGTAGTTGCTGCTTCACCTCAAGAGCCTCTTAGTCTCTGCCATGCAATTCAAGAAAGGGTGGCTATTTTTCGAACAAAGGTTTTTTAAATTAAATTATACTACAATATGATCATTTTTACAAAAAGTGTATGCTGCCAAACTTATGTTGAATTTATAAACTAAAATATTTCTTCGCATACCCTGTATGTGTATTTCATTATTAACAAAACATAAAGCAATTTAGAATAATTTTTTCTTTTTTAAACAACCCGTTATATTATGAACATACTATTTTGGTATAATATGGATTTGATAGTCAAATTTTTTGGACGGGATTATATTTAGGAATGTTGGCTATAGTTTAATTATAGCTTTCCCTTGATTTATGTGGCTATACAGGGTCCTGTATATTTATCTACCGATTTTTGAGTTAGAATAAGTGAAAGTTGAAGCCTTGTTGTGAATGATGTATTAAAATATTTGAAATTATTTAAATAACTTTTATTTTTTCAAAATTGCATACTAATTTCAAATATGTGCAATGTGCATATATTTGATATGCAACATCCCATCCTATAAAAAATACAATTTAAATGATAAAAAAAAAACACGCTATTTAATGTGTTTTGTTCCAAAAAGAATAAAGCATAGTTTTTTTCCATTGTTTAGTTTTTTGAATTGCTGGTATTTAAGACGTAAACTGGCAAGGAAAAGTCTAGAAAAAAATGGAATTTCACTTATTTTTCTAACTACCTATGTATTTATCATTTGGTATATTAAAATGAAGAAAAATTATAGTTTAATATTGGTATAAACATTTATTTGTAAAATATCAAAGTATTTCTGTTTAAATTTTAGCTTCAGTAAAAAATTATCTTTTTGCTCCTATAACTGTTTTTTTTTTTGGAATTCTTGCTGTTAGTTTTTCAAGATAAGCAGGTGTAATATCACTCTAAACATTCTTCAAAATGGTCCACTTACTTGTGGGGTACTTTTCCCAAACTTTTCTATTTTTTGTTTACTTCCGTCTAATTACTTAGTTAAAGAATACAAATGTAATTCAGAATCATTTTTATGATCATTAATTTATTACAATAAAAAAATGAATTTTTTTAGCTTTTATGTTGAGAGAACTTAAAGCTTAATAACTTATCCTATATTGCAACAAACTTTTTGCCCAGCTACAAAGAACCAGGAGCAATAATACTGGAACAAGGTTAGGCAACAAGAAAATGGCTGGGTAAGCAGATTTATTAAATAATTATCTCTCTTTCCTGGTGACGTCATTGGGACGATTTTTGGTTATTAATATTGCATAAATTCAAAAAGTAAAAATTTAAATAAAAGTTATAATTATTATAAAAGTAGTTACTCGATATTTTACTAAAAATAATGCTAGAAGTAAGTTTTTAAATTTCATGAATGATTAAGACATAGACGTAACACATGTCAATAAATATTATGTTATAATATTAAATATTATATATAACCTTGTTCTAGTAACATTGGCCAGGAGTCTTCTCTTTTTGTTAACGTAAAATTCAAAACAGTATATTTTATTATCATGACCCAAGAAAAACAAAGGCGAAAAATGCCAGTGAAATGTAGTCAAATGTAGTTATTGCGGCCAAATATGGTTAAAAGACAACCGTCTACCATATCAAGTACCGATTGGATAAAGGTGAAGCCATATGTAGGTTTAATATTCCAAGAAAATACACTACTTAAGCTGTAGTTAAATGCTTTAAAGAGCAGCCAGATCTTTCCATGATGGAAATGGCCATGGACGTCAATGTCTAATCGTCTACTGTTCCAAGATACATCAAAAAGGTGGGTGGTGTCTCTCTACGAGCCCAAAAAGTGCCACTCCTGACAGCAGAGATGGAAAAAAAGTGAACCATGAGCTCAGTTTTTTTTTGTTAAAATCTTGGCCTCCCCAAATCTTGAGTATTCTAGGCTATAATATATTTTGGTAAGTAGAGTTCCTGTCCTGGAGAATCCAACAGCTAAATTTTGAGACAAGAAATAACTCTGTTAATGAACAGAGGGATTTTATGTCTGATGTCTACATTAAAAGTTACATTCAGCAAATTCATCCACCACTTATAAGCCGTTACTGTTGCCCAAGGTGATCATATTCAAGATTTATTATCCTTGATGTTATTATTATAGCGGTATTACCCAGCATTGGATAATTAGGCGTCGGCTAAAAGACAAATTTTGCTTTAACAATATACAGAAGATACTCCCCAAGAAACCCTCAGACGTAACTACTCAATACTTTTATCAATTCACATATGTTCTCTCCTCAAGAATAATAATATGAGTTTGAAAAAAGTAAAATATGATGGGATGACTTATGAGTACTTTAATCTCTAGAGAACTCACTAAAATAAATCCAAAGAAAGCAGTGAGTGTCCGTATGCCAAATACAAAAAGCCTACAATATTTAATTCATTTTTACATACCAGCCTTTATATTTTATTCAATTCTGAACATAATGGCGGGGGAAATATTATATCATATTTTTCATTTTATTTCAATACTTCATAAAAAGTCTTACAATGATCCGATTTAAGCCAAGTGTGCCCTGTTCGGTTCGATAACTTATTGCCAACGAGAATCCAAATTCATAATACCCTTCTAGTAGAAGTCCTTGTCCACTGGACAACCAATTTTCCCAGGACTCTATTGAGGCCGCATGTGCGTTGGCCATAGGCAGGAGCAGGTAGTATTCACTTGATGCCATGTCCGGACTGTAGGGTGGATTCATAAGAATTATGATATAAATAAATATTTATTAATATAGATTATATACATAAAACTGTTTTGGATATTAAATGTATATAAAATCATTCATTGCATTTTAGACTCAAAACATTCGCACAACCCTGTATATACTCAGATATATATTCGAATAGGAATGAGTCATAAAAAGTAGTTATCCATATGATATATATAAAGATGGTGGTGGCGCTACCCCCCTCTCCTACCCATAAAGAAAAAAGGAAAGGTCCTTCTTGTGTTTGTTCTTTTTTACGTCATGAGGAACAGATCAAAGGATCCTTTGATGTTACTTTTTTTTTGCAATAAAACCACTTTATGTATGTATATTCTGTATATATGTATGATATATCCACCCACACTACTTATATATATGTATACTAAAACTATAGAAGAGTCGAGTCCATGTCAGAATCATGAACGTAATTTATAGCTTTCTTTTCTTTTTCGTCTTCTCCTTTTGGGCTCTCCTTATCATCATTATTACTCTATATCGAATTGTCTAGACTCTTGAAATATATATATATATATTTATACTTTTTGAATAAGTCAGCACATCAACTTTTTCTTAATTAGTTACCTTTATCAAAAGGGAGGGAGGGGGAGACGAGGTGGGGGAATTGATATTTGTATATTCTAATCACGATCCATCCCTTTTATTCTCTCTGCTCCCTTTCCTATACTACTTTTTATTTTAATTAACATGAAGCAACTTGAAAATAGTAAGGGAATCATACAAATAACGTCTCTATTATCCAGTGGTTCTCAAACTTTAAAGAGCCTGATCGAGTACTTACGTAGAATACTGCAGATACTTCCTCGGCACTCTATAAAAAATAGGATTAATATTTATGGATGGGATTTGTGGAAGAGCACGAGGAGAAGGCGGGAGCGAGATATATAGTACACCTGAATTAAGACCATTGTTAATAGAAGTTGCCTGTTATATCATTTTGGAGGGAGAAAAAGAATAATTTATATAAAGAGGAGACATTTGAAATGGTATTTGACCAGGGAATATGAATAGGAATTATATTTAAATTCATTTACAATTATTTTTACGCCAAAGATAGGTAAAAATTCTTTTTATACCAAAGAAAAAGAACGAGCACATGCAACAATTGTTTTCCTTAGTTTTTTCTTTACACATATCCCTTCTTTACTTATAATTATGTTAAATCAAGAACATATAAAAAGAAGACAGTGACGTTCCTCCTTTTTTCTTTTCATTTCTACGAGCTCAGGCCTAGAGTACATTATTGTCCGTTGCTGCTATTTTTTCCTTGTTTATTAATATAATGTTTCATGGATTATGTTGAGAAGTGCGTGATTCTCATAATTAGTTGTTGTAAGTTGCAAAATTGGGATATTAACTCACTTGACGGTCCTTCAAGAAGGTAAAATTCATCCCTTGTGACGTCAATAAGGGTATTTTCCATCTTTCTAACTATTCTGTTATATAATAGAACACATTATATGACTAGGTAAAAATATTAAAAATTCGTTGTATTTTAATGTAAAAAATAATATTTTTTTGCAAGATATGTAAAATAATCATAATACATATTTCATATATCATATTTGGCTTCATAAACCATCGATTTTTTTATGAAAAATTCGAAGGACCGGCAGTCCTAAGGACTGGTCTTAAAAATTAGGACTGGCATTACACTAGTAATAACCTGGGCTCAAGATCCACACTAGCCTTCTATCCCGTGATTAGTAAAAACCACCAGTGCTTGTGCAGAGTACCCTCTATCTAACCTATTTGGCTACCTTATGCCTTACCTTAAATACTGGGTATATATATTAACTTATGTCTACGTCTCATTCGGTGAATAGACATTGAAAACAAATACTATGGGTGAATTTTAACCTGAAAATTTGAAAATAAAGAATTGCTTCCTTTTTGTTTTCCCAAAATTTATCTTATTTTAAAACAAAAATACCCTTATACTAGTTTAAAATTGATCCAATATTTGTAAGCAAATTTTTACAGGGCTGGTGAAAAAAAATGGATTAGCCCTGAAGGCTATTGGGTAATTTTAACGAATGTTATGCCCTGTTTAATAGTAATAGTGGTAGACTTTAAAGGGAGACACGTGATTAAAGAAATAAATATAAATATTTGTTTATATAAATTCAGTACATACAGGTTCTGAATTCTTTGTTGGCTCCAAGTTGTAATACAAACAATTATTCAATTGAAATTTGCCTTATTATTTACCTTATTCTTGAATATGGAAATTCGTGGGCCGGCCAGACAATATGTACATAAAAAGATAAAACTGCTTTAGTTTCAAAGTATTTATAAATAGGATGGCTTTTTATGGTTCATCTCCATTAAATTAGTATGACTCTTAATTATTCTACCTCTCCTTTTTTCAAAATATGGGACTCAGATCTTTTAGGTCTCCGTTAAAAATGTAAAACATTTTCACGCTACTTCTAATTGCTTTATTTATTGGGCCTTTAAAGCATTTGATTGATGATAAAGGAGAGTGATTAAAATTCATATTCAACCATTAGCAAATACAATCTTATCTTCATGTTTATTCACAAGTTTATGAATTTATGAAAAATGCATAGTATGACAAAAACTAAGCTGAATATACATGTATCTAAATTGTTCTTTTGTTCCAAAGTTTTTCGAAGGGATTCCCATGTTAAAACAAACAATTTATAATTGGAAGAAGGAACACACTGTATTATTCAAACAGATTTCAAAAACTGAGATATAGAGAAATATATTTTGGAAAAGGAAAAAACTTTATTCAGGGAGAGCTTTGGAACAACAAAAAACAAGTAGTGAAACATATATGTTTTGTTTTCTTTCCACACATTTTCTCAAAATCCATATTTAGATAATTTTTCATATGCTCCACATCCAGCAATTTTTCTTTGTGCAACTTTTCTCCTCCGGCAATTTTCCTGGTACCCATTTTCACTGCCGGACTCATTTGTTTTTTAAAGTATACAAACGGAGGGAATATATTTGTACCCCTTTATTTTTGATTTCCTGACGCATATACCTTCTAAAAAAAGATTTAAAACAATCACAGTGCCCAGGTAGATAAAAAAAATGTTTATGCTTGTAAATGTGGACTAGATATGTCCATATATCAGGACAGACTCCCCTTCCATCAAATCTAAAGATATTATAAAATATCATGCAATTTATTGCAATAAAAAAAGTAAATATTTTGCTTGCAAATTTTGAAACGACACACATCAATTTATTTTTTCGATTAGGTAGTCCTACATTCATATATTAGTAATGAATTTGTCAAAAATAAATACAAAATCTGTCAAAAATGACTCACACCTTCACTAGGGGATTTTTTTTTCTTTGCATTTACATACAGCTCTTGACTCCGTCTTGACATTCTCTTCAGGGACAATTATTTAAAAAAAAGAAGTACATATCTATTATGATAATGTTTTCATTCTTAGAACTATGGTAAAAAGGAATTTTTTAGAGTATAATTTATGTATATTATTACCATATGGCCAAAAATCTGAACCCCTCCTCCTCCTCTGAGATTCATTTTTCAAGGTATGACACATGAGAACAATCATATATTTATTCAATAATAATAACAACATATTGACCATTTAAGCCCCTACCAACTAGAGTTAGTACAGAAAAATAAATAATTTTCGAACACGGATCTTTCTAAATTCAGTCAAACCTGGATTAAGTGATTAGGTAAAGGAAGTTGAAAAAGTGTCCACTTAGTGCAGGATTCCTACTTTGTAAGGATTTTAAAAGGTAAAAAATAGTGGATAAAAGAATCTAATGGGCCAGGGGTTCTCAACCTTTTTGCAGTGAAGTAGTAATTGTAAAATATTTTTGCTGATCACTTGTGTTTATTTTCTTACTGTCAAAGTCATAGTTGTTTACAGCCATCCGCAGTCTCATTTAACCCTATCAAGTATCCCTTGTTGGTCCTTAAAGAAGGTAAAGGGATCCCTCGTAAATCATTAAGGGATTGTTTCCTTTTTTAGTGACTATGTTTGGGGAAAGAGCAGCTAAGCTGTCATGGAATTTAATTAGATTGGCAGTGAGCAGCTGACATGAGAAAAAAAAATCCATTTCGCATCCAGCAATAAAATAGGCAAGAATTACTACGATGAATTCTACTCCGAGCCACATAGGAACTCACACTTATGACTCTCTGTATCTGATTATAATAGTTACTATTTGTCTGTGGATGTTTGTGTGTATTCATGTAGCTTCTTGAGGCTCCAGAAAAGATTTTGCTAACAATTGTTTTGTCTTCAAGGCCATATTTTGAACATCTGTCATTGTCAGGGGTAATTAAGTGTCGGTGGAAAAGCAAATTTTGATTATATAATGAAGAAAATAACTCCCCAAGAAATCTTTAGCGTAAGTCTCCGTTACTTCTCAATACTTTTATCAATTCATGTTACGTCTTCCTCCCTCCTCAAGAATAACACTAAAATAAAAAGAGTTGAGAAAGAAAAAAATATGTTGGGATGACTCAAGGTTAATAGAAATACCAGATTAGACCATCATGTAATCGGCCTTTCTAGAATTTTCAATCTGATGTATATAAACTATAATCTGACTATAAATGGTACATTCATGATTTTTTTATTTATTCATACAGACAGACAAACAAATTTCATTATTTTTAATAATGCTATTAGATAGTAGGCTGACCAGATGTTCCAGTTGTTGGATGTGTTTTTTTGTGGCTGTAAGTGCCAAAGTCTTTAGCTCTTTCTACTAATCCTTGTCAGAGGATGGAATAATTTTCTTAGATAAGCATTTGGATCTTCAAACAGTTCACTTTTCCCAATATCTTGGAGCAGGAACAGTTTCCCTTTCTATATACAAATTATAAGCATTATGCATTATTATTGACTTGAGCCCTTCAAGCTGGGGAAAGATCATTGCTTCCTACCTTGGCTTAGATGTTCTTGGTAAGACCCGGCTTGTGTACATCACTAATTTTGGGTACAATGTAAAGCGTAGAGTTAAGTTAAATGTACATGATATACAAGTCAGTTCAAGAAAACGAAAAAGTAATACAACAGATTTCCTGTCAAAAATATATCTCCCTTTTTTGTATATACAGATATAAATATAGATTTGAAACGCATATACAATAATATATTATGAAGAATGTATGTGTATAAAAAATCATATCAAATAATATATAAAATTCTATGTAAAAATAGGGAGTTTGAAAAAAAAAAAAAACGAAATCTATTCACTTAATTCGTTAATATGTTACATATAAAAAAAATGAAATAAAAACCGTCAAAAAAGGAAAGAAAAAGGAATCATAGGAGAAAAAAAAAGCCCCTATTGAAAATATTATTAAAGCTTCCTTATAAATTCGTCAGAATCATTTGTATTTTTACAGGTATATATGTGTTGGACGAACACAAAAACAATCTGAAACCAAAATCATGAAAAGGATAAATATTCAATTTTTAATATTACGGCCTAATATTTCAAAGGCTGTAATTTGGTAATTTATAGGCTTTGTACTCAAATTTCAGGGTTGAGTTGAGATATCAAGGAATGTTAACTATACTTTAGAACCTTCACTTGATTTATATAACTTAATTTGGGCCGGATATGGCCCCTTTCAAATATAAAGAATATACCATTTTCTAATTATTTCACTCTGATAATTAACTTCTTCTACTTTTGGTGGAATTTACGACGGCTTCAACAGATAATTTACAATAATTTGTTACAAGAAAGAAACGATAATTCACAAAGGGGTTAATTGGTTCCATCTTTTAGCTTGACCGGTTTTTTTTTTGGAGCTGGCAAATACAGGAGAAAACTTCTTTTTATGCTACATACATTGAAAGTTTAGAGAAGAAACTGTCGTTTGCTCATCTTCCATATTATATTGAAAAATCCTTCTTTTTTTCTTCTTCTCATAACCTTATTAAAAAAATTGTGCCAAGATGATTCTTAAAATATTAAGGCCTTAATTTTTGTTTTATATGAAATAGTCGTTTGTTCATCAATACTATTTAAAGGCCACCATGGCCCTGAAGGCCAAAAATCTTACCAGAACCTTTTTTGAGCCTTAAAACCCTACATGAAAAAATTTGGCAAAATCCTTTCACCGGTTTGGGCCTGATTCTCTGACAAACACACAGACATTCACATTAAATTTATAGATAAACAAAACCGGTTTAAATATCAGCATTTGTTCATATTAAGACGGCGAGTATCCCAGAGGATTTGCCAGGGAGTAATATTTGTAAATCCATGTTGGACTTTGAGTTGAATTGAATATTGAAATCGGAGTCAGTCTTGCCAATGTCCTTGTTTATTTCCTTTTCCTCCTCCTCCCTTGTCGCAGCTGTTTATTGCTGATCCAATGAAACGTCGTGATTGTTAGGGTTCCCATACTGTTTTTCAGTTTCTTTTTCTTCGACATACACCAAAACACTGCAAATAACTCCCCAACGAATCATTTGATTACTTTCTGTATTTTAGGATCATATACACTTAATTACGTCCAATGACAAAGTTCATGTTTTGGCCTTTGTCTCTTAGTAACCAAAATTACGTCAAAAGTAAAAGTCAAATGTAACACTAAAAGAAAAAAAAAGAAGTATAATCGACCATAACTTTGGAACAAATTGAGATACATCACTTAATTAATTGTTGGAGGAGGTTTAAGGGACTTTTCCAGTATTGCTATGTTTTCTCATTAAAAATGAACGAAGAATTGTAGCAATTTTGGAAGATAACAAACACTGATCACGTTACCAATAGAAAAAATACTTATTTGTGACCGAAACCTAAAAAAATAAATTATGATTTTTGTTGAGGGTTGATTTTATGTTGACAGACCACATATTTATTTTGTATAAAAAGTACAAAGGAATGAATTTGTTATTTTACATTATTTAATTAATAAATTGTCAATTCCTTCCTTACAAATATCCATATATGTACCAATCTATTGCCTTTTACACCGATACATTACAAACTAATCAATTCATAAATAAATCTGTCAATATTCCCTTTCAATTATCATCTAATAAAAGGTTAGTACATAGAACATATTTATTACAAAAGGCGCATTATTTATTCATATTACTAATGAATTTGTTTGTGTTCTTAGTAGTTCTCTTTGAGGACTCCTGCTATAATTATCTTGTCATAATAACAGACAAAAATGCCATAGAAATAAAGAAACAGAGAGAAAATAACATCAGGACAAAAAAGTCGATAAAGGGGTAGTGTATAATGACATTTATGTATGTATGGTGGACAAGAGCCATTTGAATGGCTCTCCATTGAGCCATTAAGGTTATGTTCTCTATTTGTTTGTGGTGATGGAATTGCGGAATAAAGGTTAATTTTCAAAATAATGGAGTAAAAGATTTATTAAAGCTACCGATCACGTTTATGTATATTGCATAATACATAATATGTATTATGCACCGCGTCAACTCAAAAGCAAACTGGAAGTATATTTCTCAAAATATTGCCTGGACTACAATTGTAGTCTAGTTAACCCTTCTCTCATATTATGGTTCTTCGTCAATATATGAGTCTTTTCTAGTATTTCTATGATATTTTTTTGCCGAATAACAAAGGTAAGGTTTTTGGGGCCTGCATATTTAAACTATACAATTTTTGTTAAAAAAAAATAATAAAAAAATTGTCAAAGAAACACAAGTACGGTAAAAAAATAAAAAATAACAAGACATGGGATTGTAAGCCTCAAGATTAAACAAATACTTTGGAAAATCTAACTGAAAAGTCCTGAGACTTTTTATCAAGGATGCTAAAGAAGATCCTTTCTAATAGTTTCTCGAGTAACCCTGCAACATGTTTCTTGGAGTTTGCATGGTACCAGGCTTTTCAAAAAACTTTCCCATGTTTATTAAAACTCAAAAGTTTATTTTTCTTGGAGTTGAATGGTACAAAACAGCACCACCACCCAATTTCAATTTTTTAAAATAAATTCTGAATCAGCACCCAAAAAAATATAGAATTACAAATTTCCATACAAATGCACCATGTTAAAAATTGGCATGATAATCCCTAATTAGTCTAATGATAGTTACTAAATGAGAAGTGATTAGCAATTTTTTTGTTCGAATCCTTTACCATGTTTATTTATTTTTGTTTATATTCTAGTAACTTTATTACTTATTTTGTTTCTAGTTCTAATTCCTTACATGGTTAGATTTTGTTGCTGTATGTATTGAAATCTTGGAGCATGATTCCATCGTGTTTTTTTTACAGAAAACAAACCATTTAATGCGTTTTATCGTAATACACAATTTCAAAGGAACATCCATTTTAACCATAAATATCCAAAAATGACTTATAAATCTGATTAGCTTATATATTAAGGCAAAATACACTTGGTATATAAATATATATAAACACTTTCTGGTTTACAATGCCAAATTTTTTATATACATACAATTTACAACTCTAGGTATATCCATCAATCCAGAAAGATAGACAATTTTTTAATCAAGTAATAAATTAAAAAATCGTCTTTTTAAGGAGAAAAAAGAATCATATTGAACAATATTATATGAAACGATATTCCCGAGTTTGTTTGATTATTATTTATTTTTGTGATTATTTTAATACATATATAGGGGAGACAGAAAATAAAAAAAACAAAATAAATAATCCTAAGAAATAGGGAGGATACAAGAGGTCAATATCCATATATATATCATGTACTGGGTGGGGATTTGAAATCCAGAATATGTGTAGACCTAAATATCTTGGCAAACTTGACATCTATGATTATGAAAGTAGATTCATCAGAGTTAACTGACAGAACTGTATAAGAAAAAATACCAAATCCTTTTATATGTTCTCTGAATACGATCACTCTGCAGCCATAAACATGTGCCTCCGTGACGTGAGCAAACCCAAGGAGGTTATTGAGCTTAGGTAGCTTCCCAAATCAACTGTTTACGATGTTACCAAAGCTTTCAAGGAGTCTGAAGGGTCAGAAACTGATCTGCAAGAAAGACTCAGGATCGTTCTGAGTGCAAAAAACGTACTCCATACTTAATCAAGGCCTTCATGGACATGATAGACGACAGTCCTAGCATCTCCACGAGGATCCTAACTGACAGGATGAACGTGAGTATGAATGTCAAGAGAGTTTTAAAAAAAATCGAAGCTCTAAATCGCTCTAAAGTATGGAGCATCTCGTAGGATTCGGTTTTTCTCCGATGAGGAAATATTTTCTGTGGATACCAAGGAGGAACAATTGGTAGATTGCCGGTGACCCTGAATATGCCCCAATTATAGGAAGGACCGAGTTTCCAGCCTCAGTCTATGCCTTTCCCCTTGTTTCCAGCAAGGAAGCTTTCATGAACCCATACATCTTTGTCATGGGACAAACATCATCAAAAACGTCTACCTGGGTGTCCTAAGGGACGTGACCAAACCCTGGATAGACTGTGTGGCTGCTGGAAGATCATACGCCTTCCAGCAAGATGGGACTCCGGCTCACACTTCCAACACTGTCAAATATTGGTGTTTATACAATTTGGATATGTTTTGGCCAAAGGAAATGTGGCCTCCCAGCTCGCTGTATCTGAACCCCTTGGAATACTATATGTGGGGGGTTTGGAAAGATAATGCAATAAACGTACACATAACAGTACTGTTGACTCCTTGCAGGTTTCCATTCTCAAAGTGCTCAGGGCCAGTTTGGAGCCTATGGTGGAAGTGTGAGGTGGTTGGTTTGAGTAATTGACTCCATTATGAACCCCGTTATTTAAGAGCTAAAAATATTTGTCAATATCTTAATTAATTAAGAAAAAATAATTGTAATATACGTATCCTTCAATTTTCCGAATATTTAATCCTCACCCTGTATATATATACGATGAAGGGGGGTTGAAGAAACAAAAATGGAAGGGGGGGGGGAATTAGATTTTCGTTCATTTTTTTTTTTGACGTAGTTACCTCTTATTTATTTCTGACTACTTCAAACGCACACTTAAAATTGAAGCTTTGTTCATCTCGTTCATTATTTCTTGACTGACGGAGTGAGTGACGACTGACAATTTCTTCGACTTTTATATTATGTAGGACAATTTCCGTCTTTTTCATTCAAAGGAAGAAAGAAACAGACATCAGGTCAGGAGTCATCAATAAAGGAGGAAGGGAAGAGACACCCTAGGACTCCCTCTCCTTTGTGAAAGCCTCCCATAAACTATAATGTACCTAGGTGGGTAGGTACCATTAATTCATCGTTTAAACTCACGTAATATTGAAAATAAAATGATGAAGAAAAAAAAAAAAATGAAAAGAAAGAGCCGGAAGTTGTAAAAGATAAAAAAAGTGGAGACTATTTTTTTGTATGGAAATCAAATTAAATACATATTTATTGCGGGAAAATGGTGGGGGTGTTGACAAGTGAGTAGATCTCCATATCAAAAAGGAAAAACCACATTAATACATATATTGTGTACAAGTTGCGAAAAACCAAATAGATGAATAATTTTAAATGAAGAATTTAGAGCACTTGGAATGAGAATAATGTAATAATTGATTATTTTTTAAGAATGACTAAAATATAAGTATTACGTGGCATATTATAGAGTTAAAATGCCCAGGGTCAGACTACTCATAAATAATTATATAATGGATCAAAAACGAAATGATCCTATCAATTAATAGTTCATAATTCGAATGATCAATTCTGTAATTAAAAAATGCATTTAAAAATAAGAAATTGCAAATAGTTGTAACTCGTACGCAACACATATACAGGGTACCACAAGCTTAATTCGTTGCTTTGGATCTATCTACTTTAAATTGACTTACAATGGTCCTTTTTTAAGATGGATTTAAGAAAAAAAAGACGAAGATGTAGATGCAAGCATTGAGAAATTTATACCTCACTCAATGTAGCCTCTGTTGACCTCAATAATGGCTTGGATTTGGGTCCAGTACTGCACAATTGACCTGGAAAATAGAGCCCTATCTAAATTCTTACATATCAAGACGATTGAGTCGATCAGGGACTTTGTAGTCATGTCAGGACCTCGGTTGAGTTTTGACTCAAGGTAGCTACATACAAAATAATGAATTAGGTTCAGCGGAACTAGGATACCAATTATTCTTGGAAACCCAATTATAGGAGTGTTGCTGGATTCTTTAGTCTCAGCCAGGCCCTTCCTTAACTTTGCAACCCTTCTCCTGTCAATCCTTGTCATCTTTTAGACATCAGCATTGCTAATATCCAGATCGTTGTTCACCCGAATCATCACAAAAGTGTACTGTGTTGTATGTCTGAAAATGTAATACGCCTGAAATCTTCTGTTCTTGACTCCATTGGGGTGTTTTCACAACTAAGTGAAACATTTATATGTAATTGGCACCACTAAATAAGCATTGTGCAATTTCGCATTCATATATGCTGGAAAAATCCGAAAATCGAATTACTAGGATTTTGTTGTTACATACGAACCATGTCAAAAGACCAGAAGAGACTTTAATATCCTCTTGGATGATCCTTTTTAATATTCAAAGATATTTAATTTCTGTCAACAAAAAACCATTAAATATTAAACTGGTGTTTTTTTGCATAAAATAATACAAATTTTCTATAAGTTACATTAAATTTTGCTAGAGATATTCCATTTTTTTCCAAATGGCATTTCCATTCAGAAGGGAGAGGAGGTGATCCTTCGAGCGTTTGTTTTAGGGGTAAGACATTAGAGTATCTAGAGCTGTATTCAAGTCCTAGTAAATGACGAGTTACAAAATATCTGTTTTAAAATGATAGCTACTTGGAGCACAATGACTGCGATTTTGAGTTCATATTATTTCAACTCTAAATCAAGTCAGAGTCCATTAAAAAAAAAAACTCCAATCAGGACTTGTTCAGAACCTTTGTTTGATTTATATGATCTTATTTGACATCTATATTACCTCTTTCAAGTATGAATTTTTTATATTGCCTTTGTGACGATGAACTGTTGCTAATTTAAGTGCACTTTAAGTCGCCTATAAAGGTTTCATCAGAAAAATCCTTGTTGACAGAAATGAACGATAATTATTTGTCAAAGAATTCAAATGTATAAACCAGACACCATTTTGGGAAAAATCATTCTAATTTGTTTTGTATAAAGGGGCCACAAATGGTTTAAAAATAACATTTACGAAAAAATTTCTATTCAAAATATTATAACCAAAACTTTTTCTCTAAACTAACAATTATCCTTAAGCCCCATGCTCGGTAAAACCATCCTTAGTACTTACTTTCAAAAAGTGTATGCAAACATCTCTAAATGTTTATCCCAAGAGGTGAATTAACCCTAGATTTGAAGACTTCAAGCTTACTTTATGCTGACAAACGTATTTTACTTTAGAAATAAACTATTTTTTAATATAAAAAAACCAATATTTACCTGAAAAACACCGACCACAAAGTTATAAATGTCATTTCGACAATAAAAAAAGGACACTTAATTACCTCTGCCAACGAAGTTGAAGGGTGGTTATTTTTTTTAATCTCTGTTTGTTAGTTAGTAACCAAGATTAGGACAGAAGTTACAAATCAAATTTGATCAATATTGCTCCGAAGATTAGACATAGTTCACAGTAAGAACCCAATAAATTGTGAAAGGTGAACGTCAAAGGTCAAAGTAACACAAAAGGTAAAAAATGCATAATCGATCAAAACTTTTTAACAAATTAAAATACATCCAGTATAGTTTTATCTTTGATTTAAGGCAAATCGTACTAAAAACCAGTCTTGATATGATATGATATAATATAATACTGACCATAAACAGAGTTTGCGGGAGGTCAGGGGCAGGCCCTCTGACCTTGTAGATTTATGATAAGAACATGTATATTTCATATCCTTTCTAAAAATGTCAAACTATTGGTTTGATTACTATTTTTTCGGTCCTTATTTAAAACCGCAGTCTAGTCTGTACCAGTTCCGTCCTTTCCCTCTATTCGGCCCTTAAAAAAGGTAAAATTGATCCATCGTGACGTCATAAAGGGGTTCTCCCCTTTTTTTTTTGTAAATTATTCCACTATATAATAGAATAAACATGATTTTACTTTGTAAAAATGTAATAAATTCGTTTTATATTGCTTTAAAATGAAAACATGAATATTATTTGCCAGATATGTGCAATCCTTTTAATATATATCTGATATACCTAATTAGTTAAATAGTTTTATAAGGCATCAATATTTTTAGGGGGGAAATTCCAAGGTCTTACAACTTAGGACTATTTCGTAGGACTGGCACTAGACCAAAATATATGATAAATATTCTTCAAAATGTCATATTTACAATTGTCATTTTAAATTTCGATAAATAAGAAGCCACTCAACATTAGTGTTGACCTTCAAATAGTGTATACAAGCATCTCAAAACATATTGGACCCATTTGTCCCAACAGGTGAATTGACCCTCCTATATATATGTACATACATATATATTTATGAATGTGAATATTACATCAGCCTTGAAATCACCCTCCTCAATATGGTTAGGAGCAATAATGTATTATTATTTGAATATAGGGGATCTTTTACAAATATATATAATATGGGGATCAAGCAAAGTTATTCAGTGAGGTGAAAATAATAGCAGAGCATTGATTTCATCTTCCGCAAGTAATAAAAAAAGAAGAAAAGAAACGCACAATGGAAGGCTCAGGTTTGAGGGGGGCTGGGGTTCTATATTTTTTACATCTTCTCTTTTGTGTGAAGGATCTACTAGCTCAATTTGAATACCTCTGCTGCACTTTGTATGAGAAATTGGGGTAGGGGGTGTGGATTCAAGTCTTTCCCACGCAACAAGTTATTATTGTTAGGAGGGGTGGGGGAAATGATCAACACTCACTTGTAAATGATTATACGTATAATGCACCTAAATGCAGATGAGCTCACTCCACTCGTAACCCCCCACACGCATTCCCCTAAAAAGAATAAAAAACAGCTAGGTAGGAGGGAAAAGCACACTTTAATGATATTTTTATACAAAAAAATGGTTGGGTTCTTATCAAGGCTGTGACTAGGCATGGAGTTTAGATATTTAGAATAATCAAGGAGATTTTTTCCCCACAGAAGGGATAGAGATTCATGAAAAAAACCAGTTAAACGTCATTTTTTACTACATTCTTGCAAGAAGGGAAATAATAAAAAAATAACCGGCCTTAATTAGGCCCCAATCCAGTTCACAGTAAAGAGACCATTGAATTTCGATAGGTAAAGATCAAATGTCAAGGTAACACTAAAAACCTAATAGATGCATAACATACTGTAAATTTGGAAAAAATTGAGATTCTTAACTCAATTTGATTTTAGGGGAAGGTTTTGTGCTCTAACGTGTGTCCATTTTAGTTTTTCTATAAAACTGTATATATTTTTGGATTTATAAGAGTCTATTTGAACCCAATATGTCCCATTTCAAACAACATATACCAATGTTAAATTCTTCCATGGGTAAAATAACTTTTTGCAAATTTAAATGCAATTTGCGATCCATTAATTTTGTTAATACAAATGAACCATCAGTATTTGAATAGTACACATTATTCTAGCTTTTTTTTGTCCTGACATGCCTCGTATGTGAAAACATCCAATAAAGGAGACAGTCATCTTACCTTTCTTGTAAATATTGAAATTGTATTATTGATATATGTGGTCAAATATTTCATGAAGCCATTTAACTCAGATATAGGCTATGTATTCAAATTTCTGGGATGAGTTAAGATACACTAGAATTGTAGCTATGATAAAAAACATTTATTTGATTATAAAGCCTTACATTGACTCCAATATAGTCATTTTCAAATAAAATCTTTTAATTTGCAGCACAGCCAAAAGGTTAATACGACTAACTTTTGTATAGAAATGGACGTCAATGAGTATGAATATAATCCAGACCCTGGTTGAAAAGCATTATTACAACTTGCTTTTGTGTTGACGAATTACCAAAGTAATAATATTTATTTATAGATATATACCTCAATGGATATTACATATGATTATTAAATCAATTCCGTTTGTAGTCCCCTCATGTCAAGTCATATGTTATTTTATGTATATATGTGGTACATACAATTAAATAGATTATAGGAGAGACCTCAAATATGTATTATCAAGTCGCGTGCCATCACTTAACCTTTTCTCTCTGTTTCTATTATTCGTTATAATATACGTTGTCCTATTTGTGTTTTCGTTCTGTTTTGACTAATCCCTTGTGTTGTCGAAATGATCCATTCAAATAACAATAAAAACAGAATAACAATACTACAAATGCCAGGATATATGTATAATAATATTTACTATGTTGACATACCATACCATTCAAACAACAATGAACTTTCTGTTCTTACTTATAAATAAATAAATAAAATATATTTTTTAAAATGGATGTCAAAATACTCTGTTACTTTTTGCCGCGCGTTCAAAGTCCTCCATATAAAATGAAATAAGCCATAGTTCAATAGGAAAAATTTGACTCCATCTTTAATTCCATTATATACAAAGTGCCGGATATATACAGGGTAGGGATTTTAAATCGGGAAAGTTTAATACAAATCTTTTGCTCTCACATGATACATAGTAAAGACAACCACTCAAACCAACCATCTCCAGTTTCAATCACAGCCTCGTATCTTCACCATAACCTAGCACAAGCATCGATAAGGAACTCCTTATCCATATTGGCCACTGGCTAAAGAATGAAAGCCTGCAAGGAGTACACAGTACTGTTATGTGCATGTTTTTTGGACTATCTTTCCAAGACGCCCACACGTCACAGTATTCCAAAGGGTTCAAATCCGGATAGCTAGATGGGTACATTTCCTTTCCCAAAAACATAATTGTCTTTTCCGTAGTAAATCCAGTTCCAATTACACGATTAGGACAATCCACCAATTGAAATTTATAGCATGACACTGGGTCCTTCCCTAAGGTTGCACCCAGTACGGAGGCACACAATTATGGCTTCACACTGTTTGTAGTCGGAGTACATCTCAAGGATTTTGTATTTTTTCTTATTGAGTTTAATAAGCAAACTTTCATAAACATAGATCTCAAAGTTCCCACGATTAGTAGATTTAACATCAACTGAAACAATATGTCTGCTGACAGCCTGAAGTCCGCCTGCCATTCGGTATCTCACCGTAACAATGAGTTTGAATAGATGATACAACTGTCTATTTGTTTTTTCTAAATACTATTGTTGAAGCATATTTGTGAAACCCCCATATATATATATTGCATTAATGATGAAACGTTGCCTTTTCTACAAACTACATAAATCATATTCTTTTCCGGGAGAATCCTGATTTTTTTTTTCTCCCTTCTTTTTTTACCCTAAAAAAATATACATATCATAACGTATTTTTGAGTATATTTTTTGGTTCTCATACCATCATCAGGCAGTTTTCTAGCTGTTGCAGGTGAAGGCGCAGTTTCTTTCCAAAAATAAAAATAATTGTATAAAAAATTACTAAGCTTATAATAATAGATTTCTCCTTTTTTTGCGGAAAAAAAAAATGATATTTTTTTTTATGAGTGGATATTGACGTGGATATATGTTTTTTTAGGGATCGGAATGTATAAATATATACATTATTTATAATACTTATATGTTCAAATATATACAGAAACGGTTGTTGCTTTTATTTCATTAAAAGGGTACTCATGAGTAAAAAAACCAAAAAACGTTAGTAATAAAAACTCTATAAATCTTTGGTTGCAGCAATATGACGACTTTAATTTAAATCTAGCTTTAACATTAAGAAAATTTTACGTGTAGTGACACTTTTAATTATACTGGATGTTTGTGTCAAGTCGGACAAATATCTGGTCAAATGTTTCAATTTATTAATTAATTACTTTGACAGAATATTAAACTTTTTACAAGGACTCATTCGATAAACTAAGCAAATGATATTTGCAAACCCCATGAGGATTTTTGCCATTTAAATAAGTTTAATCAAAAAGTCCCTTTTTCAAACGTGGAGTCAAATGTGTCGAATATATTTATAAAATCACATTTATTCATTCATATAAAAGAATTACGCCATAGTTCTCAAGAACTATGGTATATGAATATAGTAGAAGAATAAACTTGCAATGTACATAGATAAAAATAGAGGCTCATATTATTTGTGAGAGTTTGGTATCGTCTTACATTTTTTTCAATGACGGAAGATATTTTTAAGTAGTAAAGGAATCAGGAGTGTGACAGTTTTATACATCATGGACACTAATGGACTCAAATCAATAAAATAATTTTCTTAGAGTAGTAGAGTTGACTTTAACTAAAATATAATTGAGAGTTTGAATAAAGGAGCTGTGAATGGAGGATGATAACTCTCTCACAATTCCTGAAGGGGTCTTTTACTCGAATTCTCTATCTTATAATGACATGCTTCAACTCTTAGAGTAGTATTCGGAATATAAGATGATGTTAGGTAAGATCAAAAACAACTGAGGTGTATTCTTGAGCCTATGGACGATGATCCAGGAGGTAGAAGTATCTGCGCCATACCTTGATGTTAAGGGGCATCTGTATAATGACCGATCTTTACATGAAAGGGGATGATATTCACCATGTGAGATGTGAGAACCTCTTTCCGAGGGACGAGATTCATTTACTCAAGACAATAAATTTCACTATAGAAAAAAAATTTACTTTGTACAATAAAATCTAAAGCTATACATAAATATTATTAGTGTATTTAATAAATGAAATTCTATCAAGATTTATTCAATACGATAAAAAAAAATAACAACATATCATAATAATACTGAATTCGTATTCATTAGTGGTAGTAAATTGTTGAAACCTCCTCCACACACTCCTGTATATATAGTTATCATTGCTATTGACTTTTTTAAAGGGATTTCAATAACTCATCAACATTGGAATCAATCAAAATCTTATTTACATACTGAACTAACTAATAAATTATCATTTGTTGATGTGACATTTTCTTTTTACTTGGAAATGTGTGGAAAACTTTTTGAATACAAAATTTGAAAATGTTTGACATTTTATTTTTATAAGTTCTATATTAAAGAATAAATATTGACAAATATTTCAGTTTTATATTTAATATGTAGATTTATAATTTTGACAATTATTTTTTTTTTTACTTGTATTGGAACCTACCAAAATCTTTTTACATAATTCTGAATAATTTAACTTATAAATTTAAATTTATTAAAGTGACTTTTTTTTCTTGTTTTTGTACATAAATTGAAAATGTTTGACAATTTATTTTAATAAATCCCGTATTTTAAAAAGAATGGCAGCAAAATTTCTCTGTTTGGCATTAAATATGCAAATATATAGATTTAGAATTTTGACAATAAACTTTTTTTTTTACTTGTTAAATATTTAACATGATTTAATTTTCGACAAATTTATTAAAAAGTTATTATTCGAAATATACAACCTATTTTGAACGCTAAAGCAAGCTCCTAGGATCAGTTTTACCGTGCGTGGAACTTAGGCCAAAGATTAAATGTGTGGAGTCATTTCCTATTTTTAAATTTGAATTTAGTTTCGAATATTTTTTTAAATACAAATTTCGAATTCACATTCTTTTTAAAATAAAATGAAAGTCTCTTTTTATTTTCAAATTACCTTTTGTAGAAAATAAAATTCTAATTCTAAAATTTATTATAGAAAACATTTAAAAATTTATAAAAAATCGACTCTTGGTCGATTTACCAATAATTTTTGATGATATACAAAACTTTTTAGATTAATATTTTTTGGGAAGCGACTAAAATTTTGTAGGACATTTCGTTCAACCTTCATCCGGATCCTATTTTATTGAGGTTCTGAACTTTGGATAAAATGCATATAAAAATAGAGACAAGTATCCCTCCAATTTGTGTATATGATTGGGATCCAAAAGTTCAAATACCAAAAATTTAATTATATGTTCATATCTTAAGATACTAACCCACCGGTAATCCGGGAAAATGTGAATCCATCCTATCTTTAATAACCCTCATCCCACGTTGTCGGTTAACAACCAAAGTAAATATACAATCATAAGTGTCCCCCAATCTGTTCCTTGTGGTCTGGTAAGGTCATATTGATTGGCATATTATGAGTCTTATTTGTATAAAGATTGTCATATTATACACAAACCCAGAGAGACAGAGAATGAAACAAACAGAGCACTTTGTTTGCATTAAATAGACCCTCAGTAAGTGAATTCTTTCACACGGAGTATTCATAAACCATTCATAGACATATGAGGTTATATAAATAGATTCATTCCTCATTAAATGAATAAAAAAAAAAAGAATTTTTCTTGATCGATTGTGTACATATATATTATATGTGATACAGGGGCTTATTCAATGGGACTATATATGTATATATAGGATTTCTTCCTTTTTTTGAGTAAAAAAATCCTGGGAAAAAAACTGGGTTTTTTTTTAGGTCCTTTTCCATGTAAGCAATTCTATATTGTAAGGGGACTATAAATATATTTATAAAGTATAGTATAAAAAAATGTGGATTTTTTTTTCTTCATTATTTTTATGATACAAAAAAAAAGAGGATATTTTTTGAGGCAACACCTGCCTATTGCTTATATACTTGCTATACTTTGTACTTTCCGAGGATTAAAGTAAGTCTTTTATGTTCCCTGGAAGGAAATAGTACGTAGGAGTAAACGATGTTGTCTTCTGTTGGAAAACATGGAAAAACAAGTGGTCAGATGAGAGACTGTCATTTAGTTTTTGGGATGCAAAATCTTTTGGTTGACTGGGTAAAGAATTACAAATTCTATATACTTTTTTATTTTTATAATTAAACATATGGAATAAAGTCTCATGCAACATCAAATTGCTCAAAGGTGATGATTACCTAAACATCTTCAAATTGTATGAAATTTAGTATAATTGTACAAAGGTGGAACTCATAACTTGGAGTAGCAATTAAGTAAGATTTTATCCACGTTATTTGTAACAACGAGGCTTTATTACGTACTCAAACGACAGCTGAATCAAAAACAAGTAAGATTTTTTATCTCATGTCTCTAAGTAAAAAAAATGTTAGAGCACCAATTAAAAAACCAACGCGTCTGCGATTTCTTCCACAACGCCCCAACCCACCCCACCAAATGATAACCTTAGTTACAGCCAGCCACTGTACATTTTGCCAGAGTTCTTACATGGAGTATGAAAAAATAAATAAATAACTTTGAGTAATTGATGTGTCATTTGAAGGGATTCAAAGAGAGAGAGAGAGAGAGAGACGAAAATACAGGGGTGCCATCTGATAATTATGATAATCATAATGATTTTGATATCATATCCTCAAATCAGGATTCCACCACTCTCAGAAATGATGTAGATTGTATGTACATATATAAGCTGTAGTTTGAGACTTTTCGTGTATCCCCCCCCCTCTTATCAGATGAGTATCAGAGGAATAACATCTCCATGTTATGTACTAACAAACGCGGGGGAGTTATTTCATTTTTGGATCATGATGATGCTGATGATGTAGAGGAGGGGGAAGCTGAACAACAGGGGTATCATTTATATAATTTAATTTTTTGGATCATTGGTTATTAGCATTTTTTCGTCATTCTCTAGTTTTTATGGCTCTCTCTCTCATCAATTCAGGAGCTTACTCCTATACTATAGGACTATACCCTATTAGCAATCTACATAGTCTTTATAATAATAACATCCCCCCCTCCACCCCCTTCCTCCTACACTTTTTCTTCATATTTTTCTTTCAGACAGTCTACTGCTCAACAATGTCTTCCACCACCACTTATTTGTTTGAGAAACATTTCCCCATAGAATATTTATATTACATAATATTAATATATGTATGGATACTAATATTTATCACTTCTCGGTAAAATCCCCTTCAGTTATATCCCAGGAACGCAATTTATAAATTTGGGTATCCAAGTAAGTTTGGGGATAAGAGAATATATGTTAACGCCAAAATAGGATGCTTTTGATTTATCTACTTTGAATTAACGTAAAATGATCATTTTTTATGATTGATTCATTAAACAAAAACTGAGATGTAGATTCAATCCTTGAGAAAATATATATATATCACTCAATGAAGCCTCCATTGGTGTCGTCAACGGCAGCTTCGATTCGGATGTTCAACCGTGCGTATTCCCTAGAAACTAGAGCCCTATCTTAATTTTTGCAATCCAGGACGATGGTGTTGATCAGGGACTTTTTGGTGGTGTGAGGACCTCTGTTGATCTTTGACTCTAGGTAGCTCCAGACGAAATTATCAATCTGATTTAAGTGGGGAGGTAGGAAGCCAAAGATCATGTGGTGAGGCTCCCCCTTCTTTCTGATCCCTACCCTGGGATCCTTCATCCCTCCCAGGGCCTTCCCCAACTATCTGTCATCTTTAAGACGTCAGCATTGTTTCCTTGTTGAACACAAGAATGTTAAATATGGCTTCCTTAGCGGTCTCCTGAAGTTACGACGCTGCAAGGAGGCTTCATAATGAAGATGTGTTTTTCGAGATACATTTTCGAAGATTGTGGTATCGTCTAGGTCCCCACTCTTTAAAATTCCTGTCTTTTTGTAAAACGGAGCATAAAAAAATTAAGTTTGGAAAATTCATTTACTGTAGAAAAGAACCAAAACCTACGAATAATAAAATACATTTTTTGGCCCTTTACGATGAATATGTGAAAGGGAATTCAAAGTTAAAATAATCCCAAATTTTCATTTAAATTAACAAAGTTTTCGAAATGTTTGGTAAAAAAACAAAAAACTCATCGAAAATTCATGTAAAATACAAAATTAAATTAATTGAATTATTCTAAAAGTATTTTTTCCCCTGTATCGTATCAATAGACTACTAACCACTGAATAACCCTCCTACGAGCCTTAATAAAATAAAAAATATTCCAACAGTTGGCACAAATGACGTCATCGACCCCTTGCAAATTGATTACAGGCCTTTCTCTCAACCCCACCCTACCTTTGCTTTTTTGATAGAGATGTAAGGAAGGCTACGAGAAGACAATGCCATGAACATCACTAACTAACTAAGTGAACCCAATCATACGGATGAAGTGCCCCTAGACGACTCATAAATCAAACAATTCATGACTCATCAGTTTTATTCTTTTTATTTTTTGTTACAAAACTGATAATCAGTCTCTCTCTCGTTTTCTGATCCGCACTCATCTACATATAGTAACAACAATTAGATGATTATAATCTTATAATTTTTAATTTGATGGGGTTTCAGATGGTTTTGTACAAAAAATTATTTTTTTTATTGTAATGTTCTTCCAAATTTATATCAAACATTTATCAGGGTGGTCAGAGTGAGTTAACTCTAAAATCTTTTCAAAATATTCCAAAATTAGTCATTTATATACTCAAAGGAACATTTTGAGACCTTAGCACTATCATATTTCGAACATTTAAAATATAAGCTACACCCTAAGGCAGTGATTCCAAAACTTTTTTGAGTAGGACCCTTAAAATATATTGCTCAACAATGTGCGACCCCTACACCTCTGATTGAGAGATGCATATAAAATTTGGAGTGTATTTTATGCAAATAAATGGATTAAAGGCCATATCAATACTATAAAGTTCAAACTAGTGGCTAATAATATAAATTATTTGAATATATTGATCAAAAATAAAGATTTTAATTTGACATTTATTGAAAAATATACATAAGAAATAAAATACTATATTGTAAATATGAAATCCGCGATGTATGGACACCTTGGGCTCACTTTTATGTGATCAATTTTCTTTTTTTGTGGTAAATATAGTCAAAATTGAAAGTCACAAAACAAATAACTTTACAGACTATGGGTATATAATAAGGTTTTTAAACAGATCCAGGTCGTAATGTGGTGTAAATCTAAAGCTACTTTAAAGCCAGTAGTGAGTACTTATTTATTACAAAAATCTAGAATTTGTCAAGGGATTTTGAATCAAAATCTTTTTTAGTGTAATGCTTTTAAAAATGATTCAGAAGTGACTTATAAAAATATGTACATTCCTCATTATTTAAGCTTTGATACCACTCAATTCTTCTTCTTTTGAAATCAATCCACAACCACCCCAACTTTGGGAACTAATGCCCTAAGGTAAAATAATGATGGATTTTTATAAAGGATTAATGTATAATATTGACATGATTGTCCAAATAAGTAAACAATCACTCATTCAGGGGCGTTCGCAGGGTGTGGACTGGAGGACTGTAGCCAGCCCCAAAATAAGTAATTTTTGCTCTTTACTATATATTTTTTTCGTCATTCGCCCAAATTATACACCAAAGCAAAAATATTTTATATTTGAAATTTTTTACACAAAAAAAAAAAAAATGTGAATAGTTATAGATTTTTTTTTTCAAAAAATGTAATATTTGAAATTTTTTCTAAAAAACTCAAATTTTCAATTTTTTGTTCCAAAAAATTAAATTTTCTATGAAAAGGGATTTTATAATTTTTTTTCTCGAAAAATGTGTTATTTAAAATTTAAGTTATTAACTTTTTGGCAAAAAAATTAAAATTTAATTTTCGAAATTTTTTCTAAAAAAAAGTAATACCTAAAATATTTTCTAAAAAGTTCAATTTTTTTTTCTTATTTGTTTTAATTTTCTGTAACCAACTATGGATATAAGAATTTTTTTTCGAAATAACTTAACATTTGAAATTTAATTTATTATATTTTTTTCGAAAAAGATTACTATTCAAAATTTAATTTGTAAACTTTTTTCCAAAATATTTTTTTTAAAAAACCCTGCAATTTTAAATCTTGCATCTTGTACATGTTGTAACTAGTACCAAACATTATGTATATATATACCCACATAAATAATCCTTAAATATTATTTATTTAAAGATCAATTTAAATGTATACATATATTTTTTCTTCGTGAATTTATTGAGGGTTTTTTATATAAAATATTTTTGTGTTTGTTCGTTCACTCGTTTCCTCTTTCAAATCTAAGACAAAGTAAAATGTTCAAAAAGAAAAGAAAGGAACATTTGTACACAAGATAAGGTTGATTTGGTTGTCCTAAAAATGAAAATAAAAACTAGGAAGAAAGAAAAAAATAGGATTAAAAGATTACACATCAACTCCGTTTCTTCCAGTTATATATTATGTACATATTCCATGATTTTAATGTAACAAAATACATATATACAATTTTGACAAAAAGTTGGATTGGACATAAGTAGAGTTCTAAAAAATATGACATTTTCACGCGTGCTAGATTTTTGTAGTTGGTAATCTGAAGAGTATTTAAGAGTTATTTAATGCTGTTATAAGGGCGTAAATTTTAATCTTTTGCCAATAAAAAAATTTGTAAAAAATTAAGAAAGGAACATCTAATCTAAGTATTAAGTGCACGTACTCATGATAGATGAAGAGTCCTGTTAGCCACAATTGAGAAGTTATAAGTCTAGAACTCAGAGTAAAACTAAGGATATACATTGCATGGATAATTTCCAATGTTCCTACTTCATACGGAGTAGGATTTGTGTTTATTTCTTTCTGCATGAAGATGCATGAATTGTCTTTGAAGTCCTTATACATTGAGTATATTTCCTTCTCTGAGAACAACTGATACCCAAACCTATGCAAATTGAGTTCAAGATACACGTTGTCCATTGAGCTACGTCGCTGCATTGTCCTTGTTGCAACTGCCACTTTTGTACTGAATGCTTATAAATTCAAAATCAAATTTCTCCTCAATGAGTTGGTTTTGAATTCTGATGCAATTGTATCAACTGATGGCAAAATTATCAATGGTTCATATAATATCATTTTTGAAGTTTGTTGAGAATAGAAGTGAATTCGTAATTTTTTTTCAATAAAATTTAATATTTGAATTTTTTTGAAAAAAAATTCAAATATTTTAACAGTGTTTTTTAATATTTTAACAGTGTTTTTTAATATTTTAACAGTGTTTTTTAATATTTTAACAATAATTTTTAATTTTTTTTTAGAATAACTCTGGATTTATAGAAATTTAATTTTTCCAATTTTTCAATTTTTTCCCCCAAAAATTCACTAAACGAAGCCCTCCACCCAAAAAAAAAAAAAAATCTTGTGGAGGCCCCTAATTTTCACCCAAAATATCTAAAAAAAAAAATTTCCAAAATTTTTTCCCATCAGATTATACAATTTGGAATGTAAGTTTTATGACTGGTGCAATTGTTGAAGTCTCAGAAAAATGAAATGTTGCAGCTGTCCTGGGTTGTAACCAGTGGCTATCGACCTTTCCACCTTTGAAGTTATTTTATTGAAACCACAATAAAAAAATTTCAAAAAATGGTTATTCCTTCAAATTTTGTTTCCACCAAAAATATTAATACTAAAATTTCAAAAAATAGTTTTTGTCAGACATGGTATTTATGGTAAATATATAAAAATCTGTCAAAATTGTCAAAAAAAAACCTCTCTCCTCAAATACTCCCCTGATGACGTCACTGCCGTATTATTTTACCCTCACATGTTGCCATAAGTAACCATCCCTATTTTTAATATCCTTAATTACAAATATAAATTTCTTAAACATGGGAAAAAGAAATCTTATTAATAGTTACTATTTATAGATAATTTTTTTCGCTTATACATATCTTATAAACAGTTGTTTTCAACTTATAATTCTCAAAATCTATCAAGGAAAAGAGTAAACACTCAGGTGTAAGGTTAAATTAATTTATTTTCAATTATTTAATTATAATTGCTGTGGTGAAAGTTAAATAAATATCTGACTTTCATTACATAAAATATGAAGATATTATCTTCCCAGTTAGCACAAAAGCTGGCTAAAAGGATATATATCTCAAAGGAAGTCTGGATATCATTTAAATTTTTTAAAACTATTTAGTCTTCCTTTTTAGTTATAAAGTATTCTTATTCATCCTTTGAATGTGCTTGCAAATTGCACTTTAATTCACAAAAGTTTGTCGTAACTTTGCACTTATTTTTTTTAATATTTTATATATTTGAAAGAGCATATCGGGTCAAATTAAAAATTGTACAACAATTGAAGGCTTTAACTAATACTTAACAGTCTTGGTATTTCCAACAATCCCATAAAATTGAATAAAAAACCTAGAATGGACCGCAAATTACACTTAAAAGCCAGACAAACCTTTAATAATTAAAAAAACGTAGTCAGATTTTTTTTGTAATCGATAGATTCATTTGAAGAGTCATATCTGAGCCAAATTAAATCTGATACAGCAAATGAAGGCTCTAAGCTATACTTAATATTAATAGGTACCTCAAATTATCCCGGAAATTTAAATACAATACCATAAATTGACCGCAAATTACAATTAATAATTAAAAAATAATAATTTCCTAGATTTTGAAATAGACAGATTCTATTTGAAGGGTCATATCGGTAGAAAATAAGGGTTTAGAAATCAATCCAAGGTTTAAAAGTGTAGATGATATGCTAAAGTAACTCATCTCATACCAGAAATTTGAATACAAGGCCTACCATTGAGCGAAATATGTCTGTGAAATGTTTGATTGTATGTAAATATGAATACAAAATTTGTATTGATAGATTCTATGGTTGAAAGGTCAATATGAAGTCCAAATTAATCCATTTATAAACCAAATAAAGACTCAAACCAATAGTTAACATCCATGGATCTCTAAATTCATCCCAGATTCATCCTACAATTGAGCAAAATATCGACATTTCTACATCACTTTTGTACAAATTTGTTTTTGGTGTTACCTTATCACAATTTATGTTGTATAATAAAAAATATATTATATATAACCTCCGTCAAAAGATACAGGCGTAGTTTAAAGGAATATATTTAAATATTTGAAATTCAAATTCATTGGTTCTCTCTTTAAAAAAAAAAAAGAAAAAGAAAAAAAGGCGGAGTGATAAAAAAAATAAAGGGCTAGAAAGAGTTCATTTGAATATTTTATAAATATTATGTAGATGTATAAAATTCAAATAATGGAATAAGGGAGGAGAGACTCAGTGGAGGGGGGAATTCAAATCCTTTACATACAAATGTATATGTATGAAGGAGAGAGAAACAGAGAGATATAGAGAAAGAGCGCGCTCGCGCTTCTATGAATCTACACGAACTGTCTACCTTGATATATTTTTTTCAACCCGTAAAAACTCGCCGGGGCGCTGCAAAGGGGGTTGCCGGAAAAGAATTCTAAATAGTTACATATAATTTTCATATTCATTTATATTTTAATACTCAATCGTCTCGCAGGGCTGCTTTTCCCCGATTTTCTAATTCTTATTACCATAATCGAATAATATAATATACCTCACACAGAGACGTGTGAACTTATAACTCTTATTTGTGCTGTGTCATTGCTGTGAGACTTGACTTGACCAGGACGACGAGATCTCCAGGATAAACATCACCTCACATATCCAATGCTCATGGCAATGCCTCCCAGTTTAGCCTTTTATAACAATAACAACGCTGCATCCCTTGGGGGATCAAAGGCCATCCCATCCAAGGATAAAGGTATGTTCTTCTATCATTTTGTGCTGTAAAAGTTGTATTATTTGTAAGGAGTCTATAGGACATAGATTCAAAATAGGGATGAATAAAGAACGAAGGAAAAAAAGTAACTCCCTTGAGAGACAGGAATCGAATCTCCATATTTTAAATAAATATCCTTTTTTTATCTATATAATATTTCTGTATGTGAAAGATTAGCCACGAGCCACTGAAGGGACCCTCCTGATTTTGTTATTCTTGTTGTTATTGCTATGTATTTGAAAAAAAAAAAAATATGCCAAATCTTATTTAAATTCAAAATGGCGACGGCTGCGTTTCATTTTTATTGAGTTCCCCCTCTTTTTTTTTTTTTTCCTCTATTGTATATCCAATATTATTATAAACCTACTCATATTTTAAATATGAGCCCGCGCCATGTTTGGTTTTTATTTAAAAATAAAAATAATAAAATGATCGATAATCATAATGGTGCTAGTTCGACCCCACGTCTCTCCCTCGCTCCCCCCTTAAATTATTCCTGAAATATGGGTTTATAACAGAGTTTGAGTAGTGATTCATTGTATCTAACAACTCAACTATTTGTTTTAGAAATCAAGTCCGAGGATTTAGATGAGGAAGAAGGCTTTGAAGAGGACTCAATGGACATGACAGACTCACTATCAGAAGGGAATCCCTATGTTCAAGAAGCACTTAATCTAAGTGCCAATTACTCGGCCTCTCATCCTCCTTCTCCGCCCCACTCCGCACCAATGAAGCCGTCCACCACACTTAACTCCAATCCACCCAGTTCCATATCTCAAGTACAATCTGCTCTTGCGGCTGCTCTACAGGCCGGTCAAATGTCACTTCATCAGGTATTCATATCCCTTCTTTTTATAAATTAACTTTATGCAAGCTGCTAAATTTCACATCTCCATATAGATAAACAACACTCCTCCAGGACCAAGCCCTCCGGCATGGCAAACCCGGAATCAGCTATCCTCGGCCCTCAGTAACAATAGCAACCTCTCTCTCGCACTTCAAAACTCACAAAACCAACTTCAGCAACAGCTTCAAAACTACCTTCTCTTTGGCCAAAATAACCCCATGGCTGCCGCGGCAGCTGCTTCTACTGTCCTTCTTCAGAACCAAGTACAACAAGCCGTGGTTCAAGCCACCAATCAGCTCAAACTCCTACAAGAACAGCATGCACAACGGTCCAAAGAGGAAGAAAATAACGGGATTCCACCCTCTCTTCCAGATACACCAAAGTCCATGCCAAGATCTTCTCCCGAAGTGGTTGAAAAGTCCAAATCATTTTCTTCGTCAACAGATCTCCTCTCGTCTTTGACCACCGTCACGACTCCAAAGTCCAACAATAACAATTTTAACTTTCGAGCTCTTTCTCCGGAGGAAGTGAATCATCGCTATTCCCTAAGCTCCTCTCCAGAAGATCAGAGTCAGAATTCCAGCTCTGAGACGATGAGATTTGATCTTCCCTTAGATGAAAATATGGATCTGGAAGAGCTGGAGAAATTTGCAAAGGAGTTTAAACAGCGACGCATCAAATTAGGTAATATCAAAGAGTAATCCAATTCACTGTCAGACCTTATCCCTCAATCCATTCTAATTTAGGCTACACCCAAGGGGACGTGGGCCTAGCAATGGGAAAGATGTATGGAAACGACTTCTCACAAACAACAATATCCCGGTTTGAAGCCCTGAATCTCAGCTTTAAAAATATGTGCAAACTCAAGCCCCTTCTTGAGAAATGGCTGGATGATGCGGATGGCTCTCGGCCCTCTTCCAATAATATTCCTTCAGCTCAACTCTGCGCAGATCTTCTAGGGAAGCGACGAAAGAAACGGACCTCCATTGAGAGCACAGTGAGATCCGCTTTAGAAAAAGCCTTTCACAAAAATCCAAAGCCTACATCAGAGGAAATAAGGCTCATTGGTCAAAGCCTTTGCATGGAGAAAGAGGTGATACGCGTCTGGTTTTGTAACCGGTAAGTTTTTTGTCTTATTTCAAATAAAAATTAAGTTATTACCCTTAAAACTCGTCAACAAAATTTCAACTTTGTTTTGCTCTTGGATTGGCATGGTTTCTTCGATCAACATAGGTAAAATAAACCTTACGACCCAAAATTTCCTCTTTTGTGGCCGACAGAGTGTACTTTTAAAAAATATTTCTTCACAACCTCTATATGATTAAGTCCTATTTTCTACCTCGAAAGATTAAAATGATAGAGAAAGACATAAAATATAGTTTGAAGGTACAAGTTACCATGTTAAAAAAAGTGTTTTAATTATTGCTGTATCCTTTTGTGAATCGGAGAAAGTGTCTTCCAAGTACAACCAATGACAAAAAACGAACTCTTTCTTTGAAAGTCTAATAAATTCATCATTTTTCAACACGATGATAAAAATAAAAGTCTGCTGTCAATTTAAACAAAATTAATCTTATTTTCTAAGCATTTTTATCGAAATCATTGTTTTAAAATTATTATTGTTATTAATAGTTATTAACCAATAAAGCTTGATCGATAGTACCTAAAGAGACCCTTAGGAAAGAGGAGACACGCCGGTTTAAATAATAATGAAACAAAAAAGATTTATCTAAATTGTATTCACTTATTGACAGTCCCTCTATCAATAAATGACTAGAAGCTAATGTAGAGATTGTAAGAAGTGTAAAACTCTAATTTTTCTCTACAAAATCCCATCCACAACAACCACACGAGTCAATATATGTGTCTATAATACATTGAGACAATTTTATACATTTAAGAATTTAAATGAATAATTTGCCCCCTCTTTTCATGTAGGCCTTTTAATAGTACCTACATGAAATGCTGCTCTTTGTCGATCACACAAGCAGTAAAGGTCAGTATCAGATAAACAACATTGTAATCCAAGGGCCAAAACTTGTTGACTAGTACTTAATTGAAATAAATTGTATATAAACTATAATCAAATCCCTTTTTAGGCGACAAAAAGAGAAACGCATTAACCCAGCCTTATCCGCTGGCTCTCCAACCCTTCCTGGCATTCCACTCCAACTCTTTCCACATTCTATGGACGATAACTAAATCCTTTTGTATAGCTTTAATCATGACCTAATGTCTTATATCTATTTAATTAAAAAAAACGAGCTTAAAAAAGAAAGAAATAGAACTAAAATATGTAAAAATGAAAAGTTAGCTCAATTTTTGTGTACCTATTTTTTGTAACCTAAAGTTCCTGGTGAGTTATTATTAAAACTTTATTTCTATATCATAACTACATATATACTTATTTATAAATAATTTATATTATGAACCAAATCGCATTTTTTTAAAGAAGAAATAAATACATTTTTTTTACAGAATTTAATTACATATTTTTTCTAAATATTTATTCTAATCCAAGATACTTAGACAAAGAGTATATCAGTTATCATTTCTAATCATGCACAAAAAAGATTTGACTAGAAAAAATAAGATATATAAGTTGAGTACGTTATGTGTCCTTTAGTTTATCCCCTATTGAACACTCAATAGGCGATATATACTTCTTTTACAAAACTTGCGAAAATTATCAAAAATTGCATTTTGGGAAAATATATATTTCTGATGTTTATATCAGATGTTTTATCTATACTTTTTTTACAAAAACTTGCGAAAATTATCAAAAATTGCATTTTGGGAAAATATATATTTCTGATGTTTATATCAGATGTAATTATTAGAAAAGTTATATATTCCTCACATTCGTATGTAATGTAAGTATAAGCATATTATTGCCTGTTAGATAATCAAATCATCAGATCCACAGGATTGAAGGCAATAAAAAAGTCCTATACTGTTTCTTGCACAAAAGAGGCTTCAAAGCGTAGAAACGTTTTTGTTGTCCTTGGCTTTTGTTTCGTCATAAAGATAAGAAAATTCAGTCTTGGATAAAAGTGCTACACATGGGCATTCAAGTTGAGCAAAGATATCTTCAATTTATCGAACAATGTCTGAATTATGAGGGGTATGAGCAGCAAATACTTGAACGTGGATCTATGGCTGGAGAATAGCATTGCATCTACAGGAAAAAAGGACGATCATTATTTCTTAAAATTCTAAACAAAATTCAAAGAACAAACAAAAAACAGTTAGCTTTTGATAGAGGCAAAAGGCATCGTTAATTATGTTAGTTTGTAAAAAAACAACAACTCAAAGAGTGGCGACATCTTGTGGTAAAATAATACAACTACTGAAATGATATTGTTATTTTATAAAAAAATATAAATTTATTTTATTCATATAAAATGCAATGTGGAAATTTCTCTTAGGTATTTAAAAAAAAAAAAAGTTTGAATAACAAGCTACAGACTGCCACATCACCTTGCAGAAAATATCTATTTTTTTAGCTAATCATACTCTATTGGGAGTCCGGATATTTCTGAAAACTGTTGTGGTTGGATATTTGAAAGAGACGCTAATTCATTGCTCTTTATAAAATGAGCAATACTATAGAAAGGCTTGGAAAACCCCGTCCAATGGAGTTGCTTTAAAAGAGTATGAATATTTTTCTGTGTCCATCACCTCAGTTTGCTATAAAAACGGCCATGGTTGCACGTCTCCTGCTCTATACTCTTAACTTTGTTATTCAATGTAAAGATACCCTTTTTCAATTTGAAAAAGGCTTTTTTTAAACAGAAGATGTTTAGAATAAAATCGTATTTTATTTATTAAAAAAATACATTTTTTTACAAGAATTGAATTATGATATATTTTTATGTTTTCTCCAATGACTCAAAACAGCTATTCTATCAAAACTATTATATAAATATTGTATTCCAATTATGTATATATATATATAATACATATTGTTGCTAGCTACACACGATCGTATCAGATGGGGTTGATATTAAATTTCATTATGAGTTACTGCATTATGAGATGTAGTCGTCGACATCATCCCCAAAGTACAACACACAGACGATAGTACAACATGTACAGGGGACTCTCACTTAGAGTCTCTTCTTTTTTACTTTACGGGGGAGAGGGGGTGAACGGTGATGAACACTCTTTTGCCTATTATACAGAGTTAATGGCATGGAAAGAACTCGTTTCTCCCCGCTCTCCCTACTTTTATTCACTTTTTTTTTTAACTACAAACCATTTATAACTCTAATTTGACAAATTTCAAATTCAATTGTTTATCCTTTTCTATTCATTCAACCGCATTAGTTACATAAAGGAGGCCAAATGAAGGGCTTTTGTGTGCGTGGATATATATATATATATTATTATGTAGGGCAAAATGTCACTGAACCTCTTAAATAGTGTATATACTGAGGGTCATAGCGAATCAATCGTGAATGAAACGTTGGAAAGGTCTCATTGACTTATCAAAAACTTTGCGGATTTTACTGGTTATATCAACTGGTGAAACAATTTTTGTAGAGCAAAATGTTTGAGTACGACCAAGGACAACTGAGATGGAGGGCAAAAGAAATCTTCTGTCAATGCTTCTTGATGCATAAATGATTTATGGCGAGATTTCTTGCATTCGCCCCTGCTCCAAGAGTATCGTTAAAAGTTGAAGGACGCCTTGAGTGGAAGCCTGAATGTGGTGGGCACAATCCAAAAAGGACAATGGACTTCCTGGACTTTTTAATTTCCATAGGGCCTCAAAAAGGGGGGGGGGTAATGTACTTAGAGCCCATGGAAATAGGGGGTATTTCCCTGGTTAAAGCCAAAATACCCTAAGGCACCCTATGTTTTCCAGCAAGACTCAAGAATATGGCCCCTAGTCTCACCAGACTACAATCCTCTTGAATCTGTGGCATCATCGAGAGGAATTTCTGTGTTACCTTCCATCGTTGTTTTTAATAGTGATCCTATAAATATTTTTATTATTTGAAGTATTGTTGGATGATATAAGTATTACTTTTGTAATGTGTATTTTATGCGAATAAATTTAGGTAAAACACACACAAAAAAAAGAAGTTGGTTGCAATTTTATCAATATGAAGTCTGGATGATATCATTCGTATTCTTGAAAAAATTAATGATCGTTTATTTCAAGGGGCACAAAATATTCTTTTTAATCATTTACATTAATCAATTAATCAAATGAAGACTCTGAACTATTATTGGGTATACTCGGGTATTTCAACTACCCCAGAAATTTGAATACAAAATCACCCCTTCAACCGAAAATTTTTACGAAATGTTTGTTCTAATGCACAATATATTTATGTAATGGTTACATATTTTGTGACATAAATTGTATTACTTAATTCTTTGTTTCATATAATGTAGAATAGTTGTGAAAGGAAATAAGAAATTGAATTAGAAAAATCGTGTTAGGAATGTCTTAATGAATTAAAAGCATTTTAAAATTTATAGTTAAAAAAAAGTTTTTTTATTCCTGGAAGCCCTTGAAAAAAAGTTAGGAATGGAATTTTTTTGTTTTTTTAAAAACAAGTCGTCAGACTGAGTTTCTCTGTTTTGAAGTATTCACATTGAATATTAGGCAATAAAAAAGGTAATTATTAATTTTTGAGTTACGTCAATTTGGCAACCAACCCTCGAAATGTATATTATCTACACTCAATTTTGAAAAAAAATAATTCCAGGTTTATTTTGGATTAACGAGTCACGTATATACAATTACAAATTGCAAAGGGTTGCCCACCGTTTCTGGAACAAGCGTTAGTTTATTCTTACAAACATTATGATATAATGCCTGTATATCATATGAAATGTGTTATTATGAATTTAAAAAAATAAGTGTCATAAATTTCAAATGATATTGCAATATGCATAAAAAATGGTCAAATCGAAATTTGCGAAGAAAAGTGCAAAAAACTATTTAGAACTAATTTTGGGAAAAAATCTTGTTAATATCATTTATTTGCATTGTAACGATGAGTATCATTCTACCAAGATTTTTCTCGTAGTTGAAAACCCCACAAAGTTATGGAAAAGAATGTCATTGAAAAAATAACCCTTCATAACTGGTTCAATTCCGCAAATATTGCAAAATCTATATAAAATTTTCCGGAAAATGAAATATTAAGTAATGTACAGGTAATTAATTAATGTTAAATATGCATTTTTGGGAGCATAATTTTTTAAGAGTTGAAAATTGATGTTTGATGATAAAAAGAAAAATAACAGATATTTCAGTTAAACATCACTTTTTATGTGTCAAATTATATCCAAACGAATCTCTAGGCTAATTTCTACTAATTTTATTTTGTTTACGAATTCAATGTTTCATTGGAAATAGATTTTTTTGCACCTCAATAAAAGAGGAAAATGAAATTTTCAGCGATATTTTTTTTGGCACGTAAGTTTTTTATGTTCAATTCATTTAGAAAACTTATTTTAAACTGTTTTTTGACAGTTCATTCACTTTTAGATTTAAAACTCAACCCCTGGTCTAGTCTCCTTGATCCCCAAATAAACAATTTTGGTGTTTTGCGTATAGAATAAACCCCCTTCATATGATCCCCACCGGAAAATCGGCACCGCTGTCTTAGCTTGACCGGTTCAAAAGAGGCATCCATAAAAAGTTTCAAACACCTAGGCCCAAGAGTGTGGGCACCCATAAAATATGCACCGACATACGCAATTTGAATTATATATCATATATAAGATATACTAAGAAATTATTGGTAATTTTTTTTTGTACGCACGTACAACATAATCTATGGGTACCCTTATTTCATATTCTTAATTGTTGAAATTAAACTATCTGACAATAATGTTTTTTTCTTCTTTTACATTTAAATTAATTTAAATTCTCTGTAATTTGGTAATGATAAAATAAACTAATTCCCTTTCTGGCCTTATAAATATAAAATAAATTTTTCAAAGTAAAAAATATTTTATATTTCACATATATTACTTGGATCAAATGATCTCATATTTTGTTTGTCTCGTTGCATTCATATAAAAATGTTTTGTGGTCTCCAGATCCCTTCCTTAGAATACTACCCAGAGGAGGACTGCCTTTATACTTGAACCAGTAAAGAGAAAAATCCGTCAAACCACTCTCCAGGCTCTTTAATATCTATATACCCGTTATCTTGTAGTCTTTTCATGCAATCTTTCTGTCCCAAAATAATCGTCTTGTTCTAACTTTTGACCAAAACCTGTCCCAAGCAACTATTTTTGGGTATCTTCGAAGGGGCACTTCAATTTAATGTTTTTAATTTATGAGACCTTCCATCTAATTCTGTGACCCTTCAAAATGCTAATTATCCGAATAAGTCGAAATCCTTTTCCTCTTCACTTTGCGTTCCTTCGCTGAATGTACCGAAATTATTTCCTTATTATAAAAAGGTTGTAAGAATTGAATTTCAACTATCCTCTGTGGCTGTCTCGAATTTCGAGATATAAAGAGAGACGTGCGGGCAATTTTATACAGGGTACCCCTATTTTTGAATCATCTAATAAAACGAAACTAACAGTTTCAAGGTAAATATTCTCGATTTTTAATATTTAGAACTAAGAATTATTGGTCTGTTTTCTTAATTTCCAATAATTAGTATTCAGATTTTCTTTTTCTTTTTTAAAGTACTTCAAAAAACAACAGCGATTTTCAAAATAAGGGAAACCAAAAGGCTACAAAGTTTGTAAAATAAAATATACAAATAATTAATTTGCTCACTATATACATATGTATATCCTTTTGGAGTTTTAACAATTTTAAAATAAAAAAAAAAAAAAAAATAGCTCGGTAATATTTTTTCATACGGTCAGTTTTTTTTGTGTGTACTTTTTTTTTATATTTTTGATTAATAAATATTTATGAAAATCTTTATCCATGTATTTTTGTTTCTTCATTCTCTATTAAATATTTTATTAAGTTTTTTATTTTCCATTTTTTTTTGTATCTAAACAAATAACAAAAGAAGTTTTTGATGTACTGAGTGTGTACAAATTAATGTCCTGTTAAATTATTTCATAATTACTAACTGGTTAATCCGACAATGTTTTATTTTAATAAAACAAATTTAAACGTGTCATTTTTGAAGTATTGAATCTAAGAAATAACAATGTAGCAACGAGCGTGTGTAGCTAAAGCTTAGCGTGTCATATTACAAAAGGTAAAAAAGAGGAATATATCTTCTATATATATTAATATATCAAAGTTTGTCTTTCTTATGTCTGTTCATCGATACCTTATAACTAAGGATGTTATTTTTGTTTAGAAAAAACTAAGTTTACATATTAAATAAAGTTGATTACAAATAAAATCAATCAAAATAAGAACATTTTTCATTGCAACATCTTCGATTTTTTTTTTTCAAATTTGACCATATTTTAATATTAGTTAAGAACTCAAAAATTAATATTTTCAGCCTTTTTTGTGCTCTGGTGTAGAATTGAGAGACTTCTTAAGTTTTGGCCTTGACGCCACTACCTACCTTATTTTTAAATCGCTGTATTTTGAATGTTTTTGAAGATATTAATCTATTTTAAAGCACATTTAATAGATAATTGTTTTATAATTTTGCTTCATTTTATTGTATAAGCTAAGAAAATGAGTTTTCACCCATAAGGTCACGAGGTCAACATTTGGACCCTAAAAGAATGAAACATGTCCATCTTCAATTCACTCAATTTTTTTTATCTCAATTTGTAATATATCATAAATATATACAATAATTTGTTAGAGATGTATTCGATTCCACTTAATTACTACATGCCAAAAACCAAGCATATATATTGAAGAAAACAACAAAAAAACAAAACACGTGTATAATGAAAATGTTTCTATATATCTTCCGAAATTTGCTTTAGCTTCGCAAGCTTTTTGTTTTGTACTATTTATGCAGAATCTGCTCTGATCAACTTAGTTCTCACATGTCGACATAGCATTGAGTCTGTAACCCGTTTTGAACCAGATGAGTGGCCTGCAATCTCAATCTCTTACTGTGTGCTCATGCTCTTGACTTAGCAATTGACAGCTAATTATGTTTTCTAGAAGATTACTTATCGGAACATTGTAAAAAAATGACTCTTAACCTCTCAAAATTTGCATAAATGAGATGAGAAAATAATGAATACATGTTTTCGTATTCTTTTCATTTATAGCTCCTCCGATTTCAAATACGCACCTGGTATATATAAAAGTTCAATAATATAATATTAAAATATGATTTAAAATCTCGGTAAATTACTGGAGATGTTATTATTCCTTGTTGTATATATATATATATAATATAATATATACATTCATGTACAAAGAAGTAGGAGGTGGAAGGAAAATGGTTCGATTTTGTTCTTAGAAACATCTGTTTTTCCATCCCTTCTGATTACAAATATGAAAAGGAGGGATGTTTATTAAGAAAAATAAATATTTTCTCCTTATTATTTTTGTTATTGCCTTTGCTATCGCACTTAGTATATTTGTTGGAGCCAGACGAGACTTAGTTTCATAGCATGAATATCTATACGGACTACAACATTACATCTATGTATTATTGATTTCGATATCTGTCTTACATAATTATACTAATATGTATATATGTAGTATTTGCATAGCAAATTTGTTAATAAGATTTGTCTATGTAAATCTAATAAGTATTGGAATATTTACATAAATAATTAGAGTTGTAAGTTCTAAGCACTTTTGGTATATAAACAAAATAAAATGGAAAAGAACATGGTTTGGTAGGAGATCAGATTTGCTGTTATGACTACTGTTGTATTGGTCGTTATATGGGACCAAGGATCAGAGTCCAGTCCTACTTTTCTGTCTTTTATGAAAGTAAAATCGATCCCTCTTAACGTCATTGAGGGTGTAGTGTATTGCAATGCTTTTAACCCATTCTACGGAATAGAACATTATTTTACTACTAGAGATAAGTATGCATCTTTCAATCTAAATAGAACATTTATTAATTAATTTTTGTTTATCTTCCGTCTGGAGTGCTTTACTTAATATGATGTAAAAAGAAAGTATAAAACATTTACTGAGACCCCACATTATTCCAGAGTCTAGCTCAAATCGAGAGTGTTGGCCAAATCAAAACTATGGCTGTCAGGAATAGGCCAATATCTCGTGAAGTATTAGGTTTATATTTTAAATTTCAAATGGAAATGTTTTTGTGATCCTTGGTCTTGCTCCAAATTCATTTTTAATAATTTCTATTCACTTTTTACAGTTTTATTTTATTTTTAATTTCGGTGGTGTAGAAATCAACCTCTCGCCAGTTTGAACATAGTGTTTTAAAAGAATATATTGTTGTTATAGGATACATATATCTTACTATTAACAAAATTTTAGGGAGAGTTTGAAAGATATTTCATTTTTGTAAGGGAAAAGAGGAGAATTGAGTTGAAAAACTGTCATTAGCCTATAGTATTTCTAAATATAACAAAGCTATGTATACGAAGAGTTGATCTCTTCTATGCAATAACAGCTGTCCATGCACAGGGAATAAGATTAAGGAAGGATTGGTGGTCTATATTTAACAAGTTAGTAGTACAAATGTATATCTGTTTCGTTTATAATTTATCATCAAATTGATTCGGTTTCTATCAATATTCAAGAGAAGTTGCTAGCAATAGCTTGAGAGGTGAGCATGGTTTTTTCCTTATTGATTCTACCCCTCGGGTAAAACGTTGCAAATGTTCAATGTGTACGAGATAGGCAAAATTCGGGGAGTTACATGCCATATTCCCCAACATACACATTGCTTTGACAATTATTTCAAATAATAGAAATTATACTACTATTTATTATATTTTTTCTTGAAATTTGGTTTATGTAAATAGAAAATCAACATATCTGAATATTTTAAATGATTTTTTCAAAGATTGAATCTAGTAATTTAATAAATCATTTGTATTCAAATAAAATATTTCTTTTTGCATCTAAATGCTAATGATACTGGGTATAGGTTAATTAATTAACAATCTCCTACTGGGGTCTCAGGGATCTTTTGAAATTTTTATAATGTAAAATTAACATATTTTAGTGATTTATATATAAACTTTATCCCAGAATTGTTTCTAACTGTCGAAAATAATTATCGCCTGTAATGTGTTTATACATATCTCATTCATATTATTTTGACTTAATAATCCAAATACATTTTTAGGAATAATTCCAAGGATCCATTGCTCCCAATAACCCACATTTCTAAGAACCAACACAACAATAGCAAGTAGCCACTGGGAATTTAGTATTTTTTTCAAATTGTTTTCCTTCAATTTTGTATCAGTTATTTATTGATGAAAGGATGAAAAGGACACAATAAAGTTTCATGAAGTTGATTCCTACAGGTAAAGTTGATGGTTTGTGACGTCATTGAGGGTTCTCCCTTTTTCTATTTCCTAATTAAATAGATTATATAACTAATTAATAATATGTAAAAATGTTCGTTATACAAGTATAAAACATTTGAATAAAAATTTGAATAGTTTTTGCAAAATATGCAGTGATCTTAATACATATCTCAAATATCAAAATTTGGCTTAATAAAGCAACAAAATTCTTAGGAAAATTTCCAAGGACCGACAGTTAAGGACTGATCCCAAAGTCCAAAGGACTAACAGGACCAGTTCTAAGACTGGACGAGACGGAATATATTAGGATCGACGCAAATCACCATTTGTTTAAGCCAACAGACCAAACATTATACAAATTGCAAGCTCATATCTTTATTAACAAGATATGAGTGTTTAATGATTTGAAAGTTCGAGTCCGGGATCCGAGTAAACACTTGACATCCCTAGATTTTTAAAGCAGAATCTTTGAACTTAAAATATTTGATTATTAGTATATTAAAAAAAAGTTAGTAATAAAAAGAAACTTATCATTTGATCACTATTATCGGTGTATTCATGTTTAAAAAAATAGTGTGATATCCCTTTTTAATTGTAAAATTTGGCAATGTTTTCCGTTCATTTATTGAACAATGAACATATTATTGATCATTTCCAGTGCAGACTATGAATGACTCACCATTAATCAGGGTCGTCCACCGGATTTTGGGACGGAGGAGGGAGCTTATTTTAAGGGTTGAAAGATACTAAATTTGAACGAATAATTTTTTTTTAGAATATTTTGACATTATTATTTTTTAACAAACCGATAGTTTTTTTCTATTGGTAACAAAAAAATTGCCCAAATATGGGAGAGGGTTAAGAAAGCCCCTCTTAATAGGGATGACGTATATTTATATTATAATTTCCATGCATGGCTTAAAAATCCAATCCTATTTATAACATTCTTCATAAACAAGACAAAAACATTATATTTAGAGTTCTAAATAGTACTTGACATTTTGCAAAAGGCAAATGAACTATGTTTACATCAAGGAAAATATAATTAGATCTAATTAGTAACAAAGCTTATGTTACTTATAAAGGTCATCAATTAGAGAATAATTCAATAATAGTTAAAAAAGTAGTTTTATAAAAAATTTAAATTTTATAAATAATAAAAAAAATAATTCAAATCTACCTAAAGAAGTATTTTAAACTTAAACTTTCTTACCTCTCCCCCCTACTTTCATTTTACTTTATTCGCCTTCCTTAGAGTACATCCCCACTCTTTAGTTTTAAGAATTAGTCATTAGGGTTAAAAAGCGGGTTCAACTTGAGAACTTTGTTCCCCATACCACTAAATTCGTCACAACAAATATAGAGCCAGGTCCTACCCTATTTGAACTTAAATTATCGCAACACGAATGTGGAACCACCTCTATTCTGTTTGAGTCCAGCCTAAATATTGAGAGCCCTTTGCTGTAAGTATGTCCTACCGAGAGGGTGTATTCTAACCTAACCAATTTGCTGCCCGAAAGTATAAAGCTAAGCCCATTCTGCCCCAACTAACCTTTAGCATTTAATATCCTTAAGAGATTAAGTATGTCCCCCACTTTGGGTGCCTTAACAGCATTGAGTGTCGAATCCTGCCCCTGCTTGAACCCCCAAACATTTATATCTTTAGGCCTCAATTTAGCACGTCAACCTCTATCTAAACTGATTTATTGTAGTAATACTAAGCTAGATCCTACTCTGCTAGAACTTGGGGTCCCATTTAATATTTAGGCTACCCAGAGCACCCCTTCCCATCGAAGTGATTAGCATCAAAGTAAATATTTTCTATTATCACGTCTGTCTGTCTCTCTTATCTAATACCTAGGGTTATAAGAGCTAATCTTTGGCAAAGCTGCCCCTAATAAGCACAATTAATTTAAATAAATAAAAAACTCAATCAGCCTGGGCGTCACTTTGGGCAGGAAAAGGCGGCCCATACTCCCCCCAACTCACTTATACTGGTTTGACACCTTGTCCCATGCACCTAGCCGTAGCCCCCCAGGATAGTGCTCTACCTCTGATGCGTAACTCATTCAGACCCCACTGACCCCGCGACCCCCACGAATGTCAATTCCGCTAAAATCGGTGATTTTCGAAAAACCCTGTTGCCTTTACCTTGCCACAGTTTACTTTTATCTTTTATACTGTGAGGCCTATCCCCCCGAAAACATTTCTTCCCTTTAGTTTAAAGAATTAATACTCCTATGCTGTTAAGTAGGACCCAACTTGAGAGCTTATCCCCTAGGGTTAAGGTTTAGGTTAGATCTAACTTTATATTTAATATCTTAGAAGGGGGCTCCCTCTAATTCAACTGACCCCCTACAACAAAGATTAAGCTAAATCCACTCTGCTTGAGCATAACTTTACTATTTAATATACATAAGGTGGGACCCTTTTACAGTGCAAGGATTAGCCACACCCTTCAGCTTAACCTTAAGATTAACGTCTACGCCGGATTGGGGATTCCTTCCCCTAGCTGATTACGTCATCATAAGTGCGAAGCTAGGTCCATTCTGCCCGAACCCAACTTTTGTATTTAATATTTAACGGGGTTAAGTATTATCTACAGGGTAAGTACTCAACTTAGCCAAGGATTAACGACTTACACCTCAATCAATGATGTTTATCCCTAGCCAATTTACTGCAACTTCATTTATATTATTTTTTCTGAATAGCTATAGATTTTTGTTTTTTTTTCGAAAAAAAAAGAAAAAAACATTTGTAATTTTTCTTAAAAAATTTAATATTTGAAATTTTTTCTTAAAAAATTTTTATTTTTTTATTTTTTTCAAAATAAAGAAATTAATTTTTTGATTTTTTTTTCCAAAAAATTCCAGAACCCAAGCCTTCCCTACGTATAATCCTACGGACGCCCCTAATAGTCAAAAATCATTACAACCAAGAGGAACAACAATAAAAGGTGGAGCCTTTTAGTATGAAATTATGATAATATATTCAAAATAGCACGTGGAAAAAGGAGGGTGGGTGAATAAACTCCTGTCTGTTAAACCTTGTTCATTCACAGAAAGTAATGGAATAAAATTAAAATAAAAAAGAAGTTGTTTTATGAAATTTCAATTGGAATGGTGTGTGTCGTCTGGGTGAGAGAGAAAGGGGGAAAAAGTGAAAAGAGAGTCAGCCCTTCACTCACCACTTCATAATACTTGGCTGGGAACTTTTTTTTTTTTGAATATCATTATGTTCTATGTATGTATATTCATACAAATGATATGATTCGTTGATGTGTGGGAAAGAGAGAGAGAGTGAATGGGAGTAGAGCTACAAATTTTATTATAAAGAGAATGAATAAAATTTAAATAAAAATGTAATAGTTAATATTTTTTTATTGAGTGGTGGAAACAACTTGACATGGCTGGGGGTTAAATGAATAAAAGAGAGTTGTTTTGACTTGAGTGTAGCGGTGCTGAAATACTTTAAGAAGGATGTCTGCAGGACAGGGGCCGTGGCTTGAAGTTTAAAAAAAAGAAGGACATGAAATCAAATTTTCGAACAGAGAAATTTTTTTTATCTTGGTAAATTTTGTCAAAAATTTAATATAAGCACAGCCCCTCCCAAATGAAGGAATTTTGATCTTGGTCAAAAAAATATATATATACTTTTAGTATAACTTTTTTAAATATGAAAATAGGATAATTTAACATTCTTGGACGAATACAATTTTTTTATATTTGTAATTTTTTCAGAAAATAATCTAAGCCAAATTTTCATCAGTATTATTCATAAGTATTTCCCAAGTATTTCTTAAACAAAGGTTATTCCATCAAATTCTGGGGCGGAGAAAACCCCCCAAATATAATCCTGAAGACGTCCCTGATTATATAATGATAACGTCATGAGCATTGTTTTTTTGGACAGCGTTCATGAACTGGGATATTATACTCACACACTTTACGATTAATAAAAACCTTACTTATTCCTTTGAATCCACATTTTATTGCCAATAATTTTCATTATGCACTTGAAACATTTAATTCTTTATTGATCTTGAGAATGCTTTGTTTAGTATTGATTCGTATCTTTGACGATTTCTAATCGAGATTTAGTTCATTTAATGAAATGTTTTCTTAAAAGTCGTTGGGAGTTAGAATGAATCAAATAGTGTTGGTTTGGCGACTTGAGTAGAGGGGAATCGGATTGCAGTACTGGACTTTACTTAATGGTGTGGCTGGAAGAACATATTTATGGGGAATTTTTGGTGTTTTAAAATTTTAAGGAGAGATTGGCATTTTTTCATTATTGACTTGTATAAATCAATGAAATAATTTTATAAAGTCCATGGAGTTTCTGACGAGTGGTGCCCGAGAGACTGTAGTCCCCACCCATGCAGAATTATTATAGTTATCAAAATTTCAAGAAAAAAGGAAAAAGATATGAACTTTTTTTTTAAATGTTGTTTGTTCAAACTTAGTCTCTTAAAAAAAATTATTTGTCAAATTTGGTATTTAAATAAGAACCAGAATTTTTTTAGCCAAAATTATAAAAAAAAAAAAAAAGAAAGCACAACAGCCCAGTCCTCCACCCCTCCAAGAGAAAACCCCCTACGAACAGCCTCGATGATGTCACCATGGTATAATTTACCCCGCCACCTGAAATAAAAACTTTGATAAATATTGTCATGTCTGTTTCCTATGAGATGAGAAGAACCCCATTAGAAATGATAATGGATTAGAGCTATGAGTGTATTGATGCATCGGAATTGGCGGGAATCGCCATTTTTGAAGTATCGGAATTGGTAAAAAATGACAAATCCACCGATACATGTGCTTACTTAATTAAATACATTATTAAGCAAAAAAGTTATATATTTGATTATTTCAAATAGTTTAACAAAAAAAATAAATACTTAGGTTAAAGACTAAGGATCCTACCTGTAGGATCACGGAATAAATAAAATTTTTCTTTAACTTTAATATGCATGTAATAAGTGCAGTAATAAAGGAACTAACCTTCTAAATAATTTAAAATACAAATTATTTACAACTAATTATAACCATTAATGATATATTTAGGCATTTTTGGTCAAGCACTAATTAATGAAAAGTTAAATATAAATAAAAGTAAATCATTTTCATTATGTAATTATTTTATATATAACATTAATAAGGATTTTTTTTATCAGAATCGTTCATAAAGATGTTATCGGAATTTGAATTGGCTGTCATTTTGGTATGAGTACATCCCTAATTGGAATATCACATAGGAAAGGCATCCCAACCAAAAAGAGATAATATCATTTGATGAGTTTTAGTCATACACATCACTGAAGGGCCTCTATAATATATTGAGAAGTCGAATCGTTTTTTTATTTATTACAACCGATTTGATAATTGTTTGAGTCTATATAGCAAATTATAAATATATTATGAATAGAAGTGTTTCCCAAGACCTCAAAGGATTTTATATTCTCCTCCCCCAAAACCATAGAGAACTCAAAACAACAATCCTCACAGCTGAAAAGGTTTTATCTCTAAAAATAAGTATATTTATCAAGTGACCCTTAACAAAAGTCACATTTTGTGTAATAATTTATGACTTTGCAGATGAAGAAGATCTTTTCCTGATAATTAGTTAGGATTAATGTAATTTAATCCTCTTGAGATGAACAAATTCTCTACTTAAGAGCGTCCATTCAGGCTTTATGAATAAACGGTTATCAGTTAACCCTATAGAGCTTTTTTACTGACGTCATAAATCGTATTATAATTGAAGTCGACGCCGGCTTGGGGCTCATAAATGGATATTAAAAGAGACTTAACTCCTGCATTGGATAATGCTTGCTGCCAATGATATACAGTGATATTTGAATACAATCAAAGTAATATACATTCTGTCAAAAAAGTACTGGGAATTAATAACTAAAATTGCCTGCACTGAAGGGATTTAAAAACATTTTTTGTCTTTTATTATAATGCGAAGTTTGTGCACGATCTGTGTACCAAATTGCTTGCAACAGCTGGATAAGTCAGTCTACCTCATTAGTACTCCGCAATTTTTACAATGAACAAAATTATTCAACAAAAAAGTCGTCATACAAGCTTAGTGGAGTTATAACATTATCTTAACATCTCTCACAAGTCAGTTCGTACCATTTTGACTGAAAATTTGAGGCTGAGACGCGTCGTTGCAGGGATTGTTCCAAAAGATCTGAATTGTCGGCAAAAACGGTACCGTGAGCAAGTATCTTTGGACATGTTTGATCGTGCAAATTCCTACCCAACGCTCATGGAACGCATCATAACTGGTGATGAGACGTGGGTCTACAAACATGACATGCAAACAAGCCAAAAATCATCAGAATGGGGAGGGGGAAAAAAATATTGTAAAAATCGTGTAGCAGGATCAGCGCAGGTAATTTAAATTAACAATTCCCGGTACTTTTTTTTTTTTGACAGGATGTATGTAAACAGAGACTCCCTATAAATTGGCTAGATTTGTACGATTAATATTTTAAATTGATTATAGACAAGGAAGGTATATAATTTTTATCTATATACAATATGAAAAAAAGATTTGATAACGATGTGATAAAAGATCTTAAGCTCTGATAAATTATAAAAACTAGGCATATCGGAGATATATTTTTGATATACAATTTTCATACCAATTACAAATACAATTTCTACACAAGATATGTGGTGCGTCATCAAAAAACAATCTTGTACAAAAATCAATAATAAGAGAAAATCCCTTCTTTTTTTACTTAATATACAGTATGTCCAAAAATTGATGGTGGATCAAGTCAGATATACGTTGCTCAAAAGGTTACAGGTCTCAGGACCATTGAGAATTGGTGTAAGAAAAGGAAGGGTTGCAAATCAGAAGGGTCGAGGAAGGAAGACAAAAATTAGCAAAGTTCCCATACTGGTGATTTTAAAATCTCTGACCAAAAAGAGACAATCCACAAGGAAACTTCCAGCAAAATTGACTTCAAAGGGCTATCCAATATCCAAGTAATCTGTCGACAACTACAAGAAGCACTCTTCGAATGCATTGCCATACAAACTTAATCTGGGCCCCAAACTCTCAGAAAACTAAAGGAGGCCTGGCTTCAATTCTGTTGTGAGCGGAAACACTAGACTGCAAATGATTGGAAATGTATCTTCTTCGGTGATGCAAGTCTATTTTAGCCTTTTGTATGCCCAAAATCCCCAAACAGAACAGGTATGTGCAAGAGATAAGGGAGATGTGGAACCCACACCAACTGTGAAATTTCCTCTGAAAAGTCAGGTTTGGGACGTTATTAGACACCAGGCAGTGTCAGATCTTCATCTGATTCCACAAAACCAAACTGTGACGGCCGAGTACTATGTAACAGAGATCCTCAGCAAGTCTCTGATACCAGTTTTGTCTCCTACTAAAAAAAACTGGACCTCCTTTGAAGAGGAAATCAATAGCCATTTTTCAGCTGCTCACCACTCCAAAAAGGCACAAACGTCGTGTTCAGACAACTTGAATTCCTGCCAACAGTCCTGACTGGCCTCCCATTGAAAAATTGTGAGCCTTTGTACAAGGGGAACTCAATGAAAATGCTCCAGCAACTTCAGAGGATGAATTAAAAAAGTAATTTCGTATTTCCCGCCCCCTTTTTTAAACTAAGTACATCTGGTTCATAATTGGTCAAATCAGATCATACGATAAAATGTTGAAAAGGTGTAAGTGTATATACTACAAACATCTTTTGGACAATATTGCGCTAGGCTAGTTCAGTTGTAAATTATTGTGCGTCATGTATGGAAGAAAACGCCTCGATAATGAGCAAGAAAATTTGCTCTGAATACGGGGGTCGATACTTAAAGTAAGTTCTTATGCATCCACCCTAAAGTACAGACCTGGTACCAATTGACTACCACCTACTCATGTCTATAGCCAACACACTTGGGAGTACAAATTTGGCCTCAATATAGGCCTGTAAAAATTTGTTGTCCTTTTTTTCGTCAATAGGGACAAGGGCTCCAACAAAAGGGGATTATGAAGTTGGTTTCTCGTTGGCGACTAGTTATCAAATAGAACAGGGCATATTTGATTTAAATCAAATGATTGCAACACTTCTTATAAAGGATTTAGATAAAGTGAAAGATACAAAGTTACTTTTCTTGTAATATTTTATATACTGTCCAATATTTTATGTACATATGGAATTTGAGTCAATTATAGGATTTGTCTTCAAATTTGAGGTTGAATTAGGATACCTAAGAATTTTAGATATATAATACTTTTATTGCCTCATAAATTGTATCATAATTGATATTTTTAGTAAATCAAATGGATAAATTTCCTATAAATATTGATTTAACTCAATCAAATGGCTTTATAAAGAAAGACTTAACATTTGCATTGAATACTACTTGACGCTAATGATTAGTACTGAAATTTGAATTGAACCAAAATAAAATGTATTTAAACTCACAATGGCTAAATCTAAAAAAAAAAAAAAATATTGATTAAGCACGTGAAAAGTTGTATAGAAAAATATCTTAACACAGAGAATTTTGTGCAAAAGAATGAAAGACAAGAATCAAATTAATCTATGAGGGCAAAATCTAAAACTAATCTCAGTTTTTCTCTCAATTATCTTAATTCTGAAATATCTGGGACTACAGTAATTCGGTAGTATTATCCTTCAGAGTCATTTTTTCCCTGGAGACAATTCCTGAATTAAAAGCAAGTTTAATACACATTATGGAAAAGTGTTTTTAAGATTAAAAATGTATTATGAATAAGTTATAACGGCTGAATAAAAGAGTCATTTTTCAGTCTAAAATTGGAAATATATCGAGTTCAGAAGAAGATACAGAATCAATAATAAGACTTTTGAATCCTAAAAACATTTTTACATAAATTTTATTAATCCAACTTTTAAGTTGGGGATTTTTTATGTTTTGGATTCTGCGCTCAAAGATATATTCCTTTTATGGCTTGAATTCATTTGTAGAAAAGGATTGTTCCACTTTGTTATCCAACTAGGGATTAGAGGGCTATATTTTTTATAGATGATTAGGTTTAAGTCCTTTTGTTTGGTTGTCCACTTTAAAAAACCAATTATGTAGAAGTAGTTTACTATTTGTATTGATATAAATGACATAATTTTTCATTTGTTTTAAAAGAAGAATACAAGTTTCTTACTAATAACTTTCTCGTATTGTCGAAAAAGGTTTATCACATCAAAAACGTGTTCAAAATCCTGGTGCTTTTGAACAAATACAAATATAATTTTAGAAGTGTTATATAATTTGGAAAATCATTCATTTTTTAAATAAAAATTAACAAAATCAGTCAGTCTGTTGCTTTAAATTATTTGTATTTCCAACCGAAAACTAAAAAAAAATGTTCTTAAAAATGGACAAGGATTTTAATTTCAAAAATTATAGACACGTATTAAAGTTATATTATATATTTATGAAAGTATAAATCATTAATTAATAACAATGTATTTATTTGATCATTTTGACATTTTATTTTTTTGAACGAAAAATGTTTTTTATTAATATTTGATGAATATACCATATTTTGAAAAGGGTAGGTTTTAATATTAATATTATAAGTTAATGAATTGTTATATATGTAATTAATTAATTATTTAATACTAGAACAAATTTGTGAAAGGATGACGAAACAATATTCAATATTGAATCCGACACGTTCAAAACTAGGAGCCACCACTTGTGTTGTGTCGGTTCTTATTTTGTATTGAAAACTGCAGTCATATCTGGTTCCAATCAGTTCTGCATATCAGTCCTAAAAGCCTCTAAGTTCGGTCTTTGATGACGTCACTTTTTATTTATTTATTTAATCAGTTAAAAAACTGATAGTCCTCGGGACTGTCAGTGTCAAAAGCCTGTCCTAACGACCGATAGTACTGTTCTAAAGATTGAATTGAATATACAAATACCAATACATTACTGGTTGGAGCTCTATAGCATTTTAAATCAGGAAACAAAGAGGCTTAACTTGACAAAAATGTGAACGATAAAGTTGGAAAGACAGTTGCAACAGGTCTTTGTTCTTGTACAAGGTGGGGACTTAAAACTTACTGTAACATTTAATTACGATTTTATCCCTGTTATTTTTAATAATGAGGTTTCCTTGCACAAACACTCGACAGCTCAAACAAAGCTTTTATTCCATGTCTTTAAATATGAAAATCTCGGAGTAGCAACAAAAAGGGGTACGCGTGTGCGATTTTTTCGGCACTTGTGTCAGTACTAATAAGCCTTCAAAGACAGTAGCCATCTCCATCTAGACCAAGAAGAACCAAAACTTCTGTAGCAACAATATGCATGGCTTAAGGCATGTGTCCATGTGGCCCTCCTCTAGCACTGTTATCAACTTCCTGTAATTTGCAGTGTTTGTGGTCTTGGAGAAGAATGTCTACCACACTAAATTTGTATTTGCTAAAAGGTGCTATCATGACAGCGTGGTACATCATGGTAGAGCCGCCTACATCGTCAAGAACTGTTAGTCTCTTCGCCATAGTGTCAAAGCTGTTATTGCTGGTAAAGGAAGAGCTATTGAATAAAAAGTATACGGTTCTATGGAGTCTTTTCTGGATTCCATAAAAATAACGTTTTTTGTCACTTAGTCATGCTGTTGCTTTGGATTCCCACTCTGCACATCGAAACAATCTGAACAGACAAAATTTAAATCACTAAGATGATACTTATTTAAAAAAAAAAATATTTGTTAGCTTTTCTTTCTGATATTGAATAACAAGGGATTTTAAGTGGTAAAATAAATTATTAGGAGCAACAATATTTTAAATTATAATTCAGTCCAGTCAGTTTTTTATTGTTTTTCTAAAAAAGTTTAACGACTCTCCATGGTCCCCATATATATACATTATGTAACTAGACAAAATAGTCAAAATTGGAAGGAAAATGTGAATAGTACAACTACCTATTCCCACTTGAAATAACTCATTTTCAACAACAACAAGGGGGGAGGGGAGGAGAGGGAATGTCGAAACACAAAAGAAAGTCCACTCCTATTCAAATAAGTAATTTTTTGTGTCAACCCTTAGTAATGGGCATATAAAGTAAGTAACTCATTAGTTAAAAAATACATTCATTCAAGTTCTTTTTCTATTCAAATAACTAAGTATAGAAATTTGACAAATTTGTATAAATATATATTTTTTTTACATTAGTCAAGTAATACTCAACAGGGTTGAACAACAAAGTGTGGATTCTCGAGCCTCCTGGCCTTCATGACTTCTGTTAGAAAGTTGTGGTCGGATCCTTGTGTATGAAAATAATCCCATGTTGCCCTTTACGGCCCTTCTGATGGTTTTAACAGCCACGTATAAGTCGTGGGCGAGGGGATTTTTTTATTTTTTATCTTTATTCATATTTATATATCATATCAAAATGTTATATTTTGAAATTGCTAGGAGGAATTGCGTTGTATTACTATAAATAAGTATTTTAGCTTAAAGTTAGTACTCCTTGCCAAGAAAAAGTTAAACATTCCAACAATCAAAAAACAGATACACACCAAATAATATAAAAATCAATCCATTGGTCTCCCTCCATGTGAATGTTCCTTTAATTGGTTAGATGGATTTGTAATGATATGATTAAGTATATGTAAAGTTGATAATATTGTAGAGAAAAACGCGTGCAAGGAGAAGGGGGAAAAAAATACATATGGTATCATTGTTTAAAATACTGATGTGATTATCATCTGCCTGCTTTATTATGATTTTTGAGGGTATAACGAAAGTATTTATTAGAAAAATGTTTAATGAAGATATACTATGTATAATTGACTTATACGTTTTTGATCCGTTACAGTAGATTTGAAAACGTCACACTCCATGAAATTGTAATTAATTATGAACCTTATTCTCAGAATAATAGCTAATGAAACGACAAAGTAGAGTATTTCGAAATATATTTGAAGTTCCAAGTTTAAAAAAGAAGGCTTTGGATTAAATATAATCTACATAATAAAAAATATACCATCATACATTTATGTTAAATATACAAAATTAAACAATTGGAATCACATGACTAATAGCAATAATTTATATATACAGAATATTGAAGTAATAGATTGATCCAAATAATATTTTCTTGTTCTGACGCCGGAATCCAGTTAAATATATCATAACTTTAGGTTGCAAACCACAAGCGAGACGTGGAGTTTAATCAAAAAGAGAATCACCCCTCTTCTTCATGTGGAAGTTGCTATATACAATTGTGCACAGGATAGATATATCTCTATCAATGAGATCTAACTTATTATTAATAAATCATAAAATTAGACAATAAATATACAAATACAAAAAATGTTAAAATAAATCCATGTTAAAGATTTAGAGCAAAAGCTAATTATGTAGTAATGTCCGGCAATATTACTCCTTATTAAGAGCATCAAAAAAGATTTTCCCCCGTTATTTAGGTATGCTTATATAACAAGATACTATTATCATGATGGATATACACAATTGCTAATTATAATGCTACACCCAATGTAACTACCCCCGTTGTTGTGACCATTTAAGCAGTTGTTTTTGCCTTTTATGAGTTTTCTGAACACCATTTCTTGGAGCCTATCAACCATAGCTAAGCCTTAAGTGATAAAAAAGTAATATTTATTGACTATGTAATATTGGAAAACCTAATGATCATACCCAAGTCTTTAAGCGAAGAAAGTAGTCTCAGACAAATTAGTTGCGAACCATCCAATGCTACTACTCCCGTTGTTGTGACCATTTAAGCACTTTTTTTTGCCATTGAATGAGTTGTGTATCATAATTCTTGATAATTTTAGCTAAAATAGAATCATATTTTAGGGTTAGATTTAAAAAAAATTGAATAATTACTGTTAGATAGTACAAAACTCAGAGCTCCATTTCGAAATTAGTAAATATTTTATAATTTTTACTGATAATTTGGTGTGGATGACTCAAAACATTTTTATATGTATTTCTATAAATGGCATCAGTACCAATATCCTCCATTAATTTAATAATGGTTCCTCGGGAAGGGATAGGTTTACCCGTGTATTTCTCCATAATTTTTTTTAACGTAGATGATTATCAATGGATAAGGTTATATTAAATGCAATAATCATCTTTGTGAGATCAGAGTTAAAGTCTGACTTGATGTATTCATCATTAACTTGATTTTATAGATGAATGTCCATGCTCTTGATATGAAATGAGGATAATGAGTGGCGTGTAATTCTAGACAGGGGACTAAAGGCACATTTATATCGACCAATCCGACAAACCATCTGTTTTTCATCCGGTAAGTATTTTCCAAATTCCTGGACCTCCATTTTCAGAAATCCAGACAGAAGGCGACGTTATTTTATGCATTTTATTCAGTTCTCTATCGACTATCCCATCTAATATTTTATTAATATTGAATAATAAAGGCTGGAATGATAACGTTCTTGATAGAAGATGTATATTATTTAATCAATGATGCCATAAGTATTTCTTCTCTTCTCCTCGCACGCTTTTCTATTCTTACCAAAATTATCATCCTTAAGTATAAGTAAACATTATAGTATTACAATTACTCCATCTAACTTAGGAATCTTTTTTGGTGAAATCCATATACATAATGGATATTTCTGTCTCTAGGAATCACCTGGGTGCGAACATACACACATTAAGTTCAAGTGAATAACTTCTCCCGAGCGCATTGTCCATGAGCTACCGCGATTTATATTCAAATATTAAAAGAAAAAAATCAAGTGGACACCCCTGATTGGCTCTAGAAAATTAAATTTGCCCTAAATTTGAGATAACTATCTATTTATTAGTTCTGTTTTATAAAGCTATTTTAATTAAAATAAATTTAATTACATAGGTTCTGTGGCCCATTAAAATAATTCACATAGCAATGCGGCCCATTATATGATTAGGTTAAACATCCATGTTCTAGAACCTCCAGTCAGTTACAAAAACATTCGATTATGATAATGGTTTTTCATGTAATGATGTCAAAAGGCTTAAACTGTAAAATTATATGAATATCATACAAACTCATCAAAATTGTTAACCACTTATTTTGTACGCAAAATTTGTTATAAATAACGAATATTTCATATAAATTTTTATAAAAATGAAATTGTAATATTTTACCGATGATAATTAACAATTAAATCTTATTAAAACACCAAAAAAATTATGTTCAGATTAACTTTTTAGAGGCATCCACAGAGGATGGGCTGGAGAGGCTGTTGCTCCCCCTTCAAATATTCAAATTTTTTTCCCAAAAAATTTAGTTTTTCAATTTTTATTCCAAAAATTTAGTTTTTTATTCCCAAAAATTTTACATTTTGTAAACACATATATAGATTTCTAATTTTTTTACCACTAATTTAGTATAAAAAAATTTTTTCCTAAAAAATTATTCGAAATTTTATTCTAAACCATTAAATTTGAAATAATTTTTCAATTTTTTAACTAAAACCAAAAAAAAAAAAAAAAAAGCGAAAGCTTCTGCTATTTATACAAAAGATGTATTTTTTAGCAATGTCTTGAGCTCATAAGATTAAGTATTTTAGACATTTTCTTTGTTTTTACGAATACATAATTGACGCAATAATTTAAAAAAATTGTTACAAATAGTGTATTTCGACTTTGTATAGCTTAATGAAGTTTTTTTATTTTCGTGGAAACATTTTACTCCAATTCACTAAATATTTAAAAAAAAAAAAAAATTATACCCATTGAATAGATACTTTTATAACATTTCATTTCAAGAAAAGGTATCACTCTAATGTACAAACGTACATATAAATATGTTATTTACAGAAATAATTCCCCAAATTTCTTTTTGAGTTTTTTTTTTTCTTTTTATACGGAGCTTTTTTATATACATTATGTATTACATATATTTTTTTATAAATAAAATTTAAGAGTTGTATAATAAAATCGGAAATACAATCACATTGACATATGTTTGAAATTCGTTTAAAAAAGGAAAAAAAAAAAGAAAAAGGTTTATCGGACTTATAACAATAAAAACCCAACAAAAGTGTTTCTTATCGGAAGGAAGGATAAGGGGGAGCCCTAACCAACTCCCCACTTCGTGTATCTCTTCCTCAACATATATATTAGGATGAGGCTAATGCCCAGTCTTTGTCCAGTACCTTTTTTGGTACTCTGTAGTTTTTCTGAAATATATATTAATATTACACTCTCGGGATAAAAAACCCGGAAAATTTAAGAATAATGCACATTACTATTTATTTTCCAAAATTAATTCTTACATTCACAAATCTTGTCCTCTTACATGATATGGTCCAGACCGAAGTCAATCACTCAAACCAACCACTTGGAGCCTCAAACCGGGCCCTTAACCTGTCATAGGTCTTGGCGAGGAACTCTTTGTCCATGTTGGAGACTGCCTCGAGAATGGAAGCTGTTTTTTGCGTGATTATTAGACACATTCACAAAATGTATTCCAAGGAAACTTTGGGATAATGATGCCTCCAAGTTCGAGATAGAAAGATAAATTAGATCGTGTGTACATAATTGCCGACCATACGCAATAGTAATATAATTATACGAAATTTTATAGATATGCTAATTAGATCTCAATACACCTAACCTTACGGATTTGTTGGATACAAGGCACACCCTAATATATATATATATATAAGTATATAAAAGGTTTTTCAACCGGAAAGTGTAAATTTATGTATGTTTGTTGAAATGTATGTTCGTGTAAAAATGTTAAAAAAAGAAGAAGAAAATCCTTCCCCCCATCGAATGAATGAAGTTGAATTTTTTGAAATGGCAAACATAACGGCCTCTTGTTATTATTATTCTTTTGATTATATTATTGAATATTTGATGATGAACCAATGGCACACTTTTTATTTAAAAATAAAATTATTTTTCGGCAGATGAATGTTTTAAAGTTTTTTACAATGAATAATCTCTTCTTACTACTACTGAAGCTGATTTTCTGTGAACAATGGTGTACGTAATACGTTATATATGTATGAAAGCAGGTAAACCTTACAAATACGAACATATAAAGAATAAGATAACCTCAGAGTTACATTCGTGAATATAATTTATACTTTTTATGAAATTGAATTGAAAGTTTGTGTTTCTGATGACCTTTTAATCTAAAGTTCCTGGTTTTACGGTCTACATAGAGCTTAATTGAAAAAATATTTTCTTCCCCAACATCTACAAATCCAGAAAATATAAGAAAAATGTATATTACTATTCATTTTCCAGAATTAACATTGCAATTCAGTAATCTTTTTGCTCGTACCAACTACAGCTTCCTAATTAGCGCTGAATCCGGCACTTGCCTCGAGAATAGAAGCCCATTAGGAGTCAAAAGTGTTATGTGTACCTTTATTGGACTTTCTCTCGAAGATGATCTCACATTGTAGTCCCAAGGGTTCAGATTCGTCACACATATCCTTTTTTCCAAAACATACAGGACTTAAAAATGGAAGTTTTATCCAGAATAAATCTGGTTCCAATAAACCCAATGTGTACCCTGTTGGTGGCAAACAATAATGCCCACTCCGCATTTGGATACGGATAACATCTTAAAGATTTTGTATTTTTCTAATATAGTTTTGTCAGTTGAATCTGATGAACACGCTTTCGTAAACATATATCTTATGATTGCCAAGGTATTGAGGTCTATAATTATTTTGGATTTAAAATCCCCACCCAGTAAATCATTTAGTGTTATTTTTGGGCTGAAAAGATCTTAACTAAGGAGACAGAAAACAATACATTTTTAGATTTGTAGCTTTGATAAACACTGCTTGATAGTCTTGCTCCGCCCAGCTAGCACTTAATCTTGCTGACCCAAGCCTTAAGGGCCCTCATGACCGTCTGAATGCTCTTCACGGGGTTACTGATAAAATTAACAATCTAGCAATGGCTTTTCTTACCTCTTTCTAGTCCTCGTCAACTACACAGTTGGCCCAGACTTTGGCCTTGTTGCAATTGGGAGTCATAGGCAACGTAAGGAAAAGGACCAAAATCAATATATGCTTTCCACGGGTATAATTTTAATCAAGGAATGACTTACTAGGCTCATTTGAAAGCTAATTATTTCTTCTATAAATAATTTAAAACTTATATCACCAGACAACGGACTCAGAGCACTTTTGGTTGCCGAATTTGATCTCAGTAACGTTGTGTTCTAGATAAGTAAAATTTTTTTTTTTGTAAATAATTACGAGGTAGTAGTTTATGAGCGAGGTTTTGTGATTTTATATCCAATAATTCCGGCGTAAATATAAACTGTTGGTGTCTCGGAATAATGGTGGACCCTGTAAGATATTTTCAGATGCAAAAAAATAAATTAATAATTTCTGTTTGATTTTCCGAACCGGAAAGAAAATGCCTTGTAAGTCCAATAAATGACGATAAATTGATTCTGTCATTGCACCTGTCATAAGTTCTTCATTGCAGATCACAAAGATAAAAATCATAGTTTAAAACATTAGTGTTTTAAAAGTTATTGAGAATTTGTTGTATAAAAAAATATCTTTGTTTAAATATTAACCTATCAAGTCTTATTGATAGTATTTAAAATGTTGCTCTCTGTAAATTGCAGAAACATGAACTTTGAGTTGTAAGAGTTATGTTCATATTTCTGCAAGTAAAATCATTCAGGTATACAATTCATACTCGATTATGTCCATTTTCACAAATACTCTCACCAACTCACTCAAACGACTGTGACATAACAAATGCTGCATTCAAAATGACTGAATCTTTGGTGAGTAACTGTGTCTACAGATGCTAGATATATATTTCTTGCTTTTATTTACAGGTCCTGTCATCTTCAGGTTGAGTTAGGAAACTTTTCAGACAATCCTGAGGGACCAAGATGTATATAATATGAAATATGTAAAAGGCCAAAATATAAAATATGTACTTAAGAAATAAAAAAATAATTTCATGAATTTATATCTTAATATATTGTGTAGAGGGTGGAGATCCAAAACTTGCAGCGGCATATAATTTCGTTTTTATCCCAAATAATTTGGTCTACAAGGCTACATTACGCAACCAAGCGACAGGTGAAATAAAACATCGCACGTTTTGTTTTTATCCCATCTCTCTAAGTGATAAAATGTCGGAGAAATATCAAAAAAACCAACGCGTATGCTATCTCCTTTGCACCTGTGTCAGTGTCGAGAAAGTGTTAAAGACCGTTGGTATTTCCATCCGGACTCCCTACAGCATCAGGAAGTCCATTAGAGCTCTTAGAGAAACTACTGCAGATACAATATGGCTGACTTCTACCCTACCTACAAGTGACCTGCAAGTTCGCACCCCTTCACCCCAAAATTTGCTGTTAGGGACAGCTTGAAGAAGAATGTCTGCATCACCTGTTATGTTAATTTGAATTTGCTACAAGCTGCCATCCTGACAGGGTGGTACGCCTTGTAGACTGCTTTCATTGTCAAGAGCTCCTAATCTGTTCACCCGGGTATTTAGACTGTTACACCTTAAGCCTCTGAATTGTAGTTTGCCCACCCTTGAATAAAGATGGGTTACCATATCCATCATACATTTACGCGCTTTTTATTTCTATCAACTTTGCGCATTATAATCTTCAAACCTCAACAACTCTTCTTTTCAAAATAAAGAGGTTTTGTGGTTAAAAATATATCTTGTTTGGTTGAAAGAAAATACCACGTTCGTCATTTTCGTAATAACACAATTTCATTAATTGAAGTATTTTCACTCCTACTAATAAAAACATTTTAAATCACAGAATATCTATATTTTGACAGGGGCTGAAGAGGATGATAATATGCAAAGTTCTTATAAATAATCTGTCTGCTTACGTATTACGTGTACAGTGTAAGACTCTCATTTTTTTAGTAATATAAGGATCTAATATGATAAGTTATTATGATATAATTTATTGGTCTCAACCCTATGATTGATTTTTGCAAATAATTCGCAAATGATTTATAAAATGTCTTAATACACTACATCAAACATGTCTAAGTGGTCTTAGTACATTATTTAACAACACAGAGAAGAAAACAGCTGGTACATTTCCTTCTTTTCTTTTGAAGGGTAAAATGTTCCTTACATTTGAGTTTTTCATTAAGTCCTCATTTTCTTAAAAAAAGATTGAATTTTTTTAAAAGGAGGATTTTAAGAAAGAAAAAAATACACTTTTGGATTAGGAATTATAAAGTATGAGGAGACCATGTTGATTGTGTCATAATCCTTCAAAGAGCAACATACACCATAAGTACATTGTACATATCTGTACCGTTAATACAAAAGCAAGCTAGAATGATTTATCTCAAAATTGAATGTGGATTACATTTGTATGAAATGTGCTGCAAATTGCACTTAAAGTATAAAAAATCATCTTCTATATGAAAGAATATAAAAATTATATATTTTAATTAAAAAAATGTCTTATTGGCGCTAATATAAGTCTTTTAAATCAAATAAAGGCTACATACTACAGCCAACATATTTGGGCATCTTAATTCATCCCACAAAGTATGAATACAAACTCTTTAGTGCACTCAAATTTGCATTTGAAATATTTGGCTGAATTTATACCTATATGAAGTGAAAAAATAAATTAGAATTTTCTCCATTGCTTGATTTTTGTTCAAGATTATTTTTATACTGACACACAATATACCCTTCATGAGGAATGTCACACAGTATGTTGTATTCCAGCGTGTTTCACAAATTACAAAATTTGATTGTTCAAGAATCGGATGTGATCCATAATATCTCGAACATCCTACAGGGTTTTCCAATAAGATGTCTTATTTTGAATTTGACAGGTACAAAAAGTGCCATTAATAAAAAAAAACACGCTTTAACAAGTCATTGAAATTATTAAAATTCACTATACAAATGGGGAAAACCTTGCGGAAACGGGTCGTAAAACTAAAACATTTTTGTGTAGTCGTGAAGCACCTTGTCGGACTGTAATACAGAAATTGGTGGATAAATTCGAGCTGTTGGGACAGGTTATTGATGTGAAGAATAAAACTCGTACACGTCGCTCAAGAAAAACTGCTGTAGCCCTTTTTCGAAAATGAGGCTGGAACAACCGTTACGGTGAATGGATTGCGCTTATGGCTGGAATGGGATGGTATTGATCTGGACAACGTTTTCTTTCAACAAGATGGACCAACGTGCCCCACAAGCAACGAAGCAATCGTTCTTTTACGGGAAAAGTTTCTGGACCCTGTTATCTCTCGAAGAGATGATCGCAATTTGCCACCGAGATCTTGTGATTTAACACCTTGGTACTTCTTCCTTCGGGGCCACCTGAAAGATAAGGTCTACGCCTACAGCCCAGCGTCAATTTAAGACCTCAAAAATGGAATTCATGAAGCTATTGAGCTCACAAAAGGCCAATCTGGCAACCCTGTTCAGGGATGTCCGCAGAAAAATATTAAAAATCTTCTTTGCTAAGTTTTCATTTTTCTGGTTTCTTATTAATTTTTTTTTCCAAAAGTGATAATTTTTCAAAAATTCCTTAATTTCGAAATAATTTTTTAATCTATGTACATATTATCCGCGTTTTGAGGATTTAATTACAATTTTGCAAAGAAATACTGCTTGAGGTGAAAATAAGTAGTGGTCTGCAATACGGCTGGTTAAGGTACATAGCTGTTCTATCATCACAAAAGCAAGCTAGAACTATTCTTTTCAGAATTGAGTGTGGATTATATTTGCATTCTTCGACAAACTATCATCAATTTCGATCGAACAATTATTCTTAATAACTCTTTTTTATAGTGAAAAGTGTACTTAAATTAGTCAAAGTTAATCGTCCCAATAAAATAATGATAAATTATTTAAAATGCCATATCGGGGTCAATATAAATCTCTTCAATCAAAAAAGGTTTTTGAACAATAGCTATAATTCTTAGGTACGTCAACTCATCCACCAATTTCGAATACAAACCCCATAATTGACTCAGATAGATCAATACAATATCGACGTTTATATACAAGTGAATTTTAAAAAAAAAGAAGGGATATATCAAAGTTTCAATTTAAAATATTTATTAATCTCATCCAGTATACATTATGTCCAAAAATTGATGCTGGTATTAAAAATATTCGTTTTATAGTTAAACAAAATATTTTTTGGGTCGGAATAAAATGAAATTTAGCTGATACAATAATTGAGCAATATTGAATGTTTCTGACGAAATAATTTTCGATGATTGCATCATACATCAATATAAAAGGGCTCAGAAAATACCACAGGATGTTAGTTGAAATTCAATATCT